>NC_090926.1:1255941840-1256241840 GCF_040938575.1 Ambystoma mexicanum | reverse complement strand
TCAAAAAGCCACTCACACCAGGGTGATGACCACTGGAGTAGTTTTGAAGTCAGCAGACCTCGGAAGGGGGTGTAGTTAGAGTAGCCCAGAGGAGTAGGTAGGCCAAGATAGGGGTTCCAATATCTTGGTTTCTGCTATGGCACTCTACAACTGCCTGCACCCTCAGATTCCTGTAGACCAGGCACTTTGGGTAGGCTGTCAGGATGCAAAGGACACTTGTTACAGCAGCCTGGAATGGACCCCTGTCAACCTCCTAAATTTGTACCAATCCGCTGTAGCAGTTCAAGTTTAAAAAACAGAAAATCCTGTCTTTAACTGATTCATCGTTGGGCTCTAAAAAGGATTCACTGGAACTCTGTTGGGGATACAGTCTGTTCCAAGTCCTATGCCGTAGATTTGAAGAGAAGACTCCAAGGTCGAGCAACGCTCTGCTCCGTAATCATTCCCAGGAAACTGTTGGGGTGACATCAAGACTTCTCTGCTGCCTGTGCACTGGAACCATGATCCTGCTCACTGGAGGTTGTGGGACCCCACTTAAATGACAGACGAGCTTCCAGGAGTGGAAGAGCAGTACTAATGACTTACCTGTCCCTAGAGACTCTGGACTGGGCCTTCCAGCATCTCAGAACTACGTTGAACTACGCTTTTGGAGGATTCCAGAAGTTTCTGAGGCCTACCCCGGACATGGCCCAGGATAAAGGGAACTCGACGCCCGGAAGCTGTTCAGGGCCTGCCCTGGATGCCAGCTGCAGAATGTGTTCAAGGAAGACGAGCATTCCTTATGCCTCTGTCTTCACGAGGACAAAACGCACGTGGAGGAGGACTGTGCGTTTTGCGCGAACATGTTGGAGCGGACCATGAGGGACCGCCATCTTCGTCTCGCCAACTGGCTTAAGGGAAAGAGCCCGTAAGGTGAGAAGAAATCCAAACGGTCTTCTAAGTCCTGTGAGGGCGTCCCGGCGACGGGAGCCCAACAGAAGGCTAAGCACCGCGGGTCCGCGGGCACCGGGAGCGCCAAACGGTCAGGGTCCTCGGCTGCCGGGCAGGGCTCACCCTCCCCGGTGCCATCGACCACAAGCCAGCGCTCTGGCTCAGGTAAGAGGAAATCCGAGAACCCGGCCAAGCTTCTGGAGAGGCCCCAGTCGATCTCGAAGATTTCGGCTGAGGGGGAGCGAGGCGGGGAGCCCTCCCCGAAGGTGAAGGCCACAAGCACGCAGTCAGTGACTAAGGCCTTGATTCACCCAGCCAAGGCCTCTATCGAGGAGGTCGCGCCAACCCTGGTACAGCCTGCGGAGGTTACACCTGTGGTAGCGGCCTCGGGCCCAGAGTCAAACTGCCACCGCGGAGGGAGGCATCTTTCAAGCCCATCGAAAGAACCCCCACGAAGCCCCCGGCTGGGAAAGAGGGGGGGCCAGTGGCTGTCGTGGATTCAGACACAACCTCCGAGGAGGAACTTGAAATCCCTGAGGGCCACAACGCAGGCATGGAGGAGGACCAGCCCGTCGAGAGGCACCCCGACGAGGGGGACGACGGAAGCAACGGCAGCGCCGACGGGACCGCAGACCAACCGTCGCAGCCGGTCCCGCAGGGCAACTCGGCGGCCATTTTGATGGCAATTCAATCCTTATGCTCTGAAATAAGGACTAGGTTTCCGTTACCCCCGACGGAGGAGCCGGGGGCAGGTCCGTCGGAAAGTCGACCACCCAAGAGGAGAAGAACACATCCTCCTGCACCCTTCCAGCCCTCGAGGCCTGCTCAACCCTCCTCCCCGTCCCCGTCCACAGTCTGCGGGGATGGCACGGACACGGCCACAACGGGCACGGACAACGAGGGCGGCGACGGCAGGGTGAAGCCCGAGGAGATTGGATCCTTTCATGCAATGATCTCCAGGGCATCCAAGCTCTTCCAGCTCTGCCCCGAAGAAAAGGAGGGGTTCCTCTATCAACTTCGAGAGACCAAGAGGAAGACGGTCCTCGCGGTACCTCTACTGGATGACATCTGGGACGAGGGGCTCTCCCTCAAGAACCCGTCCACGACGCCGGCAAAAAGGGACTGATACGAAAAGAAGTACCGGATACTCGACGCGGCCCCTCTATGCCTTAGAGCACAGCCGACCCCGGATTCAGTCGTCTCGGCGGCGGCCAGGAAGAAGGCGGGGGGGGGCATCGACATCGACTTCACCGCCGGACGACGAGGGAAAGAAGCTCGACGCGATGGCGGCGACGACGGTTAAGGTGGCCAACGCTCTGGCTATCGTTGCCCGTTACGACAGGGAACTTTGGTATAAAATCGCTCCCGACGACGAGGGCAGAAGCCCTGGAAATCCTGCAAGAAGGCAAGATGCGTCGGACCACGCCATAATGGTGGCGGCGGACATCGCTGACACCGGTTTCCGACAGTTGGGCAACGGTGTTTGCCTCAGACGGTGCGGATGGCTGAAGGCGACGGATTTCCGCCAGGACGTACAAGCCAAAGTGTTGGATATGCCCTTCGACGGGAACAACCTGTTTGGGAAGACAGTCGATGAGTCCCTGCAAGCCATCAAAACGGACACGGAGACAGCCCAGGGCCTGGGAGTTCTCCAGCAACGACGGCCGTCCTTTCGGAACACCGGAGGCAAGCAAGGGGCCTCCAAAGGTTCCGGCAGCGGCTCCTCTACCTACCGTCAAGCGGCCCGTTCCTCGTCGCAGGAGGCCTATAGATGACGGGGCAAGTATGGAGGCTCCCGCTGTCGTCGCCAGGGAGGTCAAGGCGGCAAGGCGGCCTCGAAACAGGTCTGAACCGACCGTGGCATCGGGCCCCCACCGAACCACCCTGGTGGGAGGCCGGCTGGTGAAGTTCGTCAGCGTGTGGGAGTCCATCTCCACCGATGGTTGGGTGCTGGATACCCTGGCCCAGGGGCACGCCCTCGAGTTTCAAAAGAAGTGCCCTCGCGTGCCACCCGTGGCCAGGAAGGAAAACCACGTACCCCAGCTGCTGCTGGAGGTAAGGGTGATGCTCAAGAAAGGTGCCATCGAGCTCGTCCCAAAGAGACTTCGGGGCTCCAGGGTCTACTCAAGATACTTTCTCGTAAAGAATAAGACAGGAGGTTGGCGTCCCATCTTGGACCTGCGGCATCTGAACAAGTACATCAAGGCTCAGAAGTTCCAGCTGGTCACCCTCCAGCACGTGCTGGGACAGCTGGAGGAGGACGATTTCCGGTTGTCGTTGGACTTGGAGGATGCCTACTTCCACATCCCCATTCTAAAAGGACACCGAAGTTCCTCAGGTTCGTGGTCCAAGTACGGCACTACCAGTTCAAGGCCCTCCCGTTCAGATTAAAGTTGGCACCCAGGGTATTCACCAAGTGCCTAGCACCGGTGGCGGCGTGGCTACGCCTGCAAGGGATCCACGTCTATCCCTACCTGGACGACTGGCTCATCCGAGCACGGACAAGGGAGCTTGACGTAGAACACACCCCACCTGGTCCCTTCGCAGGTTGCCCTGTTTCTGGGAGCCAAGCTCGACACAGTGGCACGGCTGGCCTCGCCGTCTGACGAAAGCCATCTTGGGCAAGGTGCAACGCCTGCTAGCCACGGACGTAGCCAGGGTAAGATCCATCAAATCCCTTCTCGGGATGATGTCCTGCATCTATCTGGTACGCCTGTGCAGCAAGAGTTCCTCGACGCACGCTGGATCCAGGCAACGGGCTGCTTCGAGGACAGGATACCGCTCAACGAGACCTTCCGACGAGCGATCCCGTGCTGGGGCATCCACACTCATCTGACGGCGGGCACAGACCCCAGCTCACCAGGTAACTGTGACCACGGATGCCTCCCTGGAAGGGTGGGGAGAGCATACCGGAAATCTCCACGCGAGAGGCCTTTGATTCCCGGAGGAAAAACAGCTTCATGTCATCATTTTGGAACTCTGCGCAGTGTTTTGGGCCCTCGGGTCCTTTCTTCCGTCCTCAAGGGCAAGGTGGTGAGGATCTTCACCGACAACACCACCACGATGTTCTACATCAGGAAGCAGGGTGGAACCAGATCCCCAGCCCTGTCCAAGGAATCCCAGGATCTGTGGCACTGGGCCGTCGACCAGTGGATGTTTCTGGTACCTTTTCATCTGGCAGGGATAAAGGACACCATCGCCGACTCACTCAGCAGGGAGCTGCGCTCGTGCCACGAGTGGGAGCTGCGCCAGGATCAAGTGGATCGACTCTTCAGGCTGTGGGACAGACCCCAGGTCGACCTCTTTGCGACGGCGATGAACTCCAAGTGCCAGAGGTTCGCCAGCAGGTTCCCCAACCGAGGAGCATGGGTGATGCTTTCTCGTTCCCCTGGGACAACCTGTTCCTCTATGCTTTCCCGCCGTTGCCACTACTACTCCGGCTCGTCAACCATCTCAAGTGGTCCCGGTGCAGGATGTTCCTCGTCGCACCGGCGTGGCAGAGACAGATCTGGTTCCCGGACCTTCTGGACTTATCGGCGTCCCTACCAGTCAAACTGCCCGTGGACGCGGATCTTCTCTCCAGAGAAGGAGGCACCATTCTTCATCACGACCCGAAGTCGCTGAACTTGCAGGCCTGGCTCCTGCAGCACTAGAGTTTGGGGGATACGATATACCGGCCGACTGCAGAGAGGTTCTTGCAAAGGCCAGGGCGTCCTCAGCTCTCAAGTGTTACAGACACAAATAAAAGAGGTTCTCTGTCTGGTGCCGGGCACAGAAGATTAACCCTCTGCGGATTACGGCCCCTCAAGTACTGCCGTACCTACTGTTGTTGGCCAAGGCTGGACTAGCTCACGCCTCCATCAAGATACATCTGGCTGCCAGCTCCAGATGCACCAGGACAACAGGAAGGAATTTATGAAGGGACTATTCCGCTCGTTCCCGTCGGTGAAGGCCCCAGCCCCGGCGTGGGAGCTCAACGTGATGCTGACTAGGCTCATGGGGACTCCGTTCAAGCCTATGCATACGGCACCGTTGAAGTTCCTATCGTGGAAAACAGCTTTACTTGTGGCCATCACCTACGCACGGCGTGTGGGAGAGATCCAGGCTCTATCTTGCAAGCCTCCATATGTGACTTTTCACTACACGAGGGTGGTGCTCAGGACGCACCCCTCCTTCATGCCCAATGTGCCGTCGGACTTCCACCTCAACGAGCCCTTGGTGTTACCAGTTTTCTTCCCGTCGCCTTGGTCGCCGGCCGAGAGGACTTTGCACTTGCTGGATGTAGCTAAAGCGCTGAAGTTCTACGTGGACCGCACAAAGAGTTTTCGGAAGACGTCACAGCTTTTTGTGAACTTTGGACCTGTGAATCAAGGGAAGGCTCTCTTGAAGGCTTCCATTTCCAGATGGCTCTCCGGCTGTATCATGCACTGTCACCGGTTGGCAAACCGACCGCTGCCCGGCCGTCCGAGAGCCCATTCGACCAGAGCGATCGCTGCTTCTACGGCGTTCTTGTCTGATGTGCCCCTGCTGGATATCTGCAGGGCTGCTACGTGGAGGTCGACGCACACCTTCATGAAATCGTACTGCGTCGATCGGGATTCCAGGGAGGAGTCCAGGGTCGGCCAAGCAGTGCCGCGCAACCTGTTCGCCTGAAGGGCCTGGTGAGGAGGTAAGAGTTGCTTAATGTTGTTATGTATTGTTTAATGTTGAGCCCTTTGCCACCTCCCGTGGTTGTGCATGTGTGTACTGCTATGTAATCTTATATTCATGAGCATGTGAATCCATGCCAGACCCCATGCTGGAGAAGGAACAAGTTACTTACCTGTAACTGTTGTTCTCCAGCATGGGTCTGGCATGGATTCACATGCGAACCCTCCCGCCTACCCCTCTGCGGGTCTTCACTTGGTCATACTGCCACTTTACGTGCTACCAAATGTGAGGTTGGCTGCCGGAGGCGGGGCTTAGGGAGAGGGCCGTCATTGGCTGTGGGCAGTATGACCCAGAGATCAGCGATTGGTTACTACTAGGAAAGACAGATCAGAAACTAAACTGATACTGATTCTTTTCTGTACCGAGGATGCCCAGCCTGACGACGGGGAATATTCATGAGCATGTGAATCCATGCCAGACCCATGCTGGAGAACAACAGTTACAGGTAAGTAACTTGTTCCTTTCTTCAGATTCCGAACAAGGTTCGGCAGGATCTTCTGTGGTGGACTTGCACAGAGAATATCCTGAAAGGAGAACAGTTTTGGCAACCATGGCCGGAGATTACAGTAGTGACTGACACCTCACTCATGGGGTGGGGAGCTCATGCCAACGATCTGACAATCAGCGGTCGTTGGTCTCCATCGGAGTCCAAACTACACATCAACCTTTTAGAGCTGAGGGCAATCAGTCTAGCGCTGAAGGATTTTCTGCCATCTGTCTGAGGGGAAAAAATGTCCTGATAATAACGAACAACACAGTGGACATGCATTATCTAAACAAGAGGTGGTGTAGGATCACTACCTCTGTGCAGAGAGGCAATGCGGCTCTGGTATTGGGCAATTCAAGAAGGAATCTCCTTAACAGCAGTTCATCTTGCCGGGGAGGAGAATATGACGGCGGACGCTCTGAACAGGCAGAGCACAGTGTCGCACGAGTGGGAACTGGCTCAGGAAGTCATTCATGAGATCTTCGCCCTTTGGGGAACCCCTTAAGTAGACCTATTTGCGACCGGAATCAACTGGAAGTGCGAAAGGTATTGCTCAAGGGAATTTCCCCCGAGAGGAGCCCTAGGGGACGCATTCGTGGTGGAGTGGAACTCCCCATTATTATACGCGTTCCCTCCGATTCCCGTCATTCCTTAGGTCATCAGCAGACTGACACGGTTCGGAAACTGCATGATTCTAATTGCCCCGGATTGGGCCAGGAGAACGTGGTACCCGGACCTTCTAGACATGTCCATCTGTCCTCTGTTAGGTCTTCCTCAGATAGGATCTTCTCTCACAAATGGAGGGCCAGCTTCTCCATCCAGAGGTCAAGATTCTCAACCTTCATGCTTGGTATCTGAAAGGCTGAGATACAAGGATTGGGACCTTCCAGATGACGTCATGGAGGTGTTGCTTTCGGCAAGAATGCCAGCAACAAAATCTCTATACCGTTGCCGTTGGAAAAAGTTTTGCAACTGGTGTAGAGAAAAGAATGTCGATGCTTTTCCATGTTCCATTCCGGATGTGTTGTCCTTCCTCTTGTCCCTAGCACATAGAGGTCTAAATGTTGGGACCATTAAAGGTTATTTTGCAGCGCTTTCCATTTTCAAGCGCTCGTCGGAAGAATGCTCCATTTCAAAATTAGTTTACTATTACAATTCTTAAAAGGACTCACCAATGTGTTTCCTCCTTACCCCTTCCAAGATCCAATTTGGGATCTTAATCTGGTTCTAAAATTCTAAATGTGTGCCCCTTTTGAACCCTTGCACACTTGTCCATTAAGATTACTAACATGGAAAACTGCTTTCCTAGTTGCTTTAACATCTGCAAGAAGAGTGAGCGAATTGCAGACGCTGTCTTCTGGGCCACTCTATACTGTGTTCCATAGGGACAGAGTGGTATTAAGGGTTAAACCCTCATTTTTACCTAAAGTTGTGTCTGATTTTCATTTAAATCGGAAAATTGTTCTACCTTCCACCTCATCCTAGTAAGGAGGAGGAAATATTGCACAGGTTGGACCAGAGAAGAGCTCTAAGCTTTTACATTTCTAGGCTTTCCAAGCTTAGAGTGGATAATCAACTTTTCATTGGCTACACCGGAAAGGAAATTGGGTCAGTCGGTGTCAAAACAAACCATAGCACGTTGGATTGTGCTTTGCATTTCAGAATGCTACCGATTGGCGGAAAAAGACCCACCAGAAGGCTTAAGGGCCCATTCCACCAAAGGCATTGCCTCTTCAACAGCCCTTCAGAGGTGTTCCCATGAAATCCATTTGTGAACTAGCAACTTGGTCATCGCTGCACACTTTTTCAAAATTCTATAGTCTGGCTGCTTCCCAGTCTAAGGAGCTCAATTTTGGTAAAGCAGTGCTATATTCCGCCATATAATGGTATCAAAAATCTACTCCCTCCTCCAGAGAATTTTCTATACTGCTTTGGGAGTCTATCTAAGATGAGGAATACGTTGGAGGACACAATCCATTCGAAGGACAAGTTACTTACCAACTGGTAACGTTCTTTCAATTAGATGTTCCTCCAACAAATTCCTAATCGCCCTCCCATCCTACCCCTCTGTAGATTTTCCGGGTTATTGCCACTTCAACTCTCACAAGGCTAATACCTGACTACCGGCACAATCTACACAGTAGAGCAAGAGGGGGAAAATAAGAAATGAGGCCAACGGGCGCCGCGCGTGCTACTTGTATACCCAATGACATCTCCCTCGACAGAGGCCTTCGAGGGACCATCGGCTCGACATCGACGCATGGCGCCCTCTGCCGGGAAAACATTTCCGAAGCAGCTAAAGCTGGATGGAATAAATCTGACTAAGATGAGGAATACGTTGGAAGAACATCCAATCGAAAGAACGTTACCAGTTGGTAAGTAACTTCTTTTCTGGAACCCTGTTTGGATGTTTATTTATTTGGGAGTAAAGTGCTATTGTTTGTGTTCCAACAGTATCAGCTTACATCCTTCTTTGTTAGTTTATCCTGCCCTTGTCGTGCGCTACCAAAAGAGGTGAAGCTCTACCTTGTCGGCTGTACCTGTTTCACCTTTGATCGGGATCACTGTTGGTTCAGTAGTAGTGTAGGACTGAGTAGGCAGTTTAGCCAATATTCATCCGTGTACTCCTGCAGAGCAGTAGTCCTTTTGTCACACTTGGGGCTTTATTGTAGTCTACCCCAGGGGTACCAAAGGACTTGTTTTGGCACTAGCACTGGTTAGACTCTCATTGGAAATAATGGTAATGAGGTTGAAAATCCTAAACTGCACCTATGATGGAAAGTCCTAAACACGTTGTTGTTTTCCTGAACTAGTTTATCTGACCATAGAAGGCCTCATCACGGGTGTGAATGATATGCTCATTGGGAGTCCACAGGTCTCTCCCATTTACGGTCTTTCACTATGTGAGTAAACCAGCCCAGATGGCTGCATGGACTGCACTGGCTGGTAGCAGATGATAATTTGCGATTGTTATGTTACTTTGGTTTTCTTTTTTCAAATTCTGGTTTTATTAAATTTGATCAGGTAAAGTAGTTGAGTTTCAGTTACAATCGAAGCATTCCAAAACATATTTACATTGTTAATATCCCCCTTGTTCCCCAACAACCCGTAAATTCAAACACAAAGTTTACCTTCCCAACACTTCTGCCTTTTCCTCTTCCCCGCCCACCCCCAAACCCCTGAGCAGAGTTTCATTGAAGAATTCGACACATGTTACGAGTACTTATTATTGGTGTATAACATACGCCTTTCGCATTATCATCGTCCAAAGTCCGGTTCAGGTGGCACTAGAACTTCTAAGTCCCGGAGCTCAGGTTGCCCAGGTACATACATTGTATTAACCATAAACAAGACCATTCACCATAATATCCACTAGTATTTCTACAGCCCAGTGTTCCGAGAGGAATTTGACAGGTTATTCATTTACAAAATCATTCCACATCACCCCAGTTTGGGCCGCTCTCCCATGGAAGGCAGCGGTAATTAGCTCCATTTTGTAGATGTTGGTTGCAAGCCCGGTCCACTCTCTTTGGCTGGGGACTTGGCTTGCCTTCCACTTAATAACCAAGCATGCCCTTGCGGCAAGAAGCAGTGGGGCCACAATACCCTTTACTTGGATCATTACACCTTCACAAACTTTGAGGCTGAACATTATTGGGAGGGGCATAGTTTCCCAGTAGATCCCGTCTACCTGTTTAATCCAACTAAGAACTTCATCCCAATATGTCTGAACCTGGGGGCATCCCCACCGCATATGCCAATAGTACGCCCTCTCTCCACACTGACGCCAACACAGTGTGCTTGTTGTCTGAAACATTTTCGATAATCTATAAGGGTCGTATTGCCATCGGTGGTGGAGTTTAATGGTGTGAAGTTTATATTGCGCCGCAGTGGACACCTGTGAAGCTCCCTTGCAAATACTGGGCCACTCTTCTGGAGCCAGTTCCCTGCCGAGATCTCACTCCCACCTATGTTTTAAGCTATCGGTCGATCCCCTCCCACCTCCAAAAGCACCTTGTACATATTGGAGATCATGCACCTGGTCCCAAACATGTATCCAAATGCTTTTCGAAGGGGGTGAGGTCCATCTGAATTTTATCACGCCCCTCTCGCCTCATGAGGGTGCCTTTTAGCTGCAGGAAGGGGAAAACTGGCAGTGGATGGATCCCCCAGTGCCTCCTCAAGCTCAGCAATCGTGAGGTAAACCCCATCTCTCCACAATTGTCCCACCCTCTCAAGACCTGCATCATACCATGATTGAAATCTGGCCTAATCATGGATTCCTTCTTGTACGCCCGGAGCCCATATGCGACTCAGGAGAGAGGGCCACGTAGGGACTCCCTTCATGTCTGCTCCTTCTCTCCAGATCCCCCATATTGTACCTAGTATAGGATGGGTCTAGAGTCTGCGTATCAGTTAGTTTCTAGGGACCCATTACCACTCTGCTACTGTAGCCGCGGTTAGGTTGTGATTATTCAGATGTACCCAGTGTAGGTCCTTCCTCCCTCTTAAATGAGGGATCAGTACCCTCGATTGCACCGCCCTATAATACAACTTAAGATCAGGGAGGCCTACTCCACCTTTCTCTTTGGGTAAGATGAGAATTTCATATGGTATCCTTGGCTTTCTCTCTTGTCATAGTAATTTTATAATGGCTCTCTTTACTTATTTGAAGAATGTGTCTGGGAGTTTTAAGGGAAGCATTTGGAACGGATATAGAAACCTCGGAAGGCCATCCATTTTAATTGCATTAAGTCTCCCCATCCAGGAGATCGTAAGCTTTTGTCAATTAGTTAAGTCTCTATGGAAACAGGCCAGCAGGTGGGGGAAATTTGCCTCGTACATATTCTCAAATGTTTTGGTCAAATTTATTCCTAAGGAGCGGAGAGCGTTGCTCTCCAACACTGGTCCGACTGTAGAGCGTGTGGAGGCATATTCGGGGGTAAGCTCCTGCAATGGAAGTAGTATTGATTTGGACCTATTAATTTTAAAGCCTGAGAGGGCGCCATATTTTTCAATCAACAGTATGGCCCTAGGTATGGACGTCATGGGGTTTCTAACATGGAGTACGATATCGTCAGCATAAAGGGCTACTTCATATACCTTTCTTGCTATTTGTAGGCCCTCTGCTTGAGGGTCTGCTCTAAGGATTTGGGCAAGTGGTTCCACGGAATCCGCAAACAAGATTGTCGAAAGAGGGCAGCCCTGCCTTGTGCCTCTACTCAAGTCAAACCACCTGGAATATTCCCAGTTGACCATAACGGCCACCTTAGGGGATGTGTAAACTGCCTTAACCCCTCTACGGAAGACGGGGCCCAATCGAACCTTCACCAGCACTGCTTCCAGAAAGTTCCACTCCACCCTGTCGAACACTTTTTCAGCATCGATGGACAGGAGTGCCGGGTTGGCTGCCATTGTCTGCGATTCGTGGATTAGGTGGAACGTTTTGCGCATCGTGTCTGCGCCGTGTCGTCCTAATATAAATCCAACCTGGTCTGGGTGGATCAATAGAGGCATGCAGGTCTCTAATCTGGCCGCTAACACTCGGGTGTATATCTTTGCGTCTCTTAAGAAGGGACGATAGGATCCACAATGTTTGGGGTCCTTGCCTTCTTTCAGGATCACTGAGATTAATGCCTGTGAAAAGGAGTCAGGAGCCACTCCTGTTTGTAATTTATCATTAAATAAATCTACCATAAAGGGGAGGAGGGAGGTTATGAATGTCTTGTAGAACCCCGCTGTGTAACCGATTGTCCCCCGCTGCTTTCCCTAGTGGGAGCCTTTTAATTGCCTTTTCTATCTCGTCTGCCGTAATGGGCGACTCCATCTCTTCCACTGTATTTCGAGGGAGTTTCGGCATGTCCACTCCCTGCATATATTGGTCTACTACTTCCTTATCCCAACCCCTCTCTGATGTATATAAGTGTTCATAGAATTGCACGAATGCCTTAGGGATTCCCTTCAGGTCCGTCGTCTGCGCTCCCTCCCCTTACCCCAATTGCTTCGACCCATCTCTCCGCCCCCTGGCCCTGTAGCCTGGCCGCCAACCATGCATCTGCCTTATCACCCTTTTCGTAATGTTTCTATTTAAGAAACTGAAGCTTCATCTAACCGGCTTAACTCTTCTCTTTTCTACACTGCTTCAGCAACTTTTTCTACCCTGTCCTCTTTGGTGTTCCATGCTGCTGCATCTAGTTGAGTAATCTCCTTCCTTAATCTGTTTTCTATTATGGCCCTCACCCTCTTCTTCGCTGCCTCTTCTTTAATCAGGACGCCTCTCCACGTTGCTTTCCCCGCCTCCCACACCGTTCTCTTTGATACCTCTCCCGTGTCGTTTATCTTGAAGTACCCTTCGATCTCGCGGGCCATCTCTGTACGAAAGATTGATTCCTTCCACAGCAATTCATTACACCGCCATTTAGTATTTTTGTGTGGTAGGGCATCTAGTCTGATACACACTGTGACTAGGTCGTGGTCAGACCATGAGATTGGGACTATGTCGGCTGTGTTTGTGACCTCACTTATGTCCTTTGTTAGAAACATGTAATCAATCCTAGTGTATGTCAAGTGTGAGTCTGAGTAGAAAGGGAACCCTTTTTCCTCGGGTAAAAGTTACGCCAGGCATCTTGCATACCGTACACTCGCATTGTTTCAATCACATCTGCACGGCCCCCATCCGGTGGTGGGCTGGCATATGGGTTGCCTGCCTGTCCGTCCAAAGCGGGATCTGCCCACAAATTAAAATTCCCCCCCCCCCCCCAGCCCCCCCAAGACAACATGCCCCGCTGCCTCCAACATTACCTTCTGAACCGTATGCTTCAGAAAGCTGGATTGACCAGTATTGGGGGAATATAACGTGGCTAGAGTAAGGGTGGTCTTGTGTATTCTGCCAGCTACTAAAATGGCCCTCCCTTCCGTATCACCCCAGGTCTTGGTGATCTCAAAATTGGGTCCTTTCCTCACAAGTATACCTACACCCGCCTTTCTCAGGAGACCAGAGCCCCAGTATTCGGTGCCCATCTTGGAATACAAAACTTTCTCCAGCATTGGATCTTTCATGGATTCACATGCTTAGAATATTCCCCGTCGTCAAGTCGGGAACCTCGGTATATTGATGAAAAACGTTTTCCCTCGGAAAAACCTGATACTTTTGTGTCCTATCGATACCCTTTTGGGCCACTTACGCATGACCCAATAGGACGTACGGTATAAATAGCCCCACCCCTGCGGCTCCCTTCAGATTTCAACCGTCTCCAAAGTAGTCGGGATCAACTCGTGTTTCTACTCTTTGTAAAGTTGTATTTTTTCTTTCCCTATGTCGGGGAAAGCGCTGTTCCGCCAGTGTGCCACGTGTGGAATGAAGAAAGTGTACGAAGGAGATGGGCACATGGATTGCCTTTGTTGTCTTTACCCCATCACTCTGCGGATAACTGTGAGGTTTGCAAGGGCTTCTCACAAAAGACGTTGAAGGACCGTAATCGGTGTCTAATAACGTGGCTGAACGAAGGGGGCTATCCTCAATCTGAGGTAGGATCAGTGCACAGTCTGGCATCGAACAGGCCTAAGTCCCCTATAGTTCCTTGCCGCTCTGTCTCAGCAGAGCCTCCGGCAAAGAAGCCACGTCATACGGAAAAGAGTCGTTCCTCGGTGGGGAAACATCTGGCGAAAGACGCCCCTTCATCATCAAAGCATGGTTGTGTGGACCAGGACCGTCAACAGGGAAAATCTTCCTGTTTGTCAAAAATGGACAGGAAAGACCCTTTAAGGAGCTCCTCTTCAGGAGACCATCATAGGTCTTCCTCAGGTACAGACTCGACGAAGCACAGGCCTAGAGACTCCAAAAAGGCGTCACAACTACCACCGCCGTCAGCGGGAGCCCCGTCGTCGACGGTTCACTACCGCCTGCGCAGTCAATACCCACAGTGGCCTTGTCGACCCCAGCGGCGACTGTTGTGGAGGTGGCTCCTAAATTTCCATCGTCGACGGTGGAGCCTTCAGAGGTTTGGCAACCGGCGGTGTATGATTCAGTTCTGCAGGATACTCTATTAAAGCAGGAATCTGCTTTCTCGGTATCATCGATGGAGGAGGAGCGGGAACAGGTTGTTTGTCCAACAGATCTTGGTTTACAGGGCGTAGGCCCGTCGACTGACTCAGGGATGCAAAATGTCCCCTCTTCATCGTCTCTGCTAAATCCGCATTCGCTGTTGTCTCTACAAGTGTTGTCTACGCTGCAATCCCTCTTAAGCTAGTTAGATGCAAGATTGCCTCCCATGGGTACCCCTCCGGGGATACCAGTGATACCTGTCAACAACGCGGCAGGTCCCGCTCCATGACCAGCGTCAAAGGCTGGTTTGATGGTCTCCCGTCCGGTTAGCGAAGACTCTCGCCCCCCACCCCAAGATCACACCCGGAAGAAGGCTAATTGCAAGATTCTGAGTCAGATCAAGGGCCTAGAGACTCCTCCTTGGACATTTCATCATCGCCTTCGAGGGACCCTACGTGGGAATTGGACGGAGAAGTGGAAGCTCCTAGAAGCCCGGTACAGCCGTCACCTCCAGATGACGTTGGATCCTTCCATGCTATGATGGCGAAAGCCTGTTTCGAATTTGGTCTGACCCCAGAGGAAGAAAAGAAGGAATGCTTCTTATTTGACCATATGGGGAAGAGGAGAAAGTCAATTTTCTCGGTTCCCATTCTGGACCATGTTTGGCAGGAAGGCTTGCACATCATGCACCATCCATTTTCAGAGCCTGCAATCAACGGCAGGTTAGAAAAGCAGTTTAAAGCCCCGGACTCTACACCTAAGTGTTTGACCGCGCAACCCTCCCCGGAATCGGTAGTGTCGGCAGCGGCTGGCAGAAAAGCTAGATCGCAACACAAGTGCACAACACCTCCGGACAGTGAAGCTAGAAGGCAGGATGCCTTAGGTAAGAAAGTCTTGGCAATGGGAGCGACGACGGTGAAAGCGGCTAACTCCTTAGCTATCATGGCACGATACGACCGTGAAATGTGGCATCGGATGGCCCCAATCTTGAAACACCTGCTTGAAGAGCACAGGAAGCCAGCCATGTTACTGGTGCGTGAGGGGGAAGAGGCATCAAACCACTCTATCAACATCGCTGTGGGTTTGGCGGAGTCCGGATTCAAACAAAAAAATAATGGAGTGGTGCCAAGAAGGCAAGCCTGGTTAAAATGTACAAACTTTAGGCTGGAAGTCCAGTATAAAGTTTAGACATGCCATGTGAAGGTGAGCAGTTTGGGGAAAAGGTCGACAACGCCCTTAAAGGCATGAAGGAAGATTCAGATACGGCAAGGTCGCTGGGGGCCTTACAAAGTGGACGAGCATTCCGGCCTTTTCGCCCCTTCCGCGTAGCCTCGGAATTCCAGGTTCGCTGCATCCAGGGATCAGAGTTTCAACAGATCATCATACTCCTCCCAAGGGTACAGGCTGGCTGTCCAGGCAACACGAAGAAGCTGGGATTTCCAGGGGTCTAGGAGGAGAGGACAGTCTTCATCTGCCCAAAAAAAAGCAGTCTCAACAATGACCATCTTCAGGACGTCCTTGGAGGCAGAGTGTCCCGTTGCGTCGACGAATGGAGGATAACATCAGACCGTTGGGTGTTGGACATGGTAAAACTAGGCCACTCTTTGCAGTTCAAGACCATGCCGTCTCAAATTCCCCCCCATCTTCACATATTACAGCAGGAGGTGGTGCTTATGCTGCAAAAAGGGGCTATAGAATTTGTTCTGGTGGCTGAGAGGCCTAGGAGTTTACTCGCGTTACTTTGTGGTAAAAAAAACCTAACTGCAAGTGGCGACCCATTCTAGACCTTTGAGCTCTCAACAAGACTCTGCAGCGCCTGAAGTTGAAGATGCTTACGCTTCAAGAGGTCATCGGGTCGATGCAACCGGGGGATTTTCTGGCGTAGGACTTACAAGACGCATATTTACACATACCAATGCGTCGACGACACAGAAAATTCCTAAGGTTTGTCGTGGGTCAGAGTCATTACCAGTTCAAGGTGCTTTCATTCGGCCTGAAATGGTCTCCCAGGACGTTTACAAAATGTTTAGCTCCGGTGGCAGCATGGCTACAAAGAAAAGGTCATCACGTCTACCCTTACCTGGACGACTGGCTAATAAGAGGCTCGTCGCCAGCAGTGACGCAAGCAAACCTAGAGGCCACCATGCAACTACTACAGCGGTTAGGCTTTGCAATCAACTTCGAAAAATCCTTTTTGTCTCCCTCAAGGAGCTTAGAGTTTTTGGGCGCGGAGTTCCAGAATCATTCATGACTAGTGAAACCTTCCTTGGAGAGTTCAAAAACTCAAACAAAGAGCAGAGGAGTGGAAAACTGGCACCAGGGTGTCAGTCAGAAAATACATGTCGCTGCTAGGAGCTATGGCGTCCTGTATTCCGCTAGTGAACAACTGTCGTCTCTTCATGAGACCGATACAGGAATTTCTGGCAGACTGATGGTCTCAAAGTCTTGGATTGTGGTCCGACAGTTTGAAGATCAGCAGCGAGCTTCTAGAAGCGCTTCAGTGGTGGCAACTTTCAGACAATCTGACAAAAGGAATGCCTCTGCTGGAACCAGAATTTCAATCGACAGTTGTGACGGATGTATCTCAAACAGGATGAGGAGCCCATCTGGGAGCCCTGCAAGTTCAAGGCCAATGGTCCCCAGGGGAGTCAACCCTTCACATCAATGTGCTGGATCGAAGAGCGGTGCGTTGGGCTCTGAAGTCGTTTTTGCCGCGCATACGGGGGATCAGTGGTGAGAATATTAAGACAATACGACCACGATGTTTTGCCTCCGGAAAGGTCGTTCCAGAACGATCTCGAGCGAAGCCTAGGAAATATGGCATTGGGCCTTCGAACAAGGAATAAGCATAGTGTCGTACCATCTACCAGGGGTGAACAATGTACAGGCAGACTCTCTAAGCAGAGAGATGAACCAACTACACGAGTGGGAGCTGAACGATCAACCAGTGTCGAGCATCTTCAGGAAATGGGGTCGTCCTTCGTTGGATCTTTTCGCAACCCGGGAGAACAAGAAGTGCAAGCAATTCGCCAGCAGATGGCCACAGCCCAAATAGCTGGGGGATGCGTTCTCTTTCCCGTAGATGGGCATGTTCGCGTATGCGTTCCCTCCGTTTCCGCTCATTTGACGGACCCTCCAGTGGATTCACAAATATCCATGCTGTGTGATTCTAATTGCTCCTCACTGGGCGAGACAGTCGTGGTTTTCGGACCTGCTCCAGCTATCTGCGGCAGAGCCAGTGAGGTTTCAAGAGACGCCGGACCTTCTATTCCAAGACAAGGGAGCGATTTGGCATCACGACCCAGGCTCCCTCAGCCTGACGGCTTGGCTCCTGACTTCTGAGTTTGGGGCCCTAAACATTTCTTCAGATTGTCGCCGACTTTTGGAGGCGGCGAGGGCTCTGTCCACGAATGTTTCATATGCATGTAAGTGAAAGAGATTCTGTGCGTGGTGCAGGGATCAACCAGGGGTGGACCCGTTAAACTTCTCTTCAGAGCAAGTTCTGCCTTATTTGCTACACTTGGCGAAAAAATGGTTGTCTTTGTCCTACATAAATGTTCACTTGGCAGCCATTTCAAGGTTTACTCGAAAATGGCACTCAACTCCTTTGTTAAGTGACCGACTAGTCCAGCATTTCCTGAGAGGGTTATTTTGAACTTTTCCTCCGGCCAAAAAGTTCTGTCCTAGTTGGAGTCTGTCTGGTACTGTCAGGGCTAATGAAGGCTCACTTTCAACCTATGTCGTCATTACCCCACAAATTTTTGTCATGGAAAATGGCCTTTTTGGTAGCTATTACTTCAGCAAGAAGACTGTCGGAGCTGCAAGCGCTGGTGATCGATCCCCCATACTTGCGTTTCTTCAAAGACAAAGTGGTGTTGGCAACTAACCCTCATTTTATACCAAAGGTTCCAACTGCATTCCAAAAGCACTCTTAGATTGTGCTACCAGCATTCTTCGCTGCGGCTGCTGCTTTCACAGAAAAAGCTCTCCATACGTTGGACATCAAAAGAGCATTGAAGTTTTATCTGAGTCGTACTCAAGATTTCAGGCATACGAGACAACTGTTTATGGCTTATGGACCCTCTGTAAAGGGAAGACCAATCTCCAAACAAGGACTGGCCCGCTGGGTTTCGTCAACTATTGACGTCTGCCACTCTAAGGCGGGGAATCCTCTGGAAAGGCGTCCAAAGGCTCACTCGACAAGATCCACCGCGCCATCGGCGGCATTGTGGTCCGGAATCCCGCTGGTGGACATCTGTCAGGCGGCCTCCTGGTCGGTGCTGCATACATGTACTCGGCATTATTGCCTAGAGCAACAGCATGAAGCGGATGTGCAGATGGGACGGGCGGTCCTACGACACCTGTTTCAGTAAGGTAAGCCCCACAGAGTGGAGTACCCTTTTTTCAATGTGCCATGGTTGTGGGCTTTATTGCTAACTGCATGTAGTGCTCTTGTAATATTGGTTTGCATTGCACACCTCCAGATTAGGAATACTGCTATATAATCTATTCTAAGCATGTGAATCCATGAAAGATCCAGTGCTGGAGAAGGGAGTAGTTTCTTATCTGTAACTCCATTTCTCCAGCGTTGGTATCTTTGATGGATTCAAATGTGCCCGCAGGCCTCCCCTGAATGCAAACTTGATATGCCCCTACTACTTTGGGGGTTACAATCTGAAGGGAGCCACGGGGGCGGGGCTATTTATACCGTACGTCCTATTGGGTCATTGCTAGGTGGCCCAAAAGGATGTCGATAGGACACAAAAATGTCAGGTTTTTCTGAGGGAAAACGTTTTTCATAAATATACCAAGGTTCCCAGCCTGACGACGGGGAATATTCTAAGCATCTGAATCCATGAAAGATACCAACGCTGGAGAAATGGAGTTACAGGTAAGAAACTACTCCCTTACGTTCACCCCCCCGTATATATTTGGTTTCTTGGAGGAAGAGCACATCCAGGTGTGCTCTTAAATTCCCTGCACACCAGTGATCTCTTATTCGGTGAGTTTAATCCTTTCACATTAAGTGTGCCAACGCTGAGCAACCCAAGCCTACTAGCTGAAGGCAGCGCCGGCATTGCTCCTTTGCCATCTATTTTTTTGTACGGAGTACAACAGTTGCCTAAAATTCTTTGTCCCTTGAACCCGTCTTGAAACTGCCCAATCCCTTTACCCATGTCCACCCCCTCCCTCCCAACCGCGACATCCAACCACCTAGCTGGGTTATTGTCACCTAGCCAGCCTCGGACCACCAGTGCGGATCGTGTAACCCACGGTCCAAAGTTCAAACACCACATCAAACCATGAGCCCCTCTGTCCCCGCTGACACCCCCCGCCCCCTCCCCCAGGGTACCAAAACCATTTGACCCCTTGCATTTTTTTCCAAAGGTAACGTCTCCGGAATTGAACGTCTGACCAAGAGTGTCAGGACTGGGCCAGGTTGGATCCCAGCAGCTCTACTATTACCTTCAGAGCGTCTCACACGTGATCAAGCCTCCACTGCATGACACCTTCGTAGGGAGGTATCGTTCGCTATGTGCCACTTCTAGGTCCCAGACATCTCCGGCTCATCCCTTCTGACTACCCAGATTACCTCCGGTGTAGCATATCTACTGGCTCGTGCTAGACAGTGTCTGTCTCCATCAGAGTTCCGCACCCAGTGAGGCATTCATCCTCCTATATTCCCTGATTTTCTTACGTCTTGGTCCTCAGTCTTCATTGTCCCAACTTCTCGGCGTCCCTCTTCCGGGTTTTGTTTGTTGGCTTGGTTACCCATCATGTCCGTTGTGCAGGTCTGTATGTCCTTTTCAGTTTGCAGCCGGACGGTGCTTCCCTCCCCCTGAAACGGGAGTGAGAATGGGTACCCCCAAAGATATCAGACACCCTTTTCTTGAAGCCATTTGGTGAAGGGCATGCACTTTCTCTGCATGGCCAGGGTGAGCGAGGATAGGTCTTGAAAAATCATCAATCTCGCTGTGTCATGGCGGAGTTCAGGGGTTTTCTTGGCTTTCCAGAATTCTCGCTCTGTCAGCGTAATTATGGAATCTCACCAGCACCGTCTTTGGACCACCAGGAGTCCCTCCTGCCCTATGTATGCGGTCAATCTTGGGTTCATCCACTGTCGTCAAATAGTTTTTAGAATCGCATGGAGAGTTCTTTACAAATCCTGTTCCATTTCTCCTTCTCGAGTCGGTATCCCAAAGATCTTAGTTATTACGCCTTGTGCAATTTTCCAAATCTTCGATTTTCGGGTAAAACTCCCCTTCTCTAGCTTCCATATCTGCAAGCCTCTGATCCATTTGGGATTCCAATGTATCGAGGGAGGATTAATTGTTCTGTACCCCATCAAGCCGTTCTTCTAGCCTAACAATTCTATTTGTTATCTTGTCAATCTTTCCTCCAATGTCCGCCCTCATGCTTTTCATCTCACTGGGGAGCGCTGCAACATCAGCTTTTATCGGGGCGGTTTCTGTTCCTGATGCTGCTATCTTTGATTTTGAATGGGGGACTGTTTCAGAGTGGTGCGGGAAACGGCGGAACTTGGCAAGCTTTTGGCATGTGTACATGCGCTGCTCGTATTAGAGGCAGTGGATGAGGAGGTGGCTATCCCCTCTTCTCCCAGCACTACACAGGTGCCCAAGCTTTCCGGTTCACCCCACTCAGTCATCTGCCTCTTTCAGCGTGGTGTTCCTAGGAGGGCACACGCCTCATTCAGTGAGGGCCCAACCCTCCGAACACCTGACTTGCCATTTAGTTGGGAGGGCGGGGGGGGGATGGATGAGACGGTCTGCAGTGGGTTCACCTGCTTTGTGTTACGGTGAGTAGATGGGTGCAATACGATTGCCTCTCCGGGGGCCAGTCCAGCTGTTCAGGTGCTGTTTGGCGGGGGACAGAGATACCGCAGATCCCAGAGGAGGGCGCATGCTATGTTTTCAGGGGGCTCACCCCTCTGTGTAGTCCTTATCGTTTTGATGTTCACTCGTCACTCAGGTAGGCACCTATTGGAGTTGTCATACAATGGTTTGAGGTGCAGGGTCTCGTGTCCCTTATGTTCTGGGACTCAGGTCTATCAATCTGGGCTATTGAGGTAGCCGTGAGAGGGCAGGTGATCTCCCAGTTCTTTCTTGCACAGGAGTGGGTCTACCACGCACCTCAAGCCGCTCTCCTTATGCTGTAGTCTGAAAAGAGTCACTTTGTTATCTTAGGCACTGTGAAATATGGAGGATGTTGTAGGAATATCGTTTCTATGTTCCAGTGCGCTGGGGTCTGGAGGGCTTCAGAATTATTCCAGGGACAAGTTCTTTTCTATGGCCCCTGCTCATTGATGTCGAGCATGCTACACAGCAGCCTGGGTCCTTCCCTATGCTTTATTCTCCTTTTCTTATGGTGCATATCAGCCATGCGCAGCTCTGGGTAACCGGGTGTACCACGGATTCAAAGTCCCTTATAGGAGTGTCTGGTATGAGGTTGGTCAGCAGCTTACACAAACCCAATGTGTTCCATTAATGCCAGGCACCGTTGGTCTAGCATGTTTGTTCGAAGGAGGTGGAAAGCAGTCCCTCGCTGGGTTCCTCACTATATAGGAGTTGTGCCACAATGCAGTCTGGGTGCACATAATGTCCGCTGTGTTGCCGGGTTTATGGGTAGACTGTTTCCGATGTGCGGGCCATCTCAGGGAGCCTCAGGCCAATCTATGAGGATCTGTGCATGAAGCTGCGTGTCTGTTAGGCACTCGGAGTGTCCCTGTGGTGTCTCTGTGTGCGCTCGCGAGGGGGGGCTCCTCCTCGCGTATGTGTGCTTATAGTTTAGTCTGAGGGCCCGGTACTTCCCTTGCGCGCACTGCCTGTGCGCAATGCTAGCTCATGAACGTTTGTGGCGGGCTGACCCACGCCCGAAAATGCCCTGGGCAGCCCGCTATGGGGAGGTCAGGGCGATGTTTGAGGGAGTCTGCAGGGCTCACCTTCGCTGTGTCGGTGGGATGCCGGTCCTGTCCCTCCCAAGGTTCCCTGCACACCCCTCTGCAGTTGCTCGGAGGGATCTCAAGTCCGGGTGCCGCGATCAACGCGCAGGCTGTGGTCGACTGGTACAACCCGGGCTCTGTCCGTATGCTGCAGAGTTTCTCTGGTTTCACCACGGGCCCTGCAGGATTTCCCTCAGGAGTTGCGCTTGCCGAGTTTGGTTTCACTTTAAGATGCTAGCGGCGTGGCAGGCCACCACGTTCTGACTTTTCTTCCTGAAATCTGTTTTCCGCTGGGTTTCGTTCTGCGGGGGGGGCATACTCATACAGCTAGACACCTCATTCTGCCAATGGCGGGGGAAGCTGTGGGGGCAGATCTCACACAGAGGTGAAGATAATGCGTGCTCCCCTGGTGGCCAGCTGTTACTTTGCTTTTCTAAGTCACTTAATGACTACTGTAGTAGTTTCAAAGTGTTGAATCTTTGTCCAAAGCATGTTCTGCCCCAACATGGTGTAACCAGACCAGTGTGCTGGAAAGAATAGCATAAGCAAATATGAAGTGAGAGGGAAAGCAGGAATGGAGTTTGCAGACACTGGGAGGGAGCTGAGCAAGTCTGTAAAATCCTTATAGCAGTATGGATGCATGTCCATCCATTACATGTGCACTCATCCATTACAAATTTGAAGTAGTTTCAAACTGCTGATTCCTCAGATACTGAGTATGTATCAATGGTTGGACATTCTCTGACCTGAAGTGTGACTTGGGCAGCCTGTCTGAACTGTGGAATGGTTTTACCGGTGGCAGCAGATCTGCTGGGCACTGTGGTAACACGTCCTTCTGAGCTCTGGTCCCCTTGGATGACCCTGGGCTAGTATGCAGCTCCATGATCCAATATTTTAGTGTATGTAAAATGTCCACTGAGGTAGTGTCTTCAGAAGAGGTTGGGGAGGCTGTTGCTTCAGCATGTCTGGCTGCACTGACCACTGAAGTGGCTCGTGGGGGGGATATGAGGCTGAATTGGTGACTTGCCCTCCAGGTTGTCCAATCAAGCTTGATGCTCCAGAACATCTTCTGGAGGTTCTGAAATAATGGGCGGGACATATGACTGAAGCAGAAGTACATCCTGCAGAAGTACATCCTGCTTATACTGAGCACCTGTGGACGGAGATGGTGTCAAAAGCGCAGTAGATGCAGTCAGTCATGCAGTGTACTGAAAAATCCTGTGAGACAATCCTATTCATCCCTATCCTTGAAGACCTCTTGTAAATCTGGTTGGTAGCCATGAGGAAACCGTACAATGCCTTACAATGCCCTGACCAGATTGTTTGGACAAATTGTACAGGGTGCCTGACGATGCCTAAAATGTTTGCAAACACGGCCAAGTTCATATTCTGTAGTGTCTGCGGCAGGGATGAAGTGGTCCTCCAAACCCTGTTTCCTTGTACACTGTTCCCCCCCGACGGCTGCATGCATTCAGCAAAATTTCCATGCAGTGACCACAATCCAGACATCAAATAAGGCAATTCTTGCGTGATACAATGTTAGATCCACTCTTGGAGTTCTTACTTGATGATTGGGAAGCCTCATCACACCTCCGATAAAACAACTGCATCTGACCACACCATCTCAGTATCGGTTAACCTTGCTGACATGGGTTTCGGACAGATGGGTAACGGAGCGGCGCTTCGCCGACCAGGCCGGCTGAAAGCCGCACATTTTTACGTAATGTCAGAACCAAGGTAGCATGTATGCTTTTTTGATGAGGACCTCTTTCGGGTAAAAACAGCTGGATGACACTTTTTTAGTGATCAAGACGATCCAGTTTTGCAATGTTTCTCTGGAAAGGGCAGAAATTCTTATACAGCGTATTGCTCCCATTCCTGGGCTGCTCCTTTTCCATGGGAGAGCAGTACAAGGCACAGTGCCAGTCCTGTCGAGGCAACAGACAGCTTGGCACCTCTCATCCAAGGAAACTACTAAGCAGGCCTGAATTCTTCAGCTGGCTTTCCCGAACCCTGTGCATCCTAGTGGACGGGCACCTCTGAGCAGATCAAACATCATTGAAAACGGTTTCAGGGCTCGAAATTAAGATTGCATATGCAGGAGCTAAAAGCAGCTCCTGGGTATTGTAAGGAATGCATGGTATCAAACAGTGAAGACGAACACAAGTAATCGCAGGTGTTTATTGAACTTCAAATGGGTTGGTTAAATGCATATCTAAACCTACATCTAAGGAAGAGCGCAGAGAGCAAGCTAAGACCATCAAATAATAAAAGCAGTCTGCTTCTCCTGTCGACCCGATTCCACTCTCGGTCCTCAAGAAGATTATGCCGCTGATCGCTCCTTGGGTGTAATCCGCTGTTAACTGCTCTTTCTCTAACCGATGTATTCCTCTCCCTCTTAAACACACAATGGTGATCCCACTCCTAAGAAATCACTCATTGGATCCCGCTGTCCTTTCCAACTTCCACCCTATTTCTCTTCTCCCTTTTTTCATGAAACTCCTTGAAGCTCTGGTGATGTCTTTACTTCGTTCTTTTGTGGAAGACTCTGGTCTCTTGGATCCGTTTCAATCTGGTTTTGGTCCCTGGCGTAGGACAGAGGCTGTGTTGGTGTCCATCGTGGATGACCTGTCCCGCATGGCGAATCAGGGTGGAGTGGGTGGCCGCAGATTTTGTTGGATCTATCGGTGGCCTTTGACACCATTGTTCATGCAGTTTTGTTGGACAGGTTTGCCTTGGCAGGCATCTCTGCCTCTGTGCTTGTCTGGATCAGCTCTTTTCTCTCTGGTCGGATAGTCTTTTTCTTTATCCTTTTTACTCCACTTCTTCGCCTGTCTCCTGTGGGGTCCCACAGGGGTCTTCTTTCTCCTCTCCTTTTCAATATTTATATTCAGCCTTTTGTGGTTCTTATTCACTCGTTTGGGTTCAGGTGTTATTCCTATGTGGATGACACCCAAATACTGATTCGTCTTGACCTTCAGCTGCACACGGCTGCTCGTTGTCAGGCCTATCTGATGGCAGTTAATACCTGGATGAGCGACAATTGGTTCCTCCTAAACGGTAACAAAACCGAGGTCCTGGTTGTGGGTCCAGCTGCCTCCTCTGCCCTCTGGACCACTGGATTTTGGCCTTCCATCCTGGCTCTACTGCCTAAGCCTGCCCAGGCATCAAATTATCATACTCCTACGTCCCCTCTCCATACTTTTGGGACGGGGACGGAGCACTTTTGTAAAAAAGCATAAAGTTGAAAAATGTGTCCTTCTCTTTTTATCCGGGGTACCATACGCGGCCGTAACCCCGCCCTACTTAGCCCCGCCCTGCGCATCGCCCTTCAGTCCTGTTCTCTGCACAGTTGGGGCTGGTCGCACTTGCATCACCGGGAAGATTTTTTTTCTTTTCCCGCTGGCCTTCTCTCCTGCTCAGGTTCTGCGGTCGCATAGTCTTCAGTCTATGCCGGATCGTTTGGGATTTGTCACTTGTTCCTCTTGCGATCATCGCTTCGCTAGGGGCGGATCCCAATTCTCTCTGTTTGGAGTGTCTGGGTCCGGATCACCGTTGGTACTCTTATTTCTACTGCGACTCCCTTTCGATCCGGGTACGTCTTCGTCGGTGGGAGATCTTCCAGAGTTCCTCCACCGCAATTTAAACTCTTCATCGACGGAAAGAAGAGACGCCCGGTAAGTTCCTTACTTTTCAGGGCACCCTGGCCAGGGGACTCCTTCCCGGGGTCTTCCAGGTCCGGGAGGGGCTTGAAAGGCTCTGCTGCGAGGGTTTCTCCTGAGGTGCCTGGCAGGCCTAATAGGCGTACCAGGGTTTTCTCCGAGGGTTCCCGCGAGGGACCTGCCGACACGAGATCACGATCGAAGGTTCACCAATCAGATGCTAATAGCCAGCCCAGTCGCGCTGAAGCGTTGGGTACCGGAGTTCTCTACGAGGTCTCCTTGTCTGGAGCTTCCCATACAGACACCGGGTTGTGCCCTGAGGCCTCCGTTGCGGCTTTCTGTACCAAACCACAGTTCGAGGCCCCTCTCGGGGGAGCTTTAAAGACCGGACTCTGTTCCAAGGTTCCTCTTATCGAGGCTAAGGTGTGTACCGACAGAACTGAGACACCTATTAAGGTATTGTCTGTGAGGTGGATTCCTCAACTTTCCCGCGTTCGCTGTGTTACCGGTTCCGTTGAGGGTGCACTGGGAGAGGTCTCTGATCGTTCTCCTCTGTTACCGGCTTGGCCGAAGTTCCTCCCCTGGAGGCTAATTCAAAGGGTCACGACAAGATGTCCAGTAAACATCCCAGGCCCCATAGTACTGGCTATGCCAAGGATCCTTGTGTCAAGGCTAAAGTTTCGATCAAGTCCCCTGACCACTCTGTGGAGTTACCTGCCTCATCCACACATCTGATACAGTTCTCCTCAGATGTTTGCAAAATGGCGGGTCTTCCCGCGTGGTCTACAGCAGCCATTTTGGATTCTTTCCTCACACCCACGCTATCGACGGCGGTTGCTGGGAACCTTATTTTTGGTGTACAACCTTGTCCACGGGACGGTGTGAATCCATTCCACCCTTCCTATGACTCGCGCTTGGATGCCACTACTGCATACGGTCTCGATTCCTCCGACTTCTGCCCCACTGGTCTATGTAGACCCCGTTGGTGGCGGGCCCTCTTGGCAGCCTTGCTCACTACGTTTGTGGGGGGCTGCTCCTCATGAGCGGCATCTGCCCATTCCAGTACCTAAAGTTTCGGCAGAGGATGCCATTTTTGGGAAGTTTCAAAGTCTTATGTACACTGATCCCATGAGGGTGTACTTTAAAGGTCTTTTTAGGGAGATATGGCCTCTGGTGCTGCATCCTGCCTTGGCAGTTCCAGTCACGGCACATGTCGCCCCGGCAGCAGTACCACCGCTACCTCCCGGCCCACCTCCACCTCTCCCGCCTCTACCTCTGTTGTCTCCGGTTGTCAAGACTCCAGCAGAGCGAGACATCAATGTGACGCTGGTCGCATCGCAACCGGCGGATCCTGATGTTCTGGATGACCCTGAGGCAGACCAGGATAGTGAGGACCAGCCCCGCTCAGTTAGAGCATTCCATGACCGGGTTCTGGACATGTCACTTCTTGAAATACCAGTACATGAGGCACCCACTCTGCAGGGAGGGGTGCTTTTGGGGTCGCTCAACTTGTGTCCACAAGAGCGCAACAGCCTGTTCCTTCAGAAGGATGTTCTGGCCGAGGCCCGCAAAGTCTGGGATAAACCCCACACTGGGCTACATATAAATAAGAGAGTTCACGCCCTTTACAGGCTTCACACTTCTGAGGAAGTAGCCTTGCCGTCCTTTCTGCTCCCTTGATCAACAGTAGTTGCGGCCGCCACTCTGCAATCCAGGCCGGCCTCTGCGACCTCTGCTGCCGCAGCTCAAGTTCTGGCCAAGGAAGACACGTTGCTCGACTCCTTGGTCAAAGTTTTTGCCAACTCTGCGCTGCAGTTGCGTCAGGCTAACACAAAGCTCATTTTGGCGTCTGCAAATATGAAACACTGGAGGGATTTGGCAGACTTCCAGGAGTTCATTCCTGGGGACAGTCTGGAAGACTGTAAGGGCGGTTTGTCAGACGCCAGGGTATTGGCGCAGGATATGCTGGAGGCTGCTGCGCACCTTGTCGACACCTCCGCTCGAGGCCTCATGTTGGGGGTGGACACTTCTCGTCAAGCTTGGCTTCATGCAACAAAGTTTTCGAAGGAGGTCCAAGAAAAAGTTCTGGACCTGCATTTTGAAGGCAAAGCGTTGTTTCATTCTTCAACGGATAACGAGCTTACAAAGACTAAGGCGAGCACGCAAACTGCCAAGTCTGTTGGTGCTAGTGAAGTCCCAGTCAAAGCTCAGAGATCTGGATCCCAGTCTCGTTACCTCCTCAGGCTTCAGTGGGTTCAAGGACCGCAGGTCACGCAGAGCTGATTCCCCCGACAGGTAGCTCCCGTCGGAGACAGCAACAGGGTTGATTTTTCTGTCTTCAGCCTCAACAGGGACAGGTAGTATCTCCGCTGAAAAATCAGCAAAATGTTTTGGAACTGGCACAAGACTCGTCTCATCTGGAGGTGTGGCAAACCGTCACCGAAGACCAGTGGGTTTTGTCCATTGCTCGGGCGGGCTTCCGCTTGCCCCTCCCCCAGACTCCGCCCTTCAATCCTCCCTTTCAGCAGTCGGGGGATCTAGATCTCGTGGAACGAGGGGAGGAGTTTTATTCTCGTCTGTTCAGTGCCCAAACCCAACCAAGCTGGCCTGCACACCATCCTAGACCTTTCCCAGTTCAACTTTTCGAGGGGATTGGGTCCTCTGACGTATTCCATATCTGACATGTAATCACCACAGCTGTGCTGCTTCGGAAAGTTTTTTCTGCATCGATGCGCCGTCGTCGAGGACCTCGTCCAACGTCATCCGATGTGATAGGTAGGACGCACGACGCCCGTAGCCTCAGTTCCGTTTTTTCCGCGAACGTGTTGCTTCGTGAATCTCGGTTAACGCCTCGACTCTTCTGAGTTCTGTTCTTCTCGGTTCTTCGAACCTGTTCGTTTTTGTGAAAATCCTTTGTGTGAAGATGTCTTCTACTTCGTCTTCGACCCCGCGTCCGGGCTTCAAGAAGTGCGGGGAGTGTGGGTCCAAGATGTCGGTGACGGACTCGCACGACGCCTGCCTCTGGTGCCTCGGGGAGGCCCACGACACGGATGACTGTATCGACTGCCAGTCGCTCACGTCCAAAGCCTTACGCGAACGTAAGAAGAAGTTGTCGGTAGGTCGGGTGTCCAAGCCTCGGAAGTCGAAGTCTGCGGGGCTTTCGACGGATGATTCGAGAGGTGACTCTCCGTGTCATCGTCGGAAGTCTCGTGGGTCTCCTTCTAGGAGTCGGTCTCGCCACTTCTCAGCCTCTTCGAGGCATTCTCGGAAGCGCCGACACCGGTCGTCTTCCAGGTCCTCTTCGGAGGACTCTGCCCGGCACGTCGCTTACCCCACCAGCCGTGCGACGCCGGAGGAATGGGCTTCCTTCGGGAAGAAAATGCTGGCGATTCTCGAGTCGCAGGGTACTAAGCCGTCCGCGCCCCCGAGTGGGGTCGGTCGGCACGAGTCACGGGAGAGGTCCCGTTTGGACAAGGAGACTCGTTCTCGGCGTACCCGTTCCAGGTCCCGGTCCTCGACGCGTTCGAGACCGTGTGCACCTGTGAGGTCTTCGAGGAAGACATCGACCGGCTTTCTCGAGGCTCTGGCTCCGAGGAAGTCGCCAAAGCCGTTGACGCACAGGTTGTCGAAGGACACGCTCGGGGCTCCGGCTTCGGGGGCTGTGTCGACGCCGCCGATGCTGGCGGCGCTGCATCTGACGTCGACGCAGATTTCCTCGACGCGATGCCTGTTCTCTCGGCGCCGATTCGCTCGACGCCATCGCTGCCTTTCGTGTCGGAGGTATCCCGTGGCACGGGGGAACCCCCTAGGAAGGCTCTGGTTAAGAGCAAGCACTCTCGGGTGCCTTCTTTTCGCCACCTGGAATATATTTCAGAGGCGGATGAGGATTCGGATGGCCTGGTTCCTAGTCGGGTTCCAGATGAAATTGTCTCGGGCCATAGTCAGTTTGACGATTTGAGGCAGTCGCTGCATGATGCCAGTGGACTGGACACCTCTCTGGAGGTGGAGTTTTGTAGGCCTGAGCCTGGCTCTCATGCTGATTCCTCGTACCAGCGCCTTATGGCTAGGGTTTCTGAGTACTTGGGATGGTCTGCTCCCCCAGGGGAGTTTGTGCAGGATGATCTAACGGACATCCTTGATGTTGGTCCCCCAACTGACCCGGTACTGCCGTTCCATATGGCTTTACAGAGAAGGGTGGCGGCGGCTTGGACTGCTCCGGAGAGTCTCCCGGCGGTGGGCAGATCCTTGTCGCCAAAATACCGTCCAGCCAGTAGCGACCCCTGCTACTTGACCAGGCACCCCACTCCGGAGAGTTTGGTGGTGCAGGCGCCACGGCCCCGGCAAAGCAGGCGTCGTACCCTACCATCCCTCCTGATAGCGACGACAAACGTTTTGATGACTGGGCAAAGAAAGTGTTTTCTTCTGGTGGTATGGCGCTTCAGGCGGCCAACTCCATTTGTGCCTTGTCTCGTTTCACACACACTCTGTGGAACTGTGTTGCGTTAGCGGCTGAACATATTCCCGAAGGGGACGAACGGGATGGTTTCCTTGCTATGGTCCAGGATGGTAAGGATGCCATGTGTGAGTCCGTTCAGTCGGGTTTGGACTTAGCTGAATGCGTCAGTAGGTCCATGGCGGCGAGCACCGTGATACGCAGGTTTGCGTGGTTGCGGAAGTCGGGGTTTGCTCCTGATGTGCAGTCCCGGCTCCTCAACATGCCCTTTGACGGTGAACACCTTTTTGGCAGCAAGGCTGACGAGAGCCTTGAGAGGTTGCAGACCTCAAAAGCTGCAGCAAAGTCGTTGGGCGCTGCATTTCGCCAACCTCCGCCTTTTCGTTCCAGGGGACAGCAGTGGAGGGGTGGTTCCTTTCGCTATTACTATTCCTTCAGTAAAGCGAGGGGAGCTGGCAGTCAAAGAGGCCAACGCAGGGGTACCAGAGGTGGACCACAGGGTACCCGTGGTGCCAAGGCCGCTCGGGCAGTTGCCTCTTTGCCCTCAGGTAACGCCGCAGCCGCTCCCACTCAGTCATGAGGCCATGTCCCATGGTTCGCCGGTTGGGGGAAGGCTGGCGCAGCATCTTGTAGAGTGACGTGCCATTACTTCAGATGTGTGAGTTCTGGAGATCATAACCCACGGCTACTGTCTTCCCTTTCGGCACAGGCCTCGCGACAATCCACCGGGGAACCTCTCTTTGAAGAGTCCGGATCCGCTCCTTGCGCAGGAAATTCAAGCCCTGCTGGAGAAAGGCGCCATAGAACTGGTGCCTGTAGCGGAGAGGAACAAGGGATGGCATTCCCCTTATTTTTTGATTTCAAAGAAAGACGGAGAATTGAGACCCATCACGGACTAGCGCGGTTTGAACAAACTCCTCAGGAAGGAAAAGTTCAAGATGGTTACTCTCTCTCAAGTCCTCCAGGCCCTTCAGCTTCAGGACTGGTTGGTGTCACTCAACCTCAAGGATGCTTACTTCCATGTGCCGATCCATCCCAAGCACAAGAAGTACCTGAGGTTCGCGGTTGGCGACTCACACTTTCAGTTTCGAGTCCTGCCGTTCGGATTGACCTCCGCCCCGAGGGTTTTCACCAAGCTCGTGGTGGTGGCAGCGCATCTCAGGCAAGGGGGGATTCACGTCTACCCCTACCTGGACGATTGGTTGATCAGGGGGAGCTCTCCCGAGCAAGTCCTGGATCATCTGTCCATCACCTGCCATTCCCTTCACAGGCTGGGCTTCTCCCTCAATTTAAAGAAGTCCCATTTGACGCCAACACAGCGGCTCCAGTACATCGGAGCAGTGCTCGACACTTCCCTGGGGCAGTGTTTTCCTCCCCAGGTGAGGGCTCTTCACATTCAGCAGATGGGGCACAAGTTTCAGCATGCCCAGACGCTCCCAGCGTTCGAGTTCTTGAAGTTGCTCGGCCTCATGGCATCCTGCATTCTTCTGGTGCCAGAGGCTCGCCTGCGGATGAGATCTTTGCAGTGGGCACTCAAGACGCAATGGTCGCAGTCCTCCGGTAGGATGTCGGACCCGGTTCAGGTGCCGCCCTCGGTCGCCCGGGACCTTCTGTGGTGGGCCGTCGAAGGCAACTTGATGAAGGGGGCTCCATTTTGGCTTCCCTGGCCGGAGGTGACGATCGTGACGGATGCATCCCTCACGGGTTGGGGAGCTCATGCCAACGGGCTGACAGTCCGCGGTCGTTGGTCTCCGTCGGAGTCCAGACTCCATATCAATCTGTTGGAGCGGAGGGTCGTTAGGCTAGCCCTGAAGGCTTTTCTGCCGACTGTGTGAGGAAAGAGTGTCCTGATCCTGACGGACAACACAGTGGCCATGCACTGCCTCAACAAAAAGGGGGGGGCAGAGTCACTTCCTCTGTGCAGGGAGGCGATGCAGCTCGAGTTCTGGGCCATCCAGCAGGAAGTTTCGATCTCAGCAGTTCATCTGGCCGGAGACGAAAACGTGACGGCGGACGCTCTGAGCAGGCAGAGCGCGATCTCTCACGAGTGGGAGTTGGCTCAGGAGATTCTCCTGGAGATCTTCGCCCTTTGGGGGACCCTTCAAGTGGATCTCTTCGCCTCCAGTGTCAACCGGAAGTGCGAAAGGTTTTGCTTGCGGGAATTTCCTCCAAAAGGAGCCTTAGGAGACGCGTTTGTGGTGGAGTGGTCATTCCCGCTGCTGTACGCGTTTCCTCCAGTCCCCGTCATCCCGCAAGTGCTGCGGAAGTTCGGTTCCCGGATGATCCTCATTGCTCCGGCGTGGGCTTGGAGGACGTGGTACCCGGACCTTCTCGACTTGTCCATCTGCCCTCCACGTCGTCTTCCCTACCGAGACGATCTGCTCTCACGGGAGGGGGGTCAGGTTCTCCATCTAGAGGTCAGATCCCTCAACCTTCACGCTTGGCTTCTGAAAGGTTGAGGTATAAGGATTGGGACCTCCCTGAAGACGTGATGGAGGTGTTGCTTTCGGCCCGAAGGCCAGCAACAAAGTCTCTGTACCGTTGCCGTTGGCGTAAGTTCTGCGACTGGTGCAGAGTTCAGAATGTGGATCCTTTTGCATGTGACATCCCCATGGTTCTGTCCTTTTTACTTTCTTTGGCCCACAGGGGCTTGCAAGTGGGTACCATTAAAGGTTACCTGGCGGCGCTGTCCATCTTTAAGCGCTCGTCTGAAGGGTGTTCTTACTTTAAAATCCCTTTAATTACACAGTTTCTGAAAGGGCTCACTAATGTGTTCCCTCCGTCACCTTTCCTGGTGCCCGGTTGGGATTTAAACCTTGTTCTTAAGTTTCTTATGGGTGCTCCGTTTGAGCCTTTACATTCTTGCCCTTTGAGGCTGTTGACTCTGAAAACTGTGTTTTTAGTTGCGGTTACTTCCGCTCGCAGTGTGAGTGAGTTACAGGTACTTTCAGTTAAGCCACCCTTCACTGTATTTCACAAGGACAGGGTTGTCCTTAGAGTTCGTCCTTCTTTTCTTCCGAAGGTAGTGACGGAATTTCATTTGGCCCAGAAGGTTGTTCTTCTGGCATTCTATCCTCCTCCGCATCCTGGTAAGGAAGAGGAGAGGCTCCATAGGCTTGATCCTAGGAGAGCTTTAAGCTTTTATGTTTCACGCATGTCCCGGGTCAGAGTGGACGATCAACTCTTTATTGGTTACGCTGGAAAGCGTTTGGGGCAAGCTGTGACGAAACAGACTGCCTCGCTGGATTATTTTGGCCATCTCGGAGTGTTACCGCTTGGCGGTTAAGGACCCACCGGCTGGCTTGCGGGCCCATTCTACTAGGGGTATGGCTGCATCTACTGCCCTGCAGAGGGGTGTTCCTATTCGCAACATCTGTGATGCAGCCACCTGGGCTTCAGGACATACATTTGTACGTCACTATTCCCTCGATTCCATCCGAGGACAGGATCTGGCCTTTGGCAAGGCGGTCCTTTGCTCTGCTATTTGATTGGCTATTCTAAATTTTGATTCTAAATTCTTTCCCTCCTCCTTGCTCTGGTACTGCTTTGGGAGTCTGTCATAGATATGGAATACTTTGGAGGACCCAATCCCCTCGAAGAACAAGTTACTTACTTACCTGGTAACGTTTTTTCGATGGGATGGTCAGACGACGTATTCCATATCGCTCCCGCCCTGCCTTCCCCGCTGCAGAATTTCTTTTGCGATTGCAGCTTACGTTCCGCAAGGCTTTGTGTCTGACTGGCAGTTGACTAGTGTCACACGTTCTGGGGGAAAAAAACTACAACTGAGGCTACGGGCGTCGTGTGTCCTACTTAGAACATCGGATGACGTCGGACGTCGGAGGAGGTCCTCGACGACGGCGCCTCGACGTCATCGACGCTGGACGCAGACGCCGAAAAAAGTTTCCGAAGCAGCACAGCTGTGGTGATTACATGTCATAGATATGGAATATGTTTTTCGGACCATCCCATCGAAAGAACGTTACCAGGTAAAAAAGTAACTTGTTCTTCTCTTCCCCCAAGAGAAATTCAAGATGATCTTGCCCTGCCAAATAAAGTCCTCTCTTCAGAAGGGCGACTGGCTCAGCGTTGTGAACCTTCAGGACATGTATATGCATATCCTGATTTGGAGCCTGCATCGGAAATCGCTGAGTGCTCCCTTTTGGTCTCAGCTCAGCGCTGCGTGTCTTCACGAAGATGTCGGTCATTGCGGCTTTTCTTTGGCTACTGGGTATTCATGTGTATCCATATTTGGATGACTGGCTACTGCGCAGTCCTTGTGCAATGAAAGCCTCAAGCAACCTTCCGTCTCTCCTCCCGCTCCTGTACTGCATTGGGCTGTCTGTGTACTGTCGGAAATCATCCATGACGATCTTTCAGGACCTGATATTCCTGGGTTTGCGTTGGAACAGAATAGACTGCAGAGTGTACCTGACTGTTAACAGAATGGCGGATCTGTTGATCACGTGTCAGGTTTTCATTCAATCAGAGAGCATGTCGGCCTGGTGGTTCCAGAGATTTCTAGGCCCCATTGCTTTGTGTGTCCCCTTGCTCGTTTCAAGATGCGACTCACGCAGATGGCTCTTCGGAGCTCCGGGCTTCAGGCCGTGGACCTGGACACCAAAATGATTCCGGTTCCACCCTGCATGCTGACAAATCTCCTATGGTGGTCATCTTCCAGCAATCTGTCGGTGGGTGCACCTTTTCAGGAGCCCTCCACTCAAATGACCATTACGACGGACTCCTCTCTTATAGGGTGGGGCGTGACGTTGGATCATCTTCAGGTTTTCGACCTCTGGTCGCCACAGGACCAGCAATTTCACATACATTTTCTGGAGCTTCTGGCGATTTTCCTGGCACTCAGCGCTTTCAAGCCAGTGATTGTGAACAAGGTGCTCCGCATCCACACAGACAATGCGGTATCCATGTTTTACACCAACAAGCAGGGGGCGGTACCAAGTCACCTCCCCTTGTAGACCTAGCCATTCAGATTTGGAAATGGGCCTTTCAGCACAGTGTTTGACTGCTGGCGGTGCACATTCCGGGCCAACTGAATGTGACTGCAGATTCTCTGAGCCGACGAGCCATGGTCCGCTACGAGTGAGAACTAAACACAGACATCCTCTCCAACCTTTTTCACCATTGGGGCACTCCAGAAGTGGACCTATTTGCAGCATCATCAAACAGTTAACTTCCTCTTTATGCTTCCAGGAACGGGCTTCGGGCTTCTTCCCTGGGGGATGCTCTCGAGATTCTGTGGCACAACATGACGGCCTACGCCTTCCCGCCTCTTCCCCTGATTCACCGGGCGCTTTGCAAGCTCAGGAACACGACAAATTGCACTCTCCTGTTCATAGTCTGTTCTTGGTGGCCAGCCAGATTCTGGGTTTCGGAGCTTCAGCATCTGTCAGTCTGCTCGCCGATCAGGCTTCTGCTGATTCCCGACCCGCCTCAACAGAGCGATCAGCAGATTTGGCACCCCTCCATACAATCATTCAGCTTGGCGGCCTGATGCCCGAGTTCAAATCTTTAGAAAGTTTCAACTTGTCCGCGGATAATATGCGAATTATCCAGGCAGCTAGAAAACCTTGGACAAGGTCTCGGTATAGGAGCAAATGGCTCTGGTTCTGTCACTGGTGTTTAGCTAAGCAGCTGCACCCCAGTGAAGCTACCATCGACACAGTCCCATCATTTGTTTCTCATCTGGCGTCTTGTAGGACTCTTGCTCTTTTTCATTGACAAACCCTGTCATTAAAAGACACTTTGCAGGTCTATTGCATCTTTATCCACCGGTGCGCAACCTGCATCCAAAGTGGGAATTGAATGTGGTCCTCACTGTTCAGAAACGGAAACTGCTTTTTTTCATTACCAAGGATTCCCAGCCTGACGACGGGGAATATTCATGAGCATGTGAATCCATGCCAGACCCATGCTGGAGAACAATAGTTGCAGGTAAGTAACTTGTTCGTTAACTCAAATGAGATGGGGAAAATATGTCTCTGGCCCTGTTTAAAGAGGAATTCCCTACCTAAAACCAAAAACTAAGGAACAGTCTGTGTCAGGATGTAAAAAATCAAAAGCAGTCGTTGTGTCCTGTAAGGAAGGCATGGTATCAACAGTAAGACACAGAAGTGACCACAGTTGAAGAGTTTTTTGTGCACTTCAAAAAGGGCTTGAAAAACCCTTATGTAATCCTAAATCTACAGATGGAAGCAAGCTATGACCACCAAATAACACAGTCCTAGTAGTGTCTTGTCAAAATAAAAGGGCCTATACTAATAAACCTATCACCAATCCTTGCCTCTAAATACAAATAGTGTGGGAAACAATGTTACGAAAAAGAGTGTTTACAAAATATGTCAGAATGTTCAGGCCGTTGGCCTCCCTTGCCCACCTTTTCAGCACGGGACAAGGCAGTACACTCTAGCAGCACGAGGATACAGTTCAGTCATTAGCATGAGGGCTTTCCGTGCCCAAGTGGCTTTGCCTTTCTAAGTCTCTTCATTCAGAGGGCCTGATGCAACAAATAAATGTTAAGTTCTTTTCTTCTTTCAGATTTTCACAAGTACTCCATTTCGTAGGCAATTCACTATTCAACTCGGATCTCCCTCAGCCAGACTCTGATCCTCTCTTGGGTGACTCGCGGTTCACCCCAGATCCCCCTCAGCTGGGAGCAGATCTCGGATCCTCTTCAGTCGGGCTCGGACCCCTTTTAACACAATGTTTAATTAATCGCCTTCTACCGGCCTCGGACTAATTTCAATTTCCAATATAACTTTACACAAACTTGTTTTAACGAAAAGCTTTTAGCTGATCTCCGTCCGCTGGCCTCGGACCAACTTCATCTAGCATCAACTATCGAAGACTTGTGTGCACAGGGTTTTGCTTGACCCGTTGCAGGACTCCTTCGATTTCACAATTCTTTCACACTTCACATTTGCCACCTTTCAGCTGGATACCTAAAAGACTTTCGAATGAGCACCCATGTGATGCCGAACCCCTCTGTCTATGGTATTGTATCTTGGCTTCAAAGTTCAATCACTGATCTGCTGTTTAATTGTGTTTGCGTCTCTTGCCACATACGCTTCATACACTGTTCATTTCAGTTTTCACTTTACAATGTTGCAGCTTGCAACCTTGGCTTCAACCTTAGCTACTCATCATCGGCTTCCACCAAGCCAGGAGTAAGCTTGGCACCAGTTACAATGCTTTTCCCATCTATCAATCCTGGATACCCACCCAGACTAAGGTAAAAACCCTGGGAGTTACCCTGGAAGCCTCCCTTAACTCTGAAGAACATGCAAAAATGGTTAGAAATTGCAACTACAATCTTCAGCCATTTTAGGAATGTTTCGACCTCTCCACACAGAAGAGGATCACAATAGCCCGTACCATTATCCTACCCAGGCTGGATTACTGCAATGCACTGCTAGTTGCGGCTAGTATTTCCAGCCAAAAATGACAGCGGATCCAAAATGACGCTGTACGCATCATTAAAAGGGTCCCTTGGAAGGACCATATATCTTAACACCGGAAAGACCTACATTGGCTGTCCATAAAGGACCGATTCAGGTTCAAACCCCGCACCATTGTCCACCACTGCCTCTATGGCAAGGCCTCCTCCTACCTGAAAACAGCGATAACTCACTACGCCCCACATGTTTACGCTCAATGGACAAGGCCCTGGCCTCCTGTCCCGTTTTTAAACGGACAAGCGTCATGGGTAGATAATTCCCAGTCTGTGCAGTTCAGCTGTGTAACTCCCTCCCAGGGGAGCCGAGACAGGAAACTAATCTAAGTTTCAGGAAATCTCTAAAGACTGCACTATTTTAGATAATTGCATCACACACCCTTTTCTTGCCCTCTCCTGTCCTGTCCTCTTTGTCCTTTGTGTTCATGTGCGCCCTGATCCCTGCGGACGGTTCGGCGTGTTATAAATACTTTTTTTTAAAACACAGACCAGTCTGGGATCAGTCTCCCCAACTCACCAGCTGAGCCGACTTCACTGGTGCTGCTTTGTTGTAGGAGCCAAGGACAGTACCACGGCGACAAACGATTCTCCCTGGCTTGACTATCGACGCAGGAGAGCCCTGGGTACTTATGACACTCAATGCAGGATTCTTCAGCCCTGATTCCTGGTCTTCAGTTTCCTATTCTCGAAGGTTCATGAAAGTAACAGTCTTTCGTTAAAAAGGTCAAGGGCACTTCCCTTCTTGCAATCCTCTTCAGTTTTGCTGTCTTTTGCCATGTGTTAAACTGCCATCTTGGAACTACTGCTTCCTCGTGTGCTTTGCCTTGCTCAGAGTGTGCTTTCGTGCTCAGCTTTTATCAGTGTGGGGAAGTGTAATGAAAGTCATGTGTGTGTGTTAGTTAGCAGTAATTGTCTGATCATTGTATTGGGACATGTGCGGTATACGGCTCGGGTGTTAGTCCGTTTCCTCTTGTCGTAAGCTGTCCATGAGGAAATGTTCATGTTGGGAAAGGGGTGCGTGGGGGTTGAATTTTGTAAATTGTAATTCTTTATTTGTAAAGCGCTTATACACAAGTGAAGTGCTTCAAAGCACTATGGGAAAAAGGGGATATCAGTAATTCTCATGCCTTGAAGATTCTGAATGATCTAACGGCAATAAAAATCATGGGGGGGGGGGGTTTAAGGGACGAAGACAAAAGGTTGGTCAACAATGTGCCTATGCATGCATGCAGGCACAGCCAGCTAGGGAGGGGACATAGAGGAGGAAGGACATGTCAGACATACGTGCTTAACCTACAGTTACACATTATATCTGTTGCAGCAACCTAAAGTGGGGAAAACATTTAAATACGTCTTCATAGGACTTAAGAATTAGAAGGCAGGACATTTTATTGAATCACTTTAGGCCCAATGTTGGAGAATGGGACCAGGGTTTCTTCAAAACTGGCATCCAAGCCTGCCCCTCATCCTCCCATAAGAACAAAGAAAGACTCCAGGTAGTTGAGAGCTGTAGGGGGTAACTGCTCTAATCCTAGATTCTTGCTTTGGAGATTCAGATGTCACGGGTGCAGAATGTTCTTAGTTTGTGAAATTTGACATCTGGACCTGGCAGTTCTGGAGATCAGGAGGTTGAAATCATGATGATGTAGAGACGCAAAGGACACCACAAATGGCTTTGGCAATGGTTGCCCCATCAGAAGTCTTCCAGCGTCCTCTTGTGTTCGGCTACAGAATAACCCCATACCCTCTCATGATAAACAAATTCCTAAGCTGAGGAAACTCAAGCTCACCTATCTGCGAACCTGCAACATTCAAACTGTGGGCAGCTCTCCAGACATGGACAGGCAGCTGAGACAGTCGTGCCCACAAAGGAGCTTTACAGTGTGTATTGGGCTTTGTGCTCTCAAGGTAGCTCCATGTACTTACATTGCCCTCCCTCCACTGCTGGTTTCTATGCTCCCTAGCCTTAACCTTTCCCCTAAGATTGTAAAGCAATCCGTTGCTTCCTGAAGCTAGATCCTCGCTCAATAAATATCCTAATAATAGTAAAGGCTACTTCCTGTCCTCTGGCCAGTGCCTGCAAAGAGGGATTCCCATAGAATGCCATTGTGTTACCCTTATCCAGGACACCCAAAGGACAGTGAAGCACAAATACAGGGCTTAAACAACATGACACGTCTTTTTCAGTACTGTAATGCACAACATGGTGTACAGTAATAAATAAAAGTTGTATTGGAGTGCAGTCACAGTGTAAATTAAGGTAATCTTGCCATAAACCTGCCTGGGCTTCCCAAAATTTGAGAAAAAGGCCCATAGAGCCCAAAAAGCCAAAACCTGGTTCCACAGCACAACTCTCCTGAAGGGAGTTTGTGCTACACCATGTCTTGAATTGCGATTTCCCCCCTCCCCCCACTCGTACCCTTAAGGACTCACCATGAGTTAGGTTTTTAAATTGAGTCAGTGTCAAAGACCCAGACCTGACTAGCAAATATGCTGTCCTAGCAAATCGGCAGGTCTGCTGGGCGTCCTAGTGAAGTAGAATGGACAGCTGGAAAATCTTTCCTAATGCACTGTATTGCAAAACATTTTCCCATAGTTGCCCACTTCAGCTCTCCAGTATTCAGCTGATGAAACTCTCTGGGTGTTCTCTACCTTTCTCATCCAGCGGACACAAGGCTGCACATATGCATGCTTCCGAAGCATCTTTTTAGACTATGAAAGGTCTCTTATGAGTCAGGAGCCCCGAGAACATGGCCTTAACAAAGGATATAATTTATTTCCTGTAAGACCTTCTCATATTCTTTGGACAAAACCATTTGTGGGGTGTTTAAAAGAGAATTCACAGTAAGGGGTCTGCTACAGTCCTTTTGAAATGGGTGGGGAAAGCGGCAAGACAGATATTTCTAAACATTAGCTTTGAAGTAGTAAATTACATAGATGAGGCCTAACTTTCCCATCGCTAAAGGGGGCTCACCCTGCCTATCTAAATTAACTATGGGTGCTAGTCAGTCATCGGGAAGTCCCAAAGTAAAAATGTCTTTGATCCAAACGTAACTACATTACCTTACCACTAACATAAACAACTTGGTCTCATCCAAGAGAAGATTCTTACTCTCTTACTCTCTTGGGTTGGTGGTTTCTTAAATATTGTCTGGATGAAATGTCTGTTATATCTGTTTCCTCGCTTTATGGTCTTCTTTAGTAAACCCGGGCAGTCTCCTCCATGAGCTTTCTTAATTTTTGAACAACACTCCTGGGTTGTGTGCTTTGTTTAAAGACATGCTGTAGGCAACAGGTCTGTACATTCTTTCTCGCACTCTTTCTCTCGTGCTGTAGTCTCTCAATTCACGCTGGGTTATACTACGTAGAACTTGATCCCCTTGTATAATGACTGGGATTTTTCTTTAGTGCTTTCTCTTCTATTCGTATACTCTTGGCATTAATATATCCTATTTCTGAAGACCCAGCTTTGGGTTGTGCTTTCTCCAGTCTTCCTCTCTTGGCTTTTGAGACACTGTCCCTTCCTTCCAGGCTAGTTGTCTCCAGTCTCTCTCTATTACCCGTTTGGGGTTATCTGATACTCGCTCCACTAGCTCTTCACATTGCCAGTAAAATAGCTTTAGTCCTTGTGTACTCTTTGGGAGTAGGACGAGTTACACTTCATGCATGTTGTTACCCTCACAGGGTGGCTGGTTATTGGCTGTAAACACTTTATGCATTACTAATTCAACAATTGCCTTCCTCTTGACTCGCCTTTAGGACTGGGACGAGTTGTACTCTTCATGTCCTCCTTTCCTTGCTGCCTCCTGCTTTTCCTGTATTCCCTGGTACCTTCAGGTGAGTATGGGAACCTTGCAGGGGTTGACACTCCCTCAGGTATTCTTCTCAGTACAGTTTCTTCTCTCTTGGTTCTTGTTTGCGTCCTGTTCCAGGCTTCCCTTCAGGCTGCTGCCTGCTACGGAGTTGGACGACGGAGCTCTGTTCGCTTCCAGCAGTGATGGTCTCTATGTAGTTACGCAGGCGCTCTGCCCACCACTATTTGCTCATGGTCACGCCACCACCTGGTCCTAGACACCTTCTCTCGTGCTCTATAAATGGCCATTCTTCACTATATGTGCCACTCTGATTTCCAAAATATGACGGCCACCTTAGTCTAAAAACACCAATAGAAATACATGCTTGGATAGTGTTAAAACAAATAATATGCACACAGCGAATATGCACAAATATGCGATTGCTCCTGAACTGTGCTCAATTGTTAAAACATACTTGTCCGTATAATCTGAATGCGCTGTTCACAGGAAAATGTGCCCCTCCATGCCTAATCCTACTCCGTGCTAAAGGCACAAGGATATCTCTGCACTGCTACATCGACTCGCATAACTGCCCACATACACCGTTATTGTGTTACTTCATCTACCTGCCTCATGACTTGCTATAGCGTGCGGACCAGCAGCCTGTATAGTATACCTCTAGGGCCTGGGTCCCATACCAGCCAAACAGACTACACCTTGCATTTGGACCTTAATCACCATTACTAGCCACGCCCCAGAATTCACTACAATCGAGAGCACGCTACACCACCCCACACACAGATCTACTAACTCCAAGCACCACAGTGAACCCCACACACCTCCAATCAGTAGCACCCAACCCAGTGACAACCTCACTCACACAACCAGACCCTACCTGATCACACTCCTGACGTCCTCAGTCAGCAGCCACCACACCTCACCAAGCACTGTTCGTGGGAACGCTGCACACCAAATATGGCAATGCACATCAAGAAAAACGACCAAGGTGTGACTCCACATATGACTTCAGCCACACCCCACCACCTCGACTACACCAGCCGCACTCCGAGGATAACCCTTAGGATGACACCTAACCCACCTGAGTCTTCTACCTTCCCTTTCCCCCCCTCTTCCTACCGCCCATCTTTATGTCTAGCCCACAGTGCTTCTTATCTCCCAGCATCCTGATTCACAATCCCCAACAGCTCAAGCCCTGACCCACCAGCAGACCACATACATGCCTTCAACCAACATCCCAGGCCCTCCCAACCCACTCCTAACACTCAAATTCAGTCCCGTACTGCTCTTAGATACCCCCCCCATCTCCACCACACACCACCAGGATTCCTTCACTATTATTTAGAAAAACTCACCTCAATTCGGGAATACCCCTCCCCTATAGCAGCAGAGCCCTTCCAGCCCACCCCACAGCCACACAATGAAACAGTCTCCCTCCAAAAAAGCTATTTCTGATGTTTGCTAATCTGCTTAGAATCACATGCTGTGCATAGGTCCGACATCCAGTGGTCACTGCGGAGTATTGCATTTTGTTTTTCGTAGTCGAAAAGGGGACGTCGACAAGGCGTGTCTGTAACACTATCCCTATAGTGACGTGCGTTGTACCCACAATCCCTCACGCGTCGAGGTCCCTCACATTGGTTTTCTCCGCCCAGCTTATGGTCGCCTTACGCGGAGCTCCTAGAGAGACATTGCTAAACACTTACTACGGACCTCGGTCCTTTATATATACTTATTGTTAAAGATCCCTCCCCTCGACGTTAGCTGTGAAGCTGTTTCTCCGCCAAGCAAGTTTTCGACGGAGGGGAAGAGACGGAGGAGATCCTTCGGCGCTGCTGAACACGTGGCCAGGCCTCGCCGGCCAACATACAGTAGGGAGAGTGGGGGTTCGAACTTTTATCTTCTCGTCGAGAATGTCTTTCTTTCTCCCCTATCTTTCCCTTGGGGTTGTTATCACCAGTTTTTATTGCCTCAGCTATGGAGAGGACACCTTTTTAGTTTTGCCCACGCTGTAGGGGCAAATACACTTGGAAGGACAAACACAAGCTCTGTAATCGTTGCTTGCCCCTCGATCATAAAGAGGACAGCTGCGCGGCCTGTAAGCTCTTGAAACCAAGAACTCTTAAAGAACGGAAAGTTAAGAGGTGGGCGGACTACGCTATGTCGAAGTCAGTTTCCTCACCCGCCGCCGCTGTTACAGAAAGTGACGAGGAGGGTGATAACTCGACGTCCGTTACGGAAGTCATTAACCCCCAGAAGGAGCGCTCGCGCTCCTCGATGTCCGTCCCCGGCCCCGACGGGCTCGGCTCACGCCCTGCTTTTGGGGATGAACACCCCGGCGACAAGGACGCACACAGACCCCATAGGCCTAAGCACACAACCCACGGCTCTTCTTCGTCGAGGACGAAGGACCCATCAGCGCCGAAGGGGACGCAGGGCACTCCGGCGTCTACCTCAGACCGTAAGGGTCTCAAGCCCCACCCGCAAACGCAGCCGCGACCAGCGATTGGGCTTTCATCTAACACGGGCGCTACCTCAAAAACATCCGACGTAACGCTCCATAGAGCGGCCGTCGAGAAAACGCGTAACGCAGGCAACATCGACTCCAGAACCCTCTACTGACGAACTCGTTGTCGAGAGCCTGGCGAGAATTGTTTCCGAGGACAAACGTAAGCGGACGACGAAACAGACGTCGAATACCGCACCAAAAGATATAGAAACGCCGAAAAAGCACAAAAGTAGCCAGGAACTGCCCCCTTCATCTAAGGGCACTTCTGAACTACCGGAGGGCTTTTCTGAGGGCGCCGGAAACCTTTCGTCGACGTTGTGGGAGCGTTCTAAGCGTTTTGAAGGTGAAAACACTGATTTCCCCCCTCTAGACTATTCAGGGGTTCCCCATGAGACCCTTGAAAGACTCCATTCTTGTATGGAAAAAATGGAAAGGTTTTTGGGTAGCCAAAACCCACCCACACCCAAAAGACCAAGAGAATGGACCCAGGATGACCCTAGGGTCAAGATTCCTAGGCTGTTTCCCCCTTCTACAGACGCATATGACCTCACTGAAGAGGAGCAATACCTCCAGGAAGATGAGTGTTTGGGTGGAGAGGAAGAACATGAGGAAGAGTGGTTTGAAGAAGACCCTTACACTAGTGCAGGAGCTTTTGAAGAGGATACAGCTACTTCACAGCCCTGGCACTCCCCATCAGTGCAGCCTTGGCAATCCCCATCACTGCACTCAGACCCTGATGTCTTTCAGCCTTCTCCTCCCAAGGACTCACCTATTGGAAACACCTCCCCCATAGATGACCAACCTTCACTTAATGCACTGTTGCGCAAGGCAGCAGCGCATTTTGAAATAGACACAGGGGAGACGCTTCCGGACATAGACTTTAGAAAGAGTTATTAAAGAAAAAGCCCCGGTCAGTCAGTCTATTCCGCTCCTGGCTTCTATAAGGAGAAGAATAACTCCTTCCCTTTCCAATCCTGCCTTAGTAAGAGGGGTCAACCCTCGGATAGAAAAGCTCTTCAGCCCTTCGTCCTCTGACCCTTTGTACATCAGGGGACATTCTATTCCGGACTCCCTTGTAGTGACTAATACAAGAAAAAGAGTGGGGGTACCACTATCTACTAGTGAGGCACCGCCTGACAAAGAGGGCAAGAAGCTCTATGCACTTGGGAAGAGAATCACGACCTCCGCCGCCTTCTCAACCAGGATTGCAAATAACAATTCCCTACTAGCTAGCTAGGCAGATGCACAGTGGAGCAAGTTGCGCAGCGAAGCAGAGGACGCACCAGAACCCCTGCGTTCACGCCTGCTAGCTATAATATCAGAGGGAACTCTTGTAAAACAGGGCATCGTAAAGAACTCCTTAGATGCCGCAGAGACAGCTGGCCGTTCCCTGGTTCAGGGAATACTTCTCAAACGCCATGTCTGGTTGCGCAATTCGGGTTTTAAGCCGGAAACACAGGCTTCCCTGATAAATAAACCCATAGAACAAACACATCTGTTTGGAAAAGCAGTTGATGAGGCCCTAGAACATGCGAAGAAGGAGTTTGATACCATCAAGACTCTTGACCAAATTTCTAGGCCACCTAACAGACGCAGCTATGGCAATAGACGCTCCTTTCGTGGCCAACGCCAGCAACAAAGCCAACAGCAATTTTACTCTGCTACCAACTGGCCCTCTAACCAAAGCACCCATTTCAGTCAAAGAGGCCAACGTCGTGGCAAAGGAAGAGGGCGCGGCTCCAGTCCCAAAGGCCCCACTCCCAATACCAACAAATGACCCGAAGATTCGGGTCCCCTCCCATGCATCACCGGTCGGGGGCCGGCTAACATCGTTCCTTTCAGCATGGGAGGGTATAACGTCAGACCGCTGGGTATTATCCACCATAGCCCACGGATACTGCATCGAATTCAACGGTTCCCCGAAATACAGACCCCCACGGAACCGACGCATGACACCGGAACACCTCACTATTCTTCTTCAAGAAGTAGAAGAGCTACTGAAAAAAGAAGCTATAGAGGCTGTCCCCCTATCTCAGGTAACAGAAGGTATTTATTCAGTGTACTTCCTTGTACCCAAAAAGGATTTAACCATGCGCCTGTCATGACCACAGGTTAGTTTATTTTCCCATACTTGTCCTAAGAGTTGCAGGTTCATAGGAATTTATTTGCCCTAGCTAGTTATTGATTCTAACTCCCCATATTAATGGTTGGTTGAGTTTCTTTAATGGCCGCTAGGTGGCGCCTCTGGTCAGTTAGCGGGTCTAGTTGTTTTCATGTGCCAGCTATTTAAACTTCCCCCCCTCATGAGGCTCACGCTTCGCGTCGTTTGTCTGAGTTCAGACTGAACGCTCGCCGCGTACCTCCGTTCCCTGTCACCGCTCAATATACCTTGTCCACAGATAATTCCATTCATTCCTTGAGTAACTTTAATTAGTTATCAGCTCCCTTCCTGTGTTTTCCAGTTGCTGCCGTTCTCGGCTCAGTCACAGTCCATAGTTGAAGTCCTGTCATAGCGGTCTCCTCATCTCTCAGTTCGTAGCAGTTTTCTCTCACGCAAGTACACCTAATATATGCAAATGCATTTGCTCCGTTTTTGTTGCCTTATCAGATACATTGAAGTTGTGTATGAATGTTATTTGAATTCCTCACGCATTGTCAGGATATTACGTTGTTTTTATCGGGTTCGCGCCCTTTCCTGTGGAGTTTTGTCTTGGAAGCTGATTTTCTAGTCAGATATTTTTGGTCACGCTAAGATTCATATTACGCTCAGTGATCAGGTGTTTTCCTATTTCCGTCCCGTAGTGTAGTGACGTAGTTTTTTCTGTAATTCTACATTTGCATTACACCTCAGCTTATTGGCCCCTTTTAGGTTCAAATAGCATAGGGTTTATGTCATTGTTTTAGTGCCATTTAGTCCCTTTCAGAAGAAACTGTTATCCAGTGTCCCATCTTCAGAACTTGCGCCCCTGTATAGAACAGGATGGAGAGCTCAACTAATTAAATACCAAGGTGAGATATTTGCTGGCTCCCATATTACCAGTTTTGACCTTCTGTTTTACAAGAGAAAACTAAGGAAGGGAAAATTGTTATTTTCTTCACAGAAATTCAGTGTCTAGTTCCCAGGAAGGTAGAAGTCAGTTGGAGATCCAGAAGGTTCCCGCAGAGTTTCAGGTGAGCGTTACAGCGCCCTGTATTAGATCTGCGTCCAGCGAACAAGTTTGTCAAACCCCAAAGGTTTCGTATGGTGACCTTGCAGGAAGTAATCCCACTGTTATCACAAGGGGATTACATGACAACACTAGACATGAAAGATGCATACTTTCATATTTTAATGTTGCCAGCGCACAGAAAATACCTCAGGTTCAAGATAGATAACAAACACTACCAGTTCAGAGTACTACCCTTCGGGATAGCATCTGCACCAAGGGTATTCACGAAAGTACTGGCAGTGGCAGCGGCCCACCTGCGCAGGTTATCCATCCCGGTATACCCTTACCTCGACGACTGGCTCATAACAGGGGATTCTTACGAAACATGCTTCTCCAATACCCAAAAGACCGTAGACCTTTTGTCCCAACTGGGCTTCTCCATCAACGAAAAGAAGTCCAGCTTAGACCCCAGCCAAATCAAACAATTCCTAGGGGCTCTAATTCGAACAAGGGACGGCCTCGTCTTCCCCTCCAACGAGAGGGTCCAAAACATGCTGTTTCAGATCCCCTGTTATGTGGCAGGTCGAGAGGTGACGGTACGCAAAGCAATGCGCTTGCTAGGGATGATGGCGTCCTGTATTTATTTGGTACCTCGCGCGCGCTTGCGCATGCGCCCAATGCAAGAGTGGCTTTACAGCCAGTGGTGTCAGGCCAGCGGACAATGGGACGATCTAGTGGTGGTCTCGCAGGCCTTGGTTCTCTCGCTACGGTGGTGGACAAAGGAAAACCTGTTATTAGGGAAGACTTTTGCCACACCCACAGTGGAAGCCACTCTAACCACAGACGCATCCCTTACAGGATGGGGGGCTCACCTATCCCATCAGACTGCTCACGGAGTGTGGACTCCGAGGTTACCATCCAAGCATATAAACCTGCTGGAACTACTAGCGGTGTTCAAAGCACTGAAAGCCTTTCAGGAACACTTACAAGTAAAGACAGTGATGGTCCTCACAGACAGCACCACAGCCATGTACTACCTCAACAAGCAAGGGGGCACTCACTCTCCAGGACTGTCCAAGCTGTCCCAGAATATATGGAAGTGGGCTCTCAAACACAACATTTTCCTACTATCACAACATGTACCAGGGGAACTCAATCTGCTAGCAGACAAACTCAGCAGAGACTTCCCCCTGCCCAAAGAGTACGAATGGCAATTGCACGAAGACATCGTCTTAGACGTCTTCACGCAATGGGGTTTCCCGGAAATAGACCTGTTCGCAACCCTGGAGGACTCACAATGCCAAAGCTACGCCTCCAGGTACCCCCAAAACCAGTCCAAGGGGAACGGTCTGTCGATGCAATGGTCAGGGAAATTTGTTTACGCCTTTCCCCCGACTCCCCTCCTCAACAAAGTGGTGCACAAAATGCACCAAGAGCAGGTTACCATGATACTAGTGGCCCCAATGTGGGCCCGGCAGCCATGGTTCGCTCACTTGATGGAGATGTCTCTATCTCCCCCAATGAAACTTCCCTGCCCGTACAACATGCTGTCACAAGACAAGGGCAGGACACTGCATCCATGCCCTCAGACCATGAACTTAGCAGCCTGGCTCCTGAGATCATAGAATTTGGACATTTACATCTCCCTCAAAGATGTATGGACATCCTCAGGGAAGCCAGAAAACCTAATACTCGCCACTGCTATTCTAGCAAGTGGAAAAGATTTGTCATCTGGTGTAGAAGTAAGAACATCAACCCGGTTGACTGCTCTGCCACTAACATTATTCTGTACTTGACCCATTTACTGGATTCAGGTCTAGTGTTTAATTCCATTAAAGTCCACCTAGCGGCACTTTCTGCATACACCACTTCCCAACTTAAAGTGTCGTGGTGGGAGATACCAGTTATCAAGGCCTTCATGGAAGGGGTAAAGAGAATACACCCCCCCGATAGCTAACCCAGCTCCCGGATGGGACTTAAACGTGGTACTTTCCAGACTCATGGGCACTCCTTTCGAACCCATGCACAAGGCAACTCTTAAAAACCTCACTCTAAAGACTGCTTTCCTAATAGCTATCACCTCCATTAGGAGAGTAAGTGAACTACAGGCTCTTTCTGTACTAGACCCCTTTGTAACAGTTCACAAGGATAAGGTGGTTCTTCGCACACACCCAAGGTTTGCACCAAAATTCATCTCGAAATTTCATGTAAACCAATCTATAGAACTACCAACGTTCTTTCAAAACCCTTCCAGCTTGGGAGAAAAAAGTCTGCATACACTAGATGTACGCAGAGCTGTCATGTTCTACATGGAAAGAACCAGAACACTGAGAAAGACTAATCAGTTCTTTGTCTCGGTGGCAGCAGGAAGAGAAGGAGATGCAGTCTCTAAGTCCACTATATCTAGATGGATTGTACAATGCATCACTCTCTGTTACACTCTTGCTAAGAGAGAACTACCCTTCAAGCCAAGAGCACATTCCACTCGAGGCACTGGGGCTTCCATAGCATTCATTGCAAATGTTCCCCTTGAGTCCATCTGCAAAGCGGCTCCCTGGAGTTCTGTGCACACCTTTACAAAACACTACTGTCTAGATGCACACTCTAGATCTGACTCCCAGGTGGGACAGGCAGTATTAAGACATCTTTTCTCTACTGGTCCTTCTCATAACCCACCGCCAACTCCGGGTACTGCTCGCTAGTCTATGCACAGCATGTGATTCTAAGCAGATTAACAAACATCAGAAGACAATGCATTACTTACCGTAAAAGCATTTCTGATGGTTGTATCTGCTTAGATTCACATGCGCCCACCCTTCCTCCCCGCTCGGATGGAAGGAACATAGACATCCTTTCCTATATTTCTCTCTTTTCTGTACTCACTCACGTATAGAAGGCTCCCTCAGGGCAGAAAAATACAAACAGAGGGACCTCGACGCGTGAGGGATTGTGGGTACAACGCACGTCACTATAGGGATAGTGACACAGACACGCCTTGTCGACGTCCCCTTTTCGACTACGAAAAACAAAATGCAATACTCTGCAGTGACCACTGGATGTCGGACCTATGCACAGCATGTGAATCTAAGCAGATACAACCATCAGAAATGCTTTTACGGTAAGTAATGCATTGTCATCCACCTCAATTTAGCAATCTGACCTAACGCATCTCGCCGTTAGCACCAACACCATCTGTGCAACGGCCATTACCACACAGAGCTCCATGTACGACAGAATTATCAAAGCCAATTCTGGTACTAAAAACTTTTCACCATTCTTAAAGAGCTCTAATGCCCAATGATCTCCCCCCACCCCCACCAAAGATGCATGTCTTAAATACATTGCCTGGTGCACATATATTAAACAAGCTCTTCTAGGCAAAATAGCCTCGCTCCAATCAAAAATCAAACTTAAAAAACTGAATCTAACACTTAACCAGTCTGCACAAATCACCATTCTTCCAGCTCAGAAAGCGAACACTTAATTCAACTTGGCACCAATCTCAACTACCGAAGTTCTGAATATCATCACAAGTCTCAAACCTTCCAAATTTCAAGGTGATCTTTGCCTAGCTTCGCTCATCAAAGGATATGCCGCTGGACTCTCACCTTTCCTCACAACTCTAATAAACGCTTCCCTCAAATCAATGTCCCCACCAACCTCAAAGATGCCTGGGTTCTCCCTTTTACTAAAGAAACCCACCCTTGACCCCAACATCCCCACTGATTGCCGACCAATAACAACAGTTCCATTCCTCCTCAAAATACTGGATCTAGCAGCCTACTTGGAAATCCAAAAACCCCTAGAAACCTTCGACCTTATAAGTCTCCACCAATCTGGCTTCCGATCAAGACATGGTACAGAAACAGCCCTACTCGATCTTAAAATTCAAATGGACGAACTCAATGATAATGGCAAACTAGCCCTCCTCTTCCTACTTGACCTATCAACTGCCTTTGACCTGGTCGACTATAACAAACTTTGCAATCACCTTGCAATGGTGGCTCACTTCTCACCTGATGCCATACTCTGGATACAATCCTTCCTGACCAACAGAACCTTTAAGGTCTTTTCACCCTCTGCATCATCCCCACCTGCCCCAGTCTCATGCGGCGTGCCACAAGGCCTATGCGTCCCACCCACGCTTTACAACCCATTACAAAACCACTTTTCGAACTCCTTAATGATTTGGGTGTCACCTATACCAACTATGCGCATGACACCCAAATCCTCATACCCCTTACAGACTCCCATGACCTTGAATCCAAATCCCTTAACCAAATCTGCCAAATTATCCAGGCTTGGATGGCCCAACACGGCCTCTGTCTCAATTATGGAAAGACTTCTCCTTATCGACCCACATCACCAAATAAATACATCTGCTCCTTTACAATTGATGGCAATACCATTAACGTATCTAAGGAAGTAAAAACCATGGGCATCTATCTTGACTCAGGCCTTACGCTAAAGAGGCAAGTTAATGCTATGGCCTCAGCGGCTACCTATGTTTCCAAGCTCATTATCGCTTGTAGACCATTCCTTTCCGCAGCCAGCTGCACAACTCAAGCCAGAGCTCTGATCCTATCCAGGCTCGATTATTGCAATGCCCTCTACACGGGGACAAACAAAATCAACATAAAAAAACTAGAACTGATTCAGAATAATGCACTTGGAGCAGGCTTGAACATTCCCAAGAAGAACTATATTAGTGAGAGAAGACGCTCCGCCCATTGGCTGCCAATACATGACTGCATCCTGTTTGAGAGATGTATTTTTGAGTCAGGGAGAGAGTCAATCGGCTCCCAAATACCTATCAACCAAATGTGCACTAAACAAATACAACACACCAATGCGCAGTGCCTACACACACTTCCTTTATATTCCCAATTTCAAACTACAGAAAGCAGGAGACAACATTTTTCCAGTACTAGCGGCGACAACACTGAAATGCCTTTCCACCTTCTCGAAGGTCCGAAGCATCCTTCTGGACATTCTGCAAACATCTGAAAACTCGACTATTTACGCTAGAGTAACATCCTTATGTCCTACACATCAATCCTGTTCTCAACCTCTTATACGGTCACCTGTATACTCCTCTATGTCCCGTCCCCTTTCCTCCATACTTATGGGACATTCCTCTGTCCTGTGGGACGGGACCAGAGCACTTTGTAAAAGCATCAACATTTTGCAAAAATGTTAGTCCTTCCTCTCTTTCTACATGGGGTACTGCACACAGCCGTAACCCCACCCATCTTAGCTCTGCCCCGCGCCTCGGCCATCAATCCTTTTCTCCACTCGTTCGAGACTGGACGCACTTAGCATCTACAGAAGTTTTCTTTCCTTTTCCTCCTCTCTGGCTCTCGCTAGCGTTCGCGTGATAGTCAGTCTATGCCTTTTCAGCTAGACTTCCCGAATTGTTTTTCCTGTCAGCGACGCTTCGCTAGGGTGGATTCCCATCCTCTGTGTTTAGAGTGTCTGGGTCCCGATCACTGTTGGGACTCGTGTTTTTATTGCGATTCCCTTTCGGTCCAGGAGCGGTGGGAGGAGGTGTTTGAATGCGCTCCTCCTACGCATTTTCAATCCTTCATCGACGAAAAGAAAAAACGCCCGGTAAATTCCTTACTTTTTAGGGCACCCTGGCCGGGGGACTCCTTCCCGGGGTCTTCCCGATTTGGGAGGAGGGTCAACAGCTCTATCACCGGGGCTTGCCCTGAGGTGCCCTCTGGGCCTAAAAAGTGTACCAGAGTTTTCTCCGAGGGTCTCCGTAAGGGGCCTGTTGACACTGGATCACTATCCGAGGCCCCTCCTGTGGGGGCTATTTGTAGACCTAGTTCTACCGAGTCGTGGGGTACCGGAGCTTGCTCCAAGGCCTCCTTAATTGGAGCTTCCCTCAAAAGTACCAGGGTACGCCCCGAGGCCTCGGCTGGGTTGGTTGATACCGAACAGAAGTTCGAGGCCCGCCGTGAAGAGGCTTCTTCCGGGCTTGGGTCCGAGGCCCCTCGTTTAGAGGCTAAGGTGACCAATAGTTCTGAGAGGTCTGTTAAGGCCTTGTCGGCGAAAGGTGTTCCTCACCGTTCCAGCTCTTGCAGTGACTCCAGAGCTGTTGAGGGGGCAAGGAGTGAGGTTTTGAACCGTAATTCCACCTTTACCGGCAGTGCCAAGGTCTTTCCTGAGAAGGCTAGTTTGGCTATTGGCATGTCGTAGAAACATACCAGGCCGCATAGTATCGGCTCGGCCGAGGTTCCTTGTGTAAAGGCTAAAATGAAGACCCCTGACCCACCTGTGGGGACTCCTGCCTCACTTCCACACGTGTTGCCGTTCTCCTCAGGTGCCGACAAAATGGCGGCCGTTCCCGCCAAGACCACGGTGGCCATTTTGGATGCATCCCTCACAACTACGCAATCGGCCTCAGGTGTAGGTATGGGTTCCTTAGGTGAACATCGGGTTCCTTGTGCGCATCAGTTTCATCCAGTTTGACTGGTATGCCCGGATGGCCCTTCCCCATAATGTCTTGCTGCCTGAGGTTTCGGCACCCTTGATTTTTGTGGACACTTCTGGAGATGGGCCTTCTTGGCAACCTTCTCCCCTGTGTCCCTGGAACTATCCTCCTCATGAGGCCTCCTCCAACTGCTCCAAAGCCGTCGCCGGAGGATGCCTTCTTCGGCAAGTTTCAAGTACTTATGCGTTCTGACCCCATGAGAGAATATTTCAAGGGTCTGTTTAGGGAGATATGCCCGCCTGTGCCTCCAGTGGTTCCACTGGTGCCTCCTTTGCCTGTGGGGCCTCCCCCTACCCTTCCGCCCTTGCCTCCGTTGTCCCCAGTGGACGAGGTTGTTGTGCCTGATGTGATTCAGCAAGACCCTAACCTGTCGGATGACGTGCAGGACGATCAGGACAGCGAAGACCAGCCCCGCTCTGTTAGAGCCTTTCATGACTGGGTACTGGACATGTCTGTTGGATGTCCCAGTACCCGAGGCACCCGCTCCGCAGGAGGGTGTGCTTTTGGGGGCATTAACCTTGTCTTCTTCGGAGTGTACCGGTCTGTTCTTGGAGAAGGACGTATTGGCCGAGGTCCATAGAGTCTGGGAGAGGCCACACTCTGGACTGTGCGTCAATAAGAAAATTGATGCGCGTTACAGGCTGCATTCTTCAGAAGAGGTGGCCTTAGCATCTTGTCCTCCCCCCTCTTCCATGATGGTGGCTGCAGCCACGTTGCAGTCCAGGCCTGCAGCATCCTCTTCTACGACGGCTACTCAGGTCATGGGGAAAGAGGACAAGCTCCTTGACTCCCTTGGAAGAAAGATTTTTGTTAACTCGGCAGACTAACGCAAAACTGGTGTTAGCGGGGGCGAATATGAAGATGTGTAAGGGTCTGTCGGAGTTTATTCCTATCGAGAAACTGGAGGACTTTAAGGCGGGACTGTTGGATGCCAGGGTCCTGGCCCAGGATCTGCTGGAGGCTGCGGCTCATCACGTTGACACTTTGGCCCGGGGCCTTATGCTTGGAGTTGATACCTCTCGGCAGGCTTTGCTACACGCCACCAAGTTCTCCAAGGAGGTGCAGGACAAGGTTTTGGACCTGCCGTTTGACGGCAAGGAGCTTTTTCATTCCTCAACGGATGTGGAGCTGGCCAAAACTGAAGATGGCACCCAGACCGCCAAGTCCTTGTCCGTCCTGGTGAAACCGCCTTTTAGGACGCAGAGACCGTTGTCACAAGCCCGGCCCTCCTCTGGTTTCAGGAGGTTTCTAGATCAGAAATCCCTAAGAGTGGACGCCCCTCTGGGAAATTCCCGCCGGAGGCAGCAACAGACTCAGTTTTTCTCCCGCTCCTCAGCCTCCTCCTTAGGCTCAGGTGGTAACAGTACCGAAAAACCTGCCAAATGAGGGTTCTCTGCGCTCGCACAAGACCCCGTGGGAGGACGCGTTGCGTCGCATTGGGACCGGTGGGTCTTGTCAGTCGCTCGGGCGGGCTTCCGCTTACCTTTAGCCCCTACCCCACCCGTCTACCCTCCTTTCCAGCAGTCGGGGTCGCCCTCCCTCAGAGCCGAGATCCAGAAATTGCTGGTCCTCAGAGCAGTGGAACCCGTTCCCCTAGGGGATTGAGTGGAGGGCTTCTACTCCCGGCTGTTTACGGTGCCCAAACCCAACCATGCTGGCCTGTGCATCATCCTAGACCTTTCCCAGTTCAATCTTTTCCTACCCCAAGAGAAATTCAAGATGATCACGCCTGGCTAGATAAAGTCCTCTTTGCAGATGGGCTATTGGCTCAGCGTGGTGGACCTTCAGGATGCATACATGCATATACTGATTTGTAATCCACCCAGGAGATGCCTCAGTTTCTCTGTGGGAGAGGAGCGTTTCCAGTTCCGAGTGCTTCCTTTTTGGCCTCAGCTCGGCACCACGGGTCTTTACGAAGATGTCGGTGATTGCAGCTCATCTTCTTCTGCACGGTATCCATGTGTATCCGTATTTGGACGATTGGCTCTTACGCTGCCCTTGCCCGCTGAAAGCTACGTGCAATCTTCAGTGTCTCCTCCAGCTCCTGTTCCATCTCGGGCTGTCTGTGAACTGGCGGAAATCTTCCATGACGGTCTCTCAAGACTTGATTTTCCTTGGTTTTCTGTTGGAACACGATCGACTGCAGAGTTTACCTGACCGGGGACAGAATGGTGGATCTGTTGGCCACGTGTCAGATGTCTGCGCAGTCGGAGAGCATGTCGGCCTGGTGGTTCCAGAGGCTTCTGGGGCTCATGGCCTTGTGTGTTTTGGCTCTACCTCTCGCTCGTCTCAAGATCAGGCGGACTCAGATGGCTCTTTGGAGTTCTTGGTTTCAGGCTGTGGATCCGGACTCCAAATTGACATTGATTCCGGCTTCCATGAGAGCGGACCTGGAGTGGTGGTCGTCTCTCAGCAACCGGTCGGTGGGTACGGGTTTTCAGGACCCAGCCCTGATGGTAACGGTCCCGACGGACTCCTCCCTTCTGGGGTGGGGTGCAACGTTGGATCTTCTACAGGTCTTGGACCTTTGGTCGCCTTAGGACAAGTGCCTTCATATAAATCATTTGGAGCTTCTGGCGATTTTCCTGGCGCTCAAGGCCTTCAGACCGGTCATTGCCAACAAAGTGGTCCGTGTCCTCACGGACAATGTGGTGTCAATGTATTACATCAACAAGAAAGGGGGCACCAAGTCTCCCCCTCTTGTGGACCTGTCCATCCAGATTTGGGAGTGGGCGGTTTGTTATGGTGTCTGGCTGGTAGCAGTACACATTCCAGGCCAGCTGAACATTACGGCAGATGCCCTCAGTCAGCGGACAATGGTAAGCTACGAATGGGAACTGAAGGCGGAGATCCTCTCATGGATTTTCCTGCATTGGGGCACTCCGGAGGTGGACCTCTTCGCAATGTCGTCAAACAAACTTCCTCTGTATGCCTCCAGAAATGGTCTGGGAGCCTCCTCTCTAGTGGATGCCCTTGAGATCCCTTGGCACACCATGAGGGCCTCTACTTTCCCTCCTCTGCCTCTGATTCATCGGACAATTTGCAAGCTGAAGAACACGGTGAACAGTTCGCTTCTGCTCATAACACCGTGGTGGCCGGCCAAGTTCTGGTTCTCAGAACTTCAACACCTGTCGGTGTGTGCACCGATCAGGCTACCGGTGAGTCCCGATCTGCTTCACCAGGGGGGGGGGGTCAACAGCTGTGGCACCCCTCCCCTCAATCGTTCAGCTTGGCGGCATGGTGCCCGAGTTCAGGTCCTTGGAACATCTCAACCTATCTGCTGATAACATACAGATTATTCAGGCAGCCAGGAAGTCCTCTACGAGGTCTCCGTATAGAAGCAAATGGTTTAGGTTCTGTCATTGGTGCTTAGACAAGCAGCTGGACCCAAGGGAGGCTACGATTGACACTGTGTTTTCCTTCGTATCCCACCTAGCAGTCGGGCATTCACGTTCTGTCATGCAGAACTTATCTTTGGTGGTAGCTGCCTACCTATCCACAGATCAATGCTCTTATTCTCTGCCCAATCCAGTGATTGGGACACTTCGCGGGTTTGACGCGCCTTTATTCCCCAGTTCACAAACCGCACCCTATGTGGGATCTGAATGTGGTCCTTACGGCACTGTGCCATAAACAGTTCGAACCAATGGCCACGGTGGACCTTAAGCACCTTTTGTGGAAGGTGTCTTTTTTGGTTGCCGTTACTTCAGCAAGGCGTGTGAGTGAGCACCAAGCTTTGTCGGTGGAGCATCCCTTCTTGGTTTTCCACAAGGATAAGGTGGTCCTGCGGACAAATCTTTCTTTCCTGCCAAATGTGGTTTCTGGTTTCCATCTGAATCAGTCAATCTCCCTGCCGGTCTTCTTTCCGAACCCTGCTTCAGAAGAGGAAAGGGTTCTGCATTGTTTGGATGTTAGAAGGGCTCTTAAATTCTATCTGGACAGAACATTGGGAATTGGCTCTTCTCAACTGTTGGTGACCTTTGGTAATCCAGAAGGTAGACAGGCCTCTAAGGCGACTATCTCCAGATGGATCGCTGCTTGCATTATGGAGTCTTACACTGCCCAAGGGTTACAGCCTCCTAAAGGTATTCATGCACACATGGTGCAGGGCAAGGCAGCTGCAGTTGCCTTTTAGAAGTATGTCCCCTGGGAGACCATCACTAAGGCGGCTACATGGGCCTCCCCATCGGCTTTTTGTAAACATTGCCTTGACCTGAGCTCCAGATCTGATGCTCAGTTTGGCCAGGCTGTGCTGAAGAACCTGTTTCAGTAAAGGGTTTTCCATCCACCCGTAGTTCCTTTTAAGGAGTGCTTGGGAATCTCCCATAGGTATGGAGAAAAGGGAACGGGACATAGGAGTATAAGCAGGTTATTCACCGTAGTGACCACCTTACTCCTAGTCCATAGCCCCCTTTCCTCCATACGCCCGCCCGCTGTCCCCTCTAATAAGGTTCCTCTGTTGTTGCTTAAAGGTCTCTGATCTGGTGATAGAAAAGGACTGATGGGCGATGTGTGGGGCGGAGCTAAGATGGGCAGGGTTACGGCCGCGTGCAGTACCCCGCGTAAAAAGAGAGGAAGGACTAAACTTTTTTTTGCAAAATGTTGATGCTTTTACAAAGTGCTCCGGTCCCGTCCCACAGGACGGAGGAATGTCCCATAAGTATGGAGGAAAGGGGACTATGGACTAGGAGTAAGGTGGTCACTACGGTGAGTAACCTGGTCATTATCGCTTATGCCCTACTTGAATGTAAAACATTAATCTGTATGTCAAACCTATTGATTCCAATAACATATATGTACCCCTCATCTTTAAGAACCCCAATGCTAACATGTATAATCTTGTATCCTTGTAACCTTTTAAGAATATCAGCACCCAGATGCCCCCCCAGGGTTAGGCGTGCTTTACAAATGCCAAAATAAATAAATAAAATATCTTTTACAAGGTTGTAGGACACATGTTGCATAATGCAATGGGTACATTCAACTCAAACGATTTCATAATTCCACTTGAGATATAATTGGGCCTCTGGTGCTGATCACCTCTCGCATGTATATGAAATGACATAAGAAACCCCACGGTGCAAGGGATCCCATTTCAAACCATAGTCCAATAAGCACACAGGAAAGCACAAACTCTACCTTTCAGACCCTATGACTCCATGCATATAGATTGTAATGCATTTGCAAGTACGTTTAAACCAACCATAATGGTTCAAGAAATTGCAAAGTAAAATGTATGTACAAATCAGCAAATGTATAAAGTTGCATATAGTAAGCGTGAAGTGTATAAGACTATGAACGAAGTTCAATAGCATCAATAAGCCAATTTACAGCAGAATATCACTGATACATGTTATTACATTGTAAAATGCAAATTCCTGCAAAGTTGTACAGAAAATGCTATAAACAAAGTGCAATAAGACTGTAAAAATGATCTTACATATTGAAGAACCAGCTGGATGATGCAAAATGCATATAGTTGTAAGCACAAGATGTGCCCACCATATAAACTGTGCCCCAAAACATCCATAATCTCAAAGAAGAATTGATTAAACTATAACAATAGAAAAGTGCTGAAAAACAAAAGCCTGGAAAAATAAGCACAGTCAAATGTCCATCTCAAAATACTCAGTCAAATTCCAATAAAAGTTTTTAAAGCTCCTTATCAATGTTATGGCCTCATGGGGCGTTAGTTTCAAAGTCAATGATCAGTTATGTTTCCGGTTGACCCAACATTTAAGTTCTGTCCCCACCACTTGGATGTTTAGGCACATGATTCACTGCGAAGAAAGAAAAGCCATTTCAAATACCCCCATGGCGCTTGTGAAAATGTTTGGCAATGAGATGGGAAATGTCAGTGTGTTTTATGGTCTGTATATGTTGCAGGATCCTGATTTTGTACTTACAGATAGTGCTGCCCACATTCCACTTAACACACGGGCAGCACAAAACATGCACCACAAATTCAGTATTACATGTGATATTTGAACAAATTGTATAGGTCATATGCATCACCGGATGCAAACATTTAAATTGTGGCACTGCATAGTGATTGACCTTACATTTCTGACATCTGTAAAATCCGAAACGATTTATGAATCACCAATTTAGTTTCTGAGCAGTCTCTGGAGGCTTGATACAAGTGTATCCTTTAGAGAAAGGGACCTACTATAGGTAATGCTGGGACGGTCGGGTAACATTTTGGACTGATCTTATTTATTCATTTCTAACGCACCATAGCCGCAGGCATCGGTGCGCACAATTACAAAAGGACTTTTCTGAAGACAGGACAACAAGGAGTCTGGAACTAAAGGAAGATTTAGTCAAACAAAGGTTTCAGCTTTTCGTATCGTATCCCTTTGTATCTGTACCTCCTAGAGCATCATTTCGCTCTTAACATTTAGACTTGGCTGGTGGCAGTGGTATCTACCCTAACTTCCCTACCAAGATTATATTAGATGAACGTGGTATTGTTTCAGGCTATTATATTAGACTCAAACTTAAACCCGCTTGACCAAATACTTTTTCTTTTGGCTCTGGTCGGGTTTATTCGCCATTTCTTTTTGTTAAAGTCCTTCTTGTGTTTTACTTTGCGTGGCAAACCAGGTTTGCCTTCTTTGTTCACCGTCTTTTGGCAGACTTCTGCTCAGAAGCCCTCCTCCATGCGCCTGGGTGTCTAGGTGGCCTAAATGTGAGGGAGTGGTGTAGTTACCCCTGCCCAGGGTATCCTAGGAAACACAAGTCGCACTTTGCCATGATTGGCTGAGGTGGTTGTCCGGGCTGGACAACCCCCCCTGCTGCGTGATTGACAGCCAGGCTGTGTGAATGTGGGATTTTCGCATTAAAAGGCAGGTCTCTTGGGCTAGAAGTCAGAGTTGCCACTGGAACTACAAGGAACCGAAGAGAAGCGGAGAAGACGGCTGCTGCAACTACCCCGTCCCGGTGAAGCCCTGCTGCAGTCCTGAGCTATCTACCCTTCGACGACCAGAGAAGATCCAGCCCGGAGTCTTCTTCCCTTGAGCTTGGTGAAGATAACCAGCTCATCTTCCACAGCCAGAGGATCCTCTTCTTGGTTGAAATCGCTGCACACTGCTGTAGTGGTCCGGATAGCCATCTGAAGAGCCTCTCCTGTTTTTAAGGAGCGCACCTTTTATTCATCATCGCTGCTGCCGGCTTCACCCTTGTGTGTGCAGACCCCTCCAGACGTCCTCCTTCGCACCGATGCTTCAGGAAACGTGGGTCTCCGGAAACCAACAGGAACAACTGCCAGGGCACCAGCTTCTTCATTGAATAAGGTACTGTGTCCTACTTGAGGAATTAGGGTGAATCCCTTTTCTTCATCTCCAAGGCTTGCCCTTGTCTTCCCTCCTTCTTATAACTTTTGCTTCCTCTATTGTCAATATTCAAGTACTCCTGGCAACGTTGAATCTCGAACTGTCCGACTGTGTGATCCTCGACAACAGGAACCCAGTTCGACTTGACACTGGCTCCGGCCTATTGACTCTTGAATTTCTGTCAAATAGTGTTCTCTGATTCTGTCTGCCTTGACAAAAGTATTGCCTATGATTTTTGCCCCCAACTCTCTCTGGTTCACCCAGGTGCTAAGTGTGTTTTTGCCCCGGTAACAATTCTTCCCGCGGATACGCGTTTCTTTGGTAAGAACGAACTGTCATTGCTGTCAAAAAGTGATCGCAAGTGTATTCCCAGTAACGTCTCTTGTTTCGCAACACTGGTCCGTTAAAACACAGGATACTTACCGTGAGTTAAAGTGTACCAAAGTGAATTGGTTGGTTGTAGTATATTTTACGTGTGGTTTTGAATTAATAGAAGTGTTGTGTTTATAACAAATGGTTTAAAAATAAATTTACTTATATTTTTCTACCTGAAACCTTGAGTCAGTGTTTGCTTGAGTCACAGTAATTGTGGTCCCTTTGTGTAATCTCTGCTACTGCTCCTATACTCTTGAGATAAGCCTGGCTGCTCCGCTACTGCTACCACTTTAACATAGTAGTACAGGCTTGTACCAAAGGTAAAACGTGTATTGCCACCTGTAGTCTTAATGGTGTGTAGTGGTCCCTAAGGGCACTGTACAGAATTCTGCCTAACAGACTGGGAACGATTTTACCATTTGCTCCTGTTCTCTTTACACAGGGGAATGCAATCGGGTGTGCTGTACTAGAATGGAGTGTTCTGCTGGGTATTTGACATGTCCGTGATTGTTTTAATTATTCAGGGGCGTTGCAATATAGGATTTACCCAAATTGATCGAAATAATTTGAACGAATGGTAGATTTGACTGAATTCGGTCACTACTGTTTAGTTTATATTTGTTCGATCAATTTGGGTCCGGCAATACCAGACATGAAGAGCGGGGGTGTACCCCGCTCCCCATGTTCGGTATCTTCGGCCTCGGGCGTTGCAGGGGTGGCCCCTTCATCCATAACATTGGCGGTGGCGGACAAAAATTGCTTGTGCCTCCATTTTTAATGAATGGCCAAAACAGGGGCCTGAGCAGTTAACCTACCCGCAAACAAAATGGTCGTGGGCAGTCAACCCACATCCGCCATATAGACATTTGTGGGTCAGAGAGAGTTTTTAATTAGATCCTTTTTTCTATAGGCAGGCAGTGATGGCTCCTTTGGTACTTGGTAACATGCTTTTTCCTGGAGATATTCTCATATTACTCTAACAGCATCACTTTGGGTAATCTAGAGTTTATGCACTTTTTTCCCTACTCGCTTTGCTGAGAAGGGCATTGCAATAATCCAGCCGAGGCATGATGACGGCGCTGACTAAAATCTCAGTTCTCTCCTGAGACCAGTGGGTTTATTCATCACAGCACCCTGAGGGGGTAATGGGAGTTCTTAGCAACATTATTGAATCTTCATCTATCTTGACATGCCAATATCATCATAAATTAGGACAATATGTAAATTAATCTGACGTTAATCAGCATTGTTCTTTCTGGGATTGTTTAAAAGCGTATCACGATTCAGACATCCATTGAATGCCTGTTGCAATTACTTTTTTTTAATAACTTCTTGAGAGAAAGTTCGAATGCTGCAATGGCTCATTCCTCAAATTTAGTTAGATCTGAACAATTACATCTAAGAAGAATACATTCGCCATAAGGGATATTTTTTATACATGTTGCCGGATGTTTACTGGTGGCAACCAAAGGAGCATTGGAACATGTAGGCTTGCGATGTGCTATGTATTTATGCCATCTTAAGTCACACATACTCGAACATCAAGGAACACCACTTCATTTTACTGTGTCTCTGTAAAAATGAAAAATCAAGTTGTTACAATTTAACCTTCTCAAAATCAAGTCATTCGCTCTCATTCCCCTTCCAAATGATGTATAAATCATGTATGAAATGTAACCAGCAGTCCACATTCCCGGTGAAGCAATCATTCTGGGGATACCACTCAATGTTATGCTCCTACCGACCCATAGCGAGGTTGACATATTGGGGGCAAAATTGGCACCCATCGCAGTTCCCCTCACTCGATCGTAGATGGAACCATTGAATAAAATAACTGTGTTGAACAACATTTCTAAACTCAAAGCTGTGTGGCTTAAATAGTTGAGAGATCTAGTGTCCAAAGAAAATGTGCATGCCTCTAAATCAAATATATGATCTATAGAGGTGTACAAGGACACCACATCAAGAGTGGTTAGCAATATATCGGTTTCCTCCGGTATCACATTCACTAATTTCAAGGAAGCTGTGTTGTCACACACAAAATATGGTAAAGTGGGCACTAGTGAATTAATAGTCTCATCAACAAATTTGCCATATTTTCCAATAGAGCCATACAAGGTAACAATTGACCTTCCAGAAGGCTTACTAATTGAGTTGTGCACTTTTGGTAAAAAATAAATAGTGGGAATTGGCAGAAGGGAACAAAAATTTCACCGTTCCCAAGTCTAGGATATCCTGATCTATCCATTTCTGGAGTTGATCAGAAATATCACAGATAACATCAAGGAAACGGTCAATGCCCAACGCCCAGTGAGGCTGAGAGGGCTGGAGCCCATCTCCAAGGGACCGGAGATGGAACCTTTTTCACCAGAAAAAAACCTTGTTCCCCTTTAAATTTAGAAGCGTGCGGGGCGTGGCACAGGGAGCATGCGCTGCCCTGACTCCACCCTCTGGTGCCACACCCCAGTCCCCTTTTCCGCGTCGACGGGAACGGGCTGAATTCATCAGTGCTCTTGGGTTTTCGGCCATGTAATTCCACGCGCGGATACTTATTCTTTGTCTTTTTTGTTTTTGTCTGATCTCATTCAGGTACTCGTTCCTCAGGCGTCGCTCTCCTCCCTGGCGCATGTTGACTTCAGGGTTCAGCTGGTGTCCATCCTGCAACGGGCTCTTCCCAACTTCAGACCCCTACGCCCTCTGCCTACGTTGCCTTGGCTCAGACCACGGTTGGCAATCACGTTCGGTGTGTGATTCGCTGTCCTCGAAGGCGCTGAAGAACAGACTAGCCAGGTGGAGGGAGCTCTTCCTGAGGCCGCCTCCAGAGGATCTCAAGAACTTTGTGAAGCATCGAACTAGGCCCAAGGTAGGGCCAATATTTTCCAGTGCACCCCACAAGGGAGACTCCTTCCCAGGGACTCTCCCGCGCGGGAGCGTCCGGCCAGGTCCTTCTAAAGGCACGTGCCCCGAGGTTGCTACAACTACCGGCCTCCGGGGTTGAGGGGTCCTCGGATCCTCCCGGGCGCAGTGCTGAGGGACCGGAAGGTTCTTGTACCGGTTCTACACCCGAGGGGCTACGCCCTTTTAATAGCACAATGGCCGAGGGGCTATGCCCTAACACCGGCAATATGTCCGAGGGGCTACACCCGAATACCGGCAATACGTCCGAGGGGGTGCCTAAACGCAGCTTTAACGACCCCCGGTCGAGGGTCTTACACCTACCGGGCCGAGGAGCAGGGTAGGCCTTGTGATCAACACGAAAGAGTCTTGGACGAGGCCGGGCCCAGCGGGCTGGGCAACATGTCGCAGTCACATGGCAGGTAGCTCGACAAAATGGCCGCTGCGCCAGAAAGGGACCACCCGTCTGACGCCATTCCACAAATTCGGCAAAGAACGAGCGTCAAGGTGGAACTGGCCTCAACCAGGTAGGTTGGCCTACAGTCTACCCTTCATTTGCGCAGGGCAACTTTTCCTTTGCGTCCGGATGGGCAGTGTACGCAGTGGCTCCCGCAGCCCCCCGCTACCACGTCGGTACCCCCTGCCACCCTTTTGGCCAGTGAGGAGGTGCTCTTCGAGAAGCCTCATGAGGTCTCCTCAGATGGGGGTTATAATTAAAGACGCAGTCAGGGAAGTCCTCCCCGCCATGCTAACTGCACCACAGACTGCTCCATCAGGCCCCAGGCCCCGGTGCAGCCGCCACCTCTGTCTCCACAGCCAACTCTGCAACCTCTGTCGCCTTCTCAGCCTCCGGCGGCGGTCCCTGTACCCCAGCCTCCGGTGCCATCTACTCCTCCTCCACAAGATCCTCCAGATCCGCAGGATCCGGACGAGGAGGAGGATCCGGACACACCATCCTCAGCCAGGGCCTTCCATGAACATCTTGCTGGTCTGGCGGAGTACCTGGCCCTCCCCCAACCTGAGGTCCAACAGCCGGCAGAGGTGGGTCTGGCTGAAGTCCTCACAAGACGCCCCTCTGCCAACACAGGGATTCCACTGCAAACAGATGTAATATCCCTGGCCAAGAAGGGTTGGTTCAAGCCCCACTCGGTCTAGCCGGTCAACCGACACCTGGAAGCCAAGTACAGGCAGATGGAGGTGGATACTCTTGCTCTCGACCCATCCTCAGCCACACTCCTCAGTGATCGCTGCAGCATCACTATACTCCAAGCCTCAGTCGTCCTCGGCCTCCTCTGCGGCGCTGCTAGGCAAGGAGGAGAAGATCTTGGAGGCATACGGCAAGATGATCTACTCCAACACTCCTTGCACCTGCGTCAGGCCAACATTCCTCTAAGGACGAAGAGCTGGACAAAAAGAACCGCTCACAAACGGCAAAGTCTTTATCCATTCTTACAAAGAACATGCCCAAATCATACACCCAATCTCAGCAGCGCTTGGAAAAGCGTCGTACATATGGAGGGCTCTGCGGCTTCGGGGAACGCAGATCCAGACAAGCGGACCGCTCGCCGTCTCAGAACCGGCGCAAACAACAAAAAAGGGGGGGATCAAGGGCTTTTTCCAGTACCCCTCCTCAGCCTCAGTCTCTGAGGGAAAGAAGGCATGACACGCCCCTTCGGGTCCACGAGTCTCCGGTGGGGGGCAGGCTTGCTCTCCATGCACAAGTCTGCCGCCAGAATTTCGTGGACCCCTGGATCCTCTCCGTAGTATCCACAGGGTACTGCCTTCCTATCCCAGCCTCTCCTCCCTCCTCCCCTCCACTCCCACAAATTGGGACAGCAACTCTTTTGGCAGAGATCCGGTTGCTCGTAGAGAGCCAGGCAGTGGAGGAAGTCCCAGCCTCCCAGCAAGGTTTTGGCTTCTACTCCAAGATTTTTGCCATTCAGAAAAACCACCAGGCGGGCCTGAGAGTTGTGCTGGACCTTTCCACCCTCAACCTCTCCTTACCCCAGCAAAAATTCAAGATGGTTACGCCAGCTTTTATAGTGGAGACATTGGACAAGGGAGACTGGATGTGCTCCTTGGACCTGAAAGAAGCGTACCTACACGTCCCAATTGGGCAGCCCCATCGTTCTTTCCTACAGTTCAGGATCATGAGCTACCATTTCTAATACAAAGTCCTTCCATTTGGCCTCAACTCGGCCCCCAGGGTCTTTACCAGACTCATGAATGCTGTAGCGGCCCTCCTCTGAGCGCAGGGCCTCCAAATCTACCCATACCTCGATGACTGGCTCGTCAGGTCTTTCTCTGGAAGCGGTTCACCACTCTTCCCATCCCCTTATGAATACACTGCACGACCTGGGCTTCTTGCTCAACCTCAAGAAGTCACAGCTGCTCCTTACGCAGACTTGACATTCCTGGGACTCATTTGGGACCCGTGCTCAGAGGGTTTTCCCGTCAGAAGACAAATTTTCGGCCATCAAGAGGGCCACCGCCCACTTCCTCAGCAGAGAGGGGACCTCGGCATGGTGGTACCAACATCTCCTGGGTCTACTGGTGCCGGTCCTGTTAGCCGTGCCGCACATGAGACTAAGGATGAGAAGGATTCAGCTGCACTTCGCGGACTCAAGGAATCTGGAGCGGGGCTCGCAATCCGAGAAGATCAACATTCCTCCATCTCTCCACCCGGACCTAACTTGGTGGTCCCGGGACTGCAACCTACGGACGCGGCAAGCCTTTTCGACCGCCCTCTCCGCAGGCCACCATCACCAGACTCCTGAGGGCTGGGGACCCACCCTGGACGATCTCTCGGTCCACGTTACCTGGACTCGACAGAAGCAGGAATACCACATCACTTGGCTGGGGCTGAACGCCATTGGCTAGTGCTCAGGGCATTCCTTCCACTTCACAAGGGAAAGGTTGTCCTCATCCAGACAGAACACCCGACCAGCATTTACGACGTCAACAAGCAGGGAGGCACCAGATCCCCTCCTCTGTGCAGGCTGGCAATCAGCATGTGGGAATGGGCCTGGAAAACGACATTGACCTCACGGCAGTCCACCTCCCGGGGGAATCCAACCTGGAGGCGGACAGGCTTACCAGGCTGTGAGCAGACAATTAGGAGTGGCAGCTAAACAACCTCGTTATTCAGATATTCAACAGTTGGGGTCATCCCCAAGTGGATCTCTTTGTCACCTGGCACAACAAGAGGTGCCCCCAGTTCGCATCCTGGCAGGGTCAGGGCCCTGGCTCTCTGGGCGACACATTTCACCTCCAATAGACCGGCATGAAAGCCTACACCTTTCCACCTACTCCCCTGGCCCACAAAGTAATTAGTCCATAGTCCCATTTCCTCCATACGTCCCACCAACCTCCCCCGGTGTCATTAGGCAATGTTAAATCTATTGACGCGTCATTGGGGACTGAGGTGTGGCGTCGGAGGACGGAGTCAGGGCAGTGCATGCTCCCTGGGTCGCGCCTCTAAATTTAAAGAGGGTTTTTTCTGGTGAAAAAGGTTGTCTCCCGTCCATTGGAAAGGGACGCCCATACAGTATGGAAGAAAGGGGACTATGGACTAAGAGTATGTTAGTCACTACGGTGAGTAACTTAGAATTAATTTCACCTGTGGCCTCTGGTCACCCTGATCTGGTAAGATTGCAATTCATTTAAATTATTGGAGCCCGGAACAGCCCCACAGCCCCACAGCCCCATCCGACGTGTGCTTTTGTTATTCCACCATGCTGCATGACTCAAAATGGCCGGCGCAATGCGGCCCCAGAGCAAGGCTGTATCTGGTTGCTGAGCAACCACCCCGCTTGTTGGCCAATCCGCAACACCGGCAGGCGGAAGCCGGCTACAGAAGGAGTCCAGGAAAAATGCCCTGTTAGCACTCTGTTGGCATTCTGTGGCAGTCTGCTGTCCTGTTAGGCAGAATCCTGTGCAGATCTCTTGAGGAACACTGCAAAAAGATTGACTACAGGAGCAGCAGTAAACCCAATTGGTAGCAGTCTGCACCACCCAGATTGACCTGGTAGTTGTGGCTGAGCAGTCAGACTTTTCTCAAGAAGAGTAGGGCAGTATGCAGAGTATACACCATAGGGACAAAACGCAGTAGAGCAAACAAACACTGACCAGAGCTGTGTATAAAAAGTATATAGTTATTTATTTAAAAAACACTTTAGGAAATACACTAGCACTCTCAATGACAAGTAATCTAAAACATAGTCAGGTAAGTATACACACCTCCCTTGATAACTATCGGACAAGTCAGGGTTAAAGCACAACTATTTGTTAAGACAGAAGTGAGCGCTTAACCTAGATGGCACCCCAATAGTGTAATTAAAGGGAGAGAAAAAGGCAGAGCATAAGAATAAAACAGTTCCCAACACTTAAGAGTTCAGAGCAAATGGAGAAAGGCAGGTTATACTGTAGAGCCAAAGTTCGTAGGCCAGGCCCACTTTAAATGGAGCAAAGCAAAATGTGCCCAGGATCACACTGTTTAAAGTGCACTGAAAGTCTTTGCAGAGGGTTCAAAAGAGCTTGGGGTCAGTCAAAAGATATAGTTAGAAGGCCTGGAGCCAACCCAGTTTAGAAGCCAAGGATTTAAGGGTCACCTTTAGCGATCTGTAGAAAGGGGAGGCTAAGCAGGACACAGTACCTTAAGAGAAAGGAAGCTCCAGCGGGGCAGTTGTACCTGACAGGGGTTGAAGTTCGTGGTTCCGACCAGGGGAAGAGAAGATCTCATCGAGGAGGAAACGTGGAGTCATTGCACTGCATAGGGATGAAACCAGCCGCGGAGTTCCCTATTAAAAGGTGCAGTCCTTTTATTCGCGGTCAAAAGTGGTGAGCATGGCTATCCAGCCGCCGGGATGCTTGGCACGGGCGATTCGACCAAGGGTCGTCTTTGGAAGGCGAAAAGGGTGAACTGGTTGGTCCCACCAGCTCAGAGGAAGAAGACTCGTCCAGCAGAAGATCTTCTCTTGTCGTCGGGAAAGTGGTGAGGTAGCTGCAGCAGGGCTTCACTGGTGGTGTCGTCGTTGCAGGTGGCTCAGCTTCGTCCAACTTCGGATTCTTGGGTCCTGTGGCGACTTCTGAAGTTCCAGTCCCAAAGGCCCTGCTTTTATGCAGAAAAACCCCCATTCATCAGCCTAGCTGTCAATCACACATATAAGTGGTGAGCCGGGCGGCTCACCACTGGGCCAATCAGAGTAGAGTGTCACTTGGGTTGCTAAGGCAACGCAGTCCAGGGTGCCAATTCCCCCCTCCACCCTTCCTGTGGAACCCAGACAGAGTGGGACCATTTGGAGGGCTTCTGTGGAGAAACCCGCCAAAATAGTGGAACAAAGGGCTCGACCTTGGTCAGAGTTACAGAGACGGACACAAACGCCATTTTATAATCGAGTTCTGGCAAAAAGACCCAACTGGTGATTTAATATTAAATAAATAAACCGGCAGTATCTTTAACATTGCACCAAAAAGTGCTGCGTTTAAAATCAATGGGGAAATCCCATAGAGAATATTCCGGTGGAATATTTTGCGTGGTAACCACTGCCACCAACCAGAAACTCGACGAGGGGGGATGGGACAGTGCCCCCTCGAAAACAGACCCAGGGGCAATCGAATTACCCCTTACCAGTACTCACACAATATGATGGTTTGTACTGGCTCTGTTCACAATTTTGGACTAGTAAAGCCAATGGTGACTTTACATGCCCTGGGAGACAGTAGTCAGTCCCAGGGTATGGAGTCTATGTTTGGGGGTCACTGTGACACCCCTGTGATACTGCAGTGAGGGTGCTGTGTACCACACATACAGAAAAACAGATGATACCCTATGGAGTAAAAAGGAAGCCCATAAGCACATAACAAGTCAAAGACATACCTCTAATCATGCCTAAGAGTGGGAGTAAAAGAACCTCTCTTAGCAGGAGAAAAAAACAAACCCCAAAAATCCAGCAAAGCTACTGGGGGACTCACTAGGTTTGGGAAATTAGGCTTATAAGAGAATTCTCCCCAACACGTCCCCCTTGGCAAATGAAAGGTAGGCTTTTGATTTCACCCGATTACATGCAACGTGTCTGATCCTACCAGCGGTCTTCTCGCTTCGATGGACTGTAAGCGCCTCTACTCTCTATCTCCGCCATCCTTGTAACCTAAAGCGAGCCCTGGATTTTATTGTTCATTTCTGTCTAATGACTACTACCAAATTGCCTGTCAACCTCAGCGTCATCCACTAGACCGGAGCCGCCCACTTCTGTTCTGTTATAGCGTATTCTACCCTAACCGCTGCGCTGATGATCTGGCAAGTCCATGATTATGCTGCGTGGGGCCGTGCACTCTTATTCCATACTGCTAAAAAAAATAATCTAACTATCAAGATGTCTTTTGTTCCACCTCTAGTTTTCTACATACTGCCTTAGACTTCATATTTATGCCGCCCAGTGTGACTTAATAATTTACATTCAGCCCTGCTGTATCATATCTGATAATTAGTGTACTGCCCATGTTGACGCATATTTTGCTAACTATTACACAATTGTGCCCAGGTTTCGCCTTATCTTGTCACATGTACTCTAGGCCGAGGCTCTGTGCTATATTACCCTTTCTTCTTACTTGACGACAGATTATAACAATGTTAATAGGAATTCATGAACCTCGATTATCTCATCTGTTTACCAAAACTGTATCAAGCTGTGATCACGCAATCGTACATGCTAATATGCAATGTGCCAATTTAACCTGGCATTGTGCTAAATTTACCTTACCCTTATGCTGAGTGTGGTGTGCCAATTTTTACTCTACATACCTATACGTATTATGATGGTATTGTACAAAATGACCTACTCCCAGAAGTTCGACCCCCAATGTTCTGCACATATATATATGTGGGGGGGTAAAGTGAATAAAAAATGTAAAGATTTGAGGAGTCTCCCCCTACATATATATTTGCGGAAAATTGAAGAAAAATTGAAGGAAAAAAAACAGACTTTTTGGTTCGGTAAAATCACATGGATCCATTATGATAGACTGCTTGAATCTTTAATCTGTACTGTCCTCAGCGTATATGCAACTCTCTGGATAATTTGCTGTGATTCTACCATATCACTCTCCGAAACGGAATGTTTGGTTCTAGATGAATTTCAACTTTTGTCTCATCAAAGAGTATTGCCTCACTGATACAGGTGGCGGCTATTGACGTGTGTACTGCAGCATTGTTTTAGCCATACTCCTGAGTATATAGTCATGCTACTCACCACTGTTCCCATTTTGTATTGTAAAAAAGACTGCCTACTCTGTACAGGTAGCTCCTTTGTCACTCATGGAACGGCCTCTCCGGATTGGCTGCCACCGGCATCATCCCATCCCTTGTCCCACACCATTTCTACCCAACACCCCTCAGTTTCTGCCCATCCAGGACTACATCAATACCCTTAGCACTACAAGAAGCTCCAAGAATATAGATCCCTTTACTGTCACATCTTTGACCGCTCCAGAACACACGCCAAATAACACAGATGACTCAACCTCTTATCCGATTCAGGGTACTACTAGACTACATTATTTACGATCACTGTAACAGTCAAGAAGGTCAGTTATACCACGGAGGGGCCCGAGACCCAGAGACCCACATGGTTGAGAAATGGTGGGGGTCAGGAGACAGCTAATCCTATAGAAAAACTGACAGAAAAATATAATGTGGAGCTCCAAGACGGGGACACAGGAGTAGGAACATCGCGTTTATGCGAGATGGCAGAGATGCCGACGTTCAACTCTGGCAGTCGTCAGGAAGACATGGAACCTCCGGGCGGTCACACTCAAGCCGTAATGCCATGTTCATGCGAAGTAGCAGCACAGTCAACGTTCGACTCCGGCAGCAGTCAAAGGACCGCAAGCCGTGAGAGGCAGGGCGGCCGCGGCATGGGAAGCCACGGTTGTTCAACAGCCCACATAAGTGCTGCAGAGCCGCGGAATATAAAAGAACTACTTTGTGACACAATAACAATAAAGCCCAAAAGCTCGGGTCTCACAGAGACACACAGTTTCTTCCAGGGAGAAATTAAGCACTTACCTGGGCAGAGGAGACTGGGACAGGGAGCGGATGGAGGTCGAGGACGAAGACAAGTTGCAATGCATTAAGGGAAAAAGGGGCGGGGCTTGGGGGAGTTTATATAGACTAAAGGAGGAAGTGAACACTAATTGACCTGTTAAGTTCTGGCTATATTAAGACAATACTGGAAGGCAAGAGGGTGTTCATTCTTGGTTTTGTTGCAGATCGAACCAGACAGAACATCCGGAGCTACTGAATGCTGGTGGGCGTATGAGGACTAGGAGAAGTCTTGCCAGAAGTCCTTACCCCATTCCCCGCAAAGAACAGAGAAGAAACCCAGCATAAGCACAAAGAAGGACATTGCAGAAAATAGCCCTCGGTCATCCCGCGAGGAATCCCCGATAGTTGAACCTTTTCATTTCTCCTCGAGTCTGTTCCGTCCCGTTTGTCTGCGCGCGAGTGTTTTTCTACGCGGTACCGGATGACCGAAGGCTATTGGAAAGCACGACTGAACCAAACAAGTCACGAACAGGCGTTGTGTTGTGCAGGACCTGCCTTAAGTATTTTTGATACAAAGAAAATTAGAACATTCTTTGGACCATTAGATCCCTGAAAGTGAAACTCATTTCTCCAAGAGCAAAGTGAAAATAAGAGGCATTGGAGAGCAGCATAACAGCATTGGGGATGTTGCATTTATCAGTGGGAAAATTCCTCGCTCTTAGTATGCAACACGCACAGAAAGGATGCGTGACATAAAAGAAAATGTGTCCTGAAGACAGAATCTATGAAAATACAAAAACAATTGGTTTGAACTGTATTTGAAAAAATGTGTATAGATTCCAGAAACACATGTCGAGTGTTGACACACTGGGTTCCTTAGAAATGGGGAACGTTTTGTCTTGTATATATCACTGATGTGTGGGTATTTGCAAGAGTTGGGTAAAAGCACACCATAGAAATGTGTGTTTTATACAAGAAAGCATATTGACTAAGATTTAATATAGAGACAAATACAACAGTTTTCCTTTTTATAATTGTTTTAAATGTATTGTGATAGACATTAAAAATATGTATATTTTTGGGAAATGACCTTGTGACTACCTGAAGTGAGAAAGGGTGGATTGTGTATGTGTCAGGCGGATGTCGTAGACGGCTTTATACCCTGAAAGGAAGGAAGCCGTGTATATGGGGTGTTTTTCTGTGTGATCGATTGTAGTCCTTACCCATACGGCTCCTAAAAAGAGGACAACACAGCTCTGGTTAGCTGACATGGCTTACGTTTTCAGCCAAGAAACTACCTTGGAACGGAAGTTCTGGTAAGGCAGGTCCTCTCTGAGATTTGGCGGTAAGGAGTTCCACAGTTTAGCTGCTTTCACTGGGCAACTGTTGCCCACTATGGTGGCAGGTTTAAAATGCGGGACAGAGAGGCAGTCTTTGTAGGCAGTTCTGGTAGGTCTCGGGGAAGGTTGTCTGTGGAATCTGTTTATCAGGTAGGTAGGGGCAGCGTTATTGAGGGATTTGCGAGTGAGCGATGCGGTTTTTAACAAAATTTTGGCGTTGATGGAGAGCCAATTGTTGTGTTCACTAAATCCTGCGATGTGCTCTCTTCTGGAGATGCCTAAAGCCGTTCTGAGGGCATTATTCTGGAGAATTTGTAATTTGCTGGTGGTTGCCTTGGATGATCCCAGATAGAGGGCGTTACAATAGTCTAGGCGGGACAGTATAAGGGCTCTGGCAAGGGTAAGGCAGCTGGTGTCAGACAGAAATGGTTTAGCTGTGCGGATTAATATACACGTATATGCCGTGGAGGAATCCAAGGAGCTCACCTGTCTTCTAAAGGAGAAATAAGAGTCCAAGTAAAAGCCTAAAGTTTTGACCTCTTGTCCAACCTTGATGTTACCATCGATGATAAAGGAATTGTAGGCAGGGCCAGGTTTCTTTAAGCTGGATGTGGTGCCTAGGATGATGAGTTCTGTTTTATCATCATTCAGGCATAGTCCATGTGTGGTCATCCATGCCTGGATGATGTACACCCTATTTAACAAGGCCACATCCTTTCCATAATCTCCAGAAAGCAGGAGGAGGATCTGGGTATCGTCTGCATAGTTAGTGTAGGTGATTCCGAGATGATCTAAATCATTGAAAAGGGGCTTGGTAAATATGTTGTATAATGTGGGGGAGACACAGGAGCCTTGTGGAACACCACAAGTGATAGGTATGGGGTCTGCCGCCGCAGTAGGTGAGAAGACCCTCATGGTTCTGCTGTTGAGAAAAGAGGTAATCCAGGTGAATGCCTCGGCCAAGAAGTGGGCTGATGTGTGGAGCTGTGTGCATAGGACAGAGTGATCGACCAGGTCGAAAGCTGCAGACAGATCGAGGAGGAGGAGGAGTAGGGCAACTTGGCCATTGTCTCTGAGCGTATCGATCTGAGCTCTCAAGTCGATGAGAGCGGTTTCAGTTCCATGTTGAGGGCGGAACCCGGATTGTCTTGAGCCTAATAAGTGGTGTTCTTCCAAGTACTTCTGTATTTGTACATAAGCAACCTTGTCCAGGCTTTTTAGTAGGAAGGGAACAGTCATTATGGGTCTGTAATTTTTGGTCGTGGCTGGGTCGAGTGTGGTTTTTTTAATGGTGGAAGTACCCAGGATTGTTTCAGATTGGTGGGGATGGAACCAGATGCAAAGGAGGATTGTACCCCTTGAGTGGAATGATCACTATAGTGTTTCCCTTTAGGAATGAGATATGCCCCTTAAAGACCAAGTCAACGGACACTTATGAAGCAAGAAACACTTGAAGGCTAACCGCCGATAATCTAGCCCCCATCATAAATGAAGCGATGTCATCCAATATGGTTATTAGTGACAACCCCTGTCTCCTGGCAGATAGCTACTGCAAGTGCCTCACCACCACTATTGATTCAGTAGCACCCATAACAACCAAAACACGACGTGCTGACAAACAAGTTTCTGGTTCAGTGAGGAATTAGTCTCGCTAAGGCGAACTAAAAGATCTTTTGAACATATCTCAAAAAAATCCCCTACTATAGACTCTGCCAATGCCTTCAGAGCTGCCAACAAAATTTACAAAGCAGCAATCATAACCCACAAAGCTAAGGCATATAACATGCGTATTAGCAACACTACCTCAAACTCCAAAGAGCTCTTCTCCATTCTCAAAGAATTGGAAAACCGAACCCCAGCTACCACCCATGCAAATTCCAGTAAAGAATGGTGCACCACTAGCCAAAATGTGCTAGCCTCCAAAATTGAATTACTTCAAAAGAATATTCACACAAAGAAAGATCTTAGCTGAAAAAAGTGCCTAATACTAATCTTAACAAAACTATGGAAAATGTGAACTTGGTATTCCAGTTTATCCCAGTGATCCAAGATCTAGTGACAGAAACCATCTCTAAATTAAAAGCCTCTAACTGCAAAGGCGACAACTTCCCAGGCCACCTAGTTAAACTTTGTGCCCCCATCCTCACCCCTATTATCACTAACATCGTGAATGCTTCATTCAACACGAACACGGTCCCGGCAAGCATAAAAGAAGCGTGGGTGACCCCCACTGCTAAAAAAAAAAAAAAAAAAAAAAATCCCTTGATTCGACAGTACCCACAAACTACTGACCAATAACCACGGTCCTGTTTCTGCTAAAGATCATAGATAAAATAGCATATAATCAAATTCAAGCCTATCTTGAACAAAACCAGCTCTTAGGAGCTAGATAATCTGGATTTAGGCCCAACCATAGTACAAAAATGGCACTCCTGGATCTGAAACTCCAGATGGATAACATTAGGGACTCGGGTGAACTCTGCATACTACTGCTGTTAGATTTATCTGCAGCATTCGATCTAGTGGATCATGATAAACTATGTGCTACTCTAGCAAATTATTTCTGCTTCTTAAAGATGCCAACCTCTGGGTGAAATCCTTTCTAGCTAAACGTATGTCTAGAGTAACCATTGATAAAGAGGCTGCTGATCCCATACCAGTCCCCATTGGCGTACCCCAAAGGTCTTGTCTCTCGCCCACCCTATATAATGCGTACACCAAGCTCCTCCTCTTGGCATTGGCTGCCATGGGTGTCATCTACACCAACTTCGCAGACGACACTCGGATCCGCATAACGATCAAGGGGACTATATCCAGGATACGGTGACCATTAACAAGATATATGCAATGATTCAGAATTGTATGGCTCTGAACAGTCTTTGTCTTAACGATGAGAAAACTGAGATTCTCATTGTGGGCTCCCAAAGAAAAATCGGCTCCCTCCATTCGGATTATTCATCAATCAACATTGACGGTACCCTGATTCCAGTATCGAAACAGGTAAAAACCCTAGGTGTTTATTTAGGTGCTAATCTAATGATGACCAAACATGTAAGCACCTTATCGACGTCCACCTCCTACACATCCAAATTAATTGCACTAAGTCGCCAGTTCCTTACGCCCACAAACTGCATTACTCTAGCTAGAGTGCTATTACTATCCAAGTTAGATTACTGCAACATACTCCTACTAGGGAACTTCAATACCAATTTAGGGAAAGTACAATTAATGCAAAACAAAGTGTTACGAACAGCCCTTGGAATTAAGAAGTCTTACCATATTTCTTACATCAGGAGGGAGACCAATTAGCTACCCATCAAGGCCAGAATCCTCTTCAAATCACTGTGTGTTACCCACAAATGCCTTGCTAGGAAAGCACCCATCTATTTAAATAACTCAACGGGCCTCATTACGCGTTTGATGGTCCGGTAATAACGATACCCTTAAGGGAATACCAGCATTGTTTACCGGCCCGCGATGCCGTTGCTCCTCCTAACGTGTCCAGGTATCTCAGGCCACTAACGCCCCCTTTTCAAAGGAGGAGGTTGATTCACCGGTCAGCGCATACTGCACATGGACCTGCGCAAAGGGCTTGTCTGTGTCTGCACGGGTAACTGCCTGGGTGTTTTCCTGATTGGCCCGAGGTGTGGCTTCCCCTTTGGCCAGGTATTGTTTCACCTTGTTGTGCATGGCCTGCTGGCGCCCTTCCATGCGGCTCAGCTGCCCCTCAAGGTCCCGTATGGATGTTGCAGATGGTGGTTGCACGGGAGGTGGTGAGTTAATTCTCACAGGGCTAAACTCATTCGGTCATCTCCTCTGCAGTACTGCGTCCACCAGATCGATGTCCTATGGAGCACTGTGGGGTGTCCTGCATAGGCGGGGTGTGTTGCATGTCCTCGGACATGCAATGGGCTGCTGTTGCCGCATCATCATGCTCCTCGTCCTCCTGTGCGCTATGCTGTGCGGGTTGTGCCGCCTCACCTATGTCACTTGTGGCCGTTGACCGCAGCCCCTCAACATCACTGGCTGTTGGTGATGCATCCTCCTGCACATGAGGTGTCTGCTGGGGGGCCGGGGTTGTCTTGGGTGTGACCTGTGGGGCCGGTGTCTTTTGGCATGCGTGCCTTGATGGCACCAACATGTCTGGCCGGGGGCTCATGACTGTGTTGCAGCAAGCTGCTCCTCCTGCTCTTCGGCCTGTTCACCCTGTTGGCTTGTGGGCTGTGGCTTGGGTGCAGTGGTTTTCCTTGAGGCCTGGTGGCGTCATCGTCCCCTCTGCCCTTGTGTACAGGTTCCTTACTGGTAGTTGCGGTGTGCTCTGCATCGCTGTCTGATCCCGAGCCTGTGGGGGACGGAGAGGCAGGGCATCAGTCATGGGTGAACGTACATCCTACATACAACGTTGTTGGTACATTTTGGGTCATGTGCATTGTCGTGTGCATGTTCGAGGGGCAGGCATGGTGCTTGCAAAGGGTTATGGGGGTGTATTGATATGGCATCCTTGTGCTGCAGCCATGGTGTCTGTTGGGTGGCCTACAGATGTGACGTGGCTTGTGTTCTGTAGCCATGGCTCAGGGGCTGTGTGCCATGTGCTGTTTGGTTGCGTCTCAGGTGTGCAATCGTTAGTGGAGTTGTGTGCACCATGCATTGAGATGGCACAGTGGTGAGGCCGGCATCTCGGCGGTGATGTATCTGTGTGTGTATGCATGCATTTGTTGCCTGTGTTTGCAATTGTAGTCTCATGTGGTTTGTGTCAGTGGGGTTTGTTGTGGGTTTGCGTGGCTGGGATATAGCATTTGTGTTTGGGCTGACTTTAGGTGGGAGGTGATGGGCCTTGTATTTGCTCCCATCTACTTGCTATTTGGAGTCGAACTTTGTACTTGTGGGGTATTAGGGGTGTGTGGTGACTTTTTTATTACGCTAAGGATCACTCCCCATCATCGGCCGATGGCACTCCCATATCCGACTGCCCGATTCCCTCCATGGACTCCATGTCTATCACTGAGCTACAGGTTTCCTCCCACCTTGCCAGCTTGATGGGTGATGAGGAACCACCACCCGTTGCCTGGGCCTGGCTGTGGTTGGCGGAAAAGATGTTGCCTACACGCAGACGCAGATCGTTCCACCTTTTGCGACAGTCTTTGACACTACGTGGGGTTGTCCCGACTGCAGAGACCTTCTGGGAAACCTTGTCCCAGATATTTTTCTTCTTTAATTGCGCAGCACGACGCAGGTCTTGGCTAAATACCACATCCGCATTCGCAACAAGGCTGTCTGCAAGCATATTGAGCTCCTTGTCGGAAGAACGGGGCTTACGCAGATGAGGTGTGCCTTTTCATGTGGCTTTGGACATGATCTTGATGGCAGGGTAAAAGGTTCTGGAATCATGGTCCTGTATGCAGAGGATTGCGATGGATTGTATTTTTCAAGGTGGCCGCCGGCGCATTTCCCGTTCCGGCGCGATGACGTTATTTCCGGTGCAGTTGTTAACGCTGTCGTTATTAGCGGTACCGGTACCGGTACCAATGGTGCCTTTCTTAGCGGGTTCTACGATGCCGGTGACTGATATGAATCAACCATTGATTCCAGCAGCAGTGCAGTACGTACACGGTAGCAGCGGCATGCCGGTTTCTTACCGCCAAACTCATGAGGCACAATAAGCAAAAAATAATCTAATAGAACGCTCCGATCTAATATAAATACGCTCCTTGTGGTCCCTCGCTTCAAGCAGCTTCCCAGTCATGGCACCTAAACATTGGAATGCTCTCCCACTAAACATTAAAAATGAAGATTCCTTCCACTGCTACAAAAAACTATTAAAAACCTGGTTATTCAACCAATTCTAGTTAACAGATACACAGTATATTCACGCTCCTCAGGTCTAGATAGATGCCTACTCAACGTAAACTAGTACTAGTATAAGTAAATGGCGAACATGACCAGGCGATGTATTAACCCATGTAAACGTCTGTACCATTGCTTTTTATATGTATTTGAATGCTGTTGAAACATTTGCAACTTGTCTGTAACAACGCCGTGATACCCCAGCGTTTGGGCGTTTAACAAATGTAATAAATAAAATGGCCAATATAATGTAGCAAGAACGATCACGTAATTGCCTATTGGCTCCAACTACATAATCCACACGGTTCAAAATGACTATATTAGAGCCCTTGTCTGATGGTTTTATCACCACCTCGGATAGATCTTGAAGCTGAGCCAATATCTGTTCCTGCTTAACTGTCAGGTTATGCAGATCAGGGGTCTTAGTATGTCGTACTTTTTTCAGATGAGCTAACACCAGATCTTGAAAAGCCTCCAAACTACCTCCAGTTATTGGAAGATTAAATCTAGATTTACATGTGATCTTTATTCCCTGTAATCAGGTACTGACCATTAGGTATTAATGCCAAAATCCAATGAACTCAAATCCTTGTCTTCACACAGAATTTGAGCCAGGCTTTCCATTGTATGCAAAGTAGGTACATCGGCAATAGTTAGGTCAGTTTTCCCAGTTCATGTAGGTAGTTTTTCTCAACTGGAAGCAAAACTGATCATTCACTTTGAAACTAAAGCTGAAATAAGGCCATAACATTGATGAGGAGCTTTACACTTTGATTGGAATTTGACTGTGAATATTTTCATGTGGTAATGGCTGGACTTTGTTTCTCCTCCTCGGGAGTTGGTTTTCCGAATGATACCTCTGCCCAAGGATGACCATCACCAAGTGGCATTGCGCTCAGTCCTCCAGGACCTTCTCTGGAAGCAGGGCGTCTCCCTTGAGGCGGGACTGTCGCCCTCTTCTCATCCGTTGGGGGTGGTCTGGAAACTGAGAGGAAGGTACTTCATGTGTTGGTCTTTTGGCCGCTGTGGGTGGGACGGTCCAGAGGGCTCGTCGGTCCTCTACGCTTAAGTTTTATGACAGTCATTGGTCCAATTTTCTGTCTTGGTGTTCCCCAGAGGGTAATCTGGCGCTGGTCTTTGGGCTGCCGGACATTTTGCAGTTTTTCCATGAGGGGTCTAAGATGATGTTGGCTGTCTCTACACTCTTTCTCGGTGGGCGGTGCAAGAAAGGCATGGTATAACCAGTAAGACAAGACACACAAAAATGCGTGACATAAAAGAAAATGTGTCCTGAAGACAGAATCTATGAAAATACAAAAACAATTGGTTTGAACTGTATTTGAAAAAATGTGTATAGATTCCAGAAACACATGTCGAGTGTTGACACACTGGGTTCCTTAGAAATGGGGAACGTTTTGTCTTGTATATATCACTGATGTGTGGGTATTTGCAAGAGTTGGGTAAAAGCACACCATAGAAATGTGTGTTTTATACAAGAAAGCATATTGACTAAGATTTAATATAGAGACAAATACAACCGTTTTCCTTTTTATAATTGTTTTAATTACTCAACACAGCTCAACAGTGTTTATTGAACTTCAAAAAGGGTTTGAAAAATACCCATCTAATCCTAAATCCAAAGATGGGAGCAATCTACGACAATCGAATAATCGCGCAGTCCTAGTGATGTCTTGTCAAAATAAAAGGGCCTATACTAATAAACCTATTGCCAATCCTTGCCTCTAAAAGCAAATAGTGTGGGAAAGAATGTTCTGTAAAAGAAAGAAGTGTTCAAGAAATATGTCAAGATATTTAGGCCGTTGGCCTCCCTTCTCCACGTTTTCAGCATGGGACAAGGATGCAGTTCAAACATTGGCATCCAGGCTTCTGTGTCAAAGTCTCTTTGCCTTTCCAAGTCTCTTCTTTCAGACGGCCTCTTAGGATTTCACATATACAATTGCCTGACCCTGCCTGACCATTGTATTGGGACACGTCAGTTATACGGTTCAGGGGTTAGTCCATCTTCTCTCATAGCGGCCTGTCTGGGAGAAAGTGTTTGTTATGAAAGGGGAGGGGGATTTGACTAAGTATCCTACCAGGTAGGATGAGGGTTAAGGGTTTAAAGGGAAGGGGATACCGCGTCTCACCATTCAGTGTCCGACTCCCCTAGAACACCTCACCCAAGTTTTCCTCCCGCACTGATCTACCCCCAGGACATGGATCCAAAAGCGATGGCCATGTCCTGGCCACACTGGTTGACAGATCCCCAGGGACCAGACTTGCTGAAACACCTTCAGGTTTCTCACAGCAGTGTGAGGAACTCATGGTGACAACAAGTAAGACAGACACAAGTGATCACAGTTCAAGTGTGATTATTTGAACAATGAATGCTGTGTGCAAGTTGGAAAAACGCCTAGTCTAACCCTAAATCTAAGATGGGAGCAAGCGTCGACCATCAAATGAAAAATAAGGCGGTCCTAGTGGCGTTGTCAAAACACAAAAAGGACCTATACTAAGAAACCTATTGCCAAACCTCACAACTAATACAAAAAGAGGGTGTGGTATAGTTCTCAAGAAAAGAAAGAAGTGTTCTCAAATAATATGTCCGGATGCAGTAGCCTGTTCCCCACGTTTTGGACACGGGGTAAGATGGGAACATTATGCACAGTACATTCTCTGGCTTCTCCAGCATGAGACAACAAGTCCAATGGCAGCTCTCGGGACACTCTGGCTTTTCTAGTATGAGATGATAGTTCAGCTTTTAACCCTCGAGCTTTCAGTTATCAGGGTCGTCGATGGCCTAGTTTTGTTTTACTTGAAACTCTCTTGCCTTCGAGGACCCGACGTGTTTAAACAAAAAAACAAAAGGTTTTTAACAAATTAAAGTTCTTTTCCAATGCTTGCTGTGTGATGGGTTCTCCCCTGGATCCTCCTCTTCTGGGTTCTGACCCCTCTCGATTGTAATTGAAATTATATCAGTTCCTTTATCAGTCAACTTTGGGTGATAGTTTCACCCTTAGATCTCCTTCGGTAGGGCTCGGATCCCCCTTCTCTTTAACGGGTTTCAGTTCCCTTGGTTTCTCAATGTTTACTCAATGCAGGATTCACTTCCCTTTCTTTCACAGCGATTGTAGATCAAAGTTTCGATTATACAGGGATTTTGCTTAACCCTCTGTATGACCACCTTGACCTATTTTGCTGCCCTTCCTATGGCCTACTGGTAGTTGTAGTTTCTCCAGCATGGGGTCTGGCTTGGATTCACATGCTCATGAATATTCCCCGTCGTCAGGCTGGGAATCCTCGGTAAAGAAAAATCAGTATCAGTTTCGTTTCTGATCTGTCTTTCTTAGTAGTAACCAATCAATGGTCTCTGGGTCATACTGCCCCCAGCCAATGACTGCCCTCTCCCTAAAACCCGCACCTGGCAGCCATCCTCAGATTTTTACGGCACGTTCAAGTATTGGGAGTCCTCGTGCTATAGCTCTCGAGCTTTTACTGTGTTTTGCGATTTTTTTTTATTTTATTTATTTATTTATTTTTTTTTTTAATTTTTATTTTTTATTTTTATTTTTGTTTTTTTTTTCAAAGAGTTTAATCTCATTTTGTTGGTCAATCGAGCCTCAAGCTCCACCATTTCTACTTCCGATCAACGGGGACCCGTTTCGGAATTTTTCTATGCCCCTCCAGGGTAAAGTTTTCGTTGAGTTACGCTTCTTGGAGGATTCCAGAAGGTCTGAGGCCTACCTCATGGACATGGCCCAGGACAAGGGAAGCTCGACACCCGGATCCAAGCTGTTCAGGAACTGCCCTGGATGCAGATTACAGAATGTTTTCAAGGAGGATGAGCATTTGAGATGTGTCTGCTGCCTTCATGAAGACAAGACACACGTGGAAAAGGACTGTGCGTTTTGCAAGAACCTGTCGGAACAGACTATGAGGGATCGTTGGTCCCGCCTCGCCAGCTGGCTGGAGAAGGGCCCAGCAGGTGAGAAGACGTCCAAGCAGTCTTCTAAGTCCTGTGAGGGCGCCCCGGCGACGGGGGCCCAACAGAAGGCAAAGCACTGGGAGCGCCGAAGGGTCGGGCTCCTCGGCTGCCAGACAGGGCGCACTTTCACCAACGCCATCAACCACAAGCCAACACTCTGATCGGGAAACAGAAAATCTGAGAACCCGGCTAAGCTTCTGGAGAGGCCCCGGTCGATCTCAAAGGGATCAGCTGAGGAGGAGTGAGGCGGTGACCCCTCCCCCAAGGTGAAGGCCTCAAGCACGCCCAAGGTGGTGAAGGCCTTGATTCACCCAGTGAAGGCCGCTATCGAGGGAGTCGCGGCGGCCTTGGCGAAGCATGTGGAGGGAATCCTCTTTTCAGCCCATTGATAAGACCCCGGTGGAAAAAGAGGGGGAGGGTGGCGGTGGCCGTCACGGACACGGATACAGCCTCTGAGGAGGAACTGGTTGAAGTCGTGAAGGGCCTCAACAAGAGGTTCGAGGAGGTCCGGTCCCACGGGGGGGAACCCTAAGGAGGCGGACGAAGAGAGCGACGGTGGCGCCGACGAGGCTCCTGTGGAGGAGGAGCAACCATTGCGCCCGTCGCAGCCAGTGCCCGAGCCTCAGGACAACTTGGTGGCCATTTTGATGGCAATCCAAACCTTATGCACATAGATAAGGACGAGATTGCCCCTAACCCCAACGGACGACCCAGCAGAACCGGGCCTTTTGGGAAGCCCTCCGAAAAAGTGGAGGAGAGTTCATCCTAACCCTCCCCCCGCATTTCCAGCCCTTCTGGCCCGCTCAGTCTTCATCTCCTTCCCCTGATCCTAGGGATGACACAGGAACGGATACTGTCACGACGGGGACTGATGACGACGGGATGTGCCTTCCATCACCACTCCCTCAGGCCTCCCCGCCTGACGAAAGTAGCTCCTTCCATGCCATGATTGCCAGGGCATCTGAGCTTTTTCGGCTCTGCCCTGAGGAACAGAAGAAGGAAGGTTCCCTCCATCAGCGGCGTGAGGCCAAGAGGAAGACGGTCCTCGTGGTACCGTTGATTGACAATATCTGGGAGGAGGGACTTGCTATCCTGAAGAACCCGTCCCTTTATGCTGATTCGGTCGTCTCGACGGCAGCCAAGAAGAAGGCGGCGGGGGCGTTGTCCTCAACTTCGACCTCCCCACCCGACGGCGAGTGGAAGAAGCTGGACGCCATGGGTTGACGAGTCATCTCGTCTGCGGCGATGACAATTAAGGCGGCCAACACCCTAGCGATTGTGGCCCGCTACGACGGGGAGCTGTGGTACAAGATCACTCCCCTGCTGGACTTCCTACTGGACGACAAGAGGTTGGAGGCCCTGGAGATCCTGCAGGAAGGTGAGGTGGCGTCGGGCCACGCCATAACGGTGGCCACGGACATCGCTGACACCAGATTCCGCCAGTTGGGCAACAGTGTTTGCCTTCGATGGCGGGGATGGCTCAAGGCAACTGATTTCCGCCAGGATGTGCAAACCAGAGTTTTGGACATGCCCTTCGACGGAAACAACCTGTTTGGAAAAACAGTGGATGAGTCACTTCAGGCCATCAAGACCGACACAGAGACGGCTCGGGCCTTGGGAGTGTTGCAGCAATGACGGCCACCCTCTTGGAATGCCGGAGGCAGACGGGGTGCCTCCAAGGGATCCGGCGGCGGCTCCTCGACATACTGCCAGGCGGCCCGTTCCTCGTCACAGGAGGCCTACAGAGGACGCGGCAAGTCAGGAGGATCTCGTAGTTGTCGCCAAGGATGCCATGGCGGCAAGGCCGCCTCAAGCAGGACTGAACTGGCCGTAGCGTCGGGCCCCCACCTGAGCACCTGGTGGGAGGCCGGCTGGCGAAGTTAGTCAGCGTGTGGGAGTCCATCTCCGACCATTGGGTGCTGGATGCCCTGGCCCACGGGCACACTCTCTAATTTCTAAGGCAGTGCCCCCGCATTCCTCCCGTGGCCAGGAAGGAAAATCGCGTCCCTCAACTGCTGTTAGAAGTAAGGGCGATGCTCAGGAAAGGTGACATTGAGCTCGTCCCCAAGAGGCTCTGGGGCACCGGAGTATACTCAAGGTACTTCCTCGTCAGAGGTACTTCCTCTGCCGCAGGTCCAGATGGCGCCCCATCCTGGACCTGCGGCAGTTAAACAAATACATCAAGGTATAAAAGTTCAGGATGGTCACCCTCCAGCACGTGCTGGGACAGCTGGAGGAGGGCGACTTCCTATCGTTGCTGGACTTGGAGGATGCTTACTTCCACATCGCCATTCTGAAAGGACACCAAAGGTTTCTCAGATTCGTAGTCCAGGGGCGGCACTACCAATTCAAGGCCCTGCCATTCTGGCTGAATTCGGCACCCAGGGTGTTTACCAAGTGCCTCGCGCCAGTGGCGGCGCGGCTGCGGGAGATCCACGTCTACCCTTACCTGGACGATTGGCTCATCCGTGCAAGGACAAGAGAACTTGCTGTCGAAGACACAGCGGAGACCGTCCAACTTCTCACTGACCTGGGATTCTCCAACTACTCGAAATCCCACCTGGTCCCGTCGCAATTTGCACTGTTTCTGGGACCAAACTCGATACAGTGGCATGATTGGCCTTGCCGTCGGAGGAAAGGACGAAGGCCATCTTGGGCAAGGTGCAGCGCCTGCTGGCCACGTACGTGGCCAGGGTGAGATCTATCAAGTCCCTGCTCGGAATGATGTCCTCATGCATCTACCTGGTACGCCTGTGCAGGCTACGGATGCGTCCTCTACAAGAGTTCCTCGACACCCGTTGGATACAAGCGACGGGTAGCTTTGAGGGCAGGATCCCGCTCAACGAGGCTTTCCGTCAAGCGATCCGATGGTGGGGCACCCGCACGCATCTCGCGGTGGGCAAAGACTTTCAGACCCCGATACATCAGGAGACGGTGACGACGGACGCCTCCCTGGAGGGATGGGGAGCGCACATCAGAGATCTTCACGCGAGAGGCCTTTGGCTCCCGGAGGAGAATTCACTCCACATCAACATCCTGGAGCTCCGAGCAGTGTTCTGGGCCCCCAGGTCGTTTCTCCCATCCCTCAAGGGCAAGGTGGTGAGGATCTTCACTGACAACACCACCATGATGTTCTACATCCGGAAGCAGGGAGGCACCAGATCCCCAGCCCTGTCCAAGGAGGCCCAGGATCTGTAGCACTGGGCCGTTGCCCAGGGGATGTTTATGGTGCCCTTTCATCTAGCAGGAATAAAGAACGTCATCGCCGACTCACTCAGCAGGGAGCTGCGCTTGTGCCATGAGTGGGAGCTGCGTCAGGATCAGGTGGGTCAACGTTTCCAATGATGGGGCAAACCCCAGATCGACCTGTTTGCGACGGCAACGAACTCCAAGTGCCAGAGGTTTGCCAGCAGCTTTCCCCAGCCAAGGAGCATGGACAATGCTTTCTCGTTCCCCTGGGATGGCCTGTTCCTGTATGTGTTCCCTCTGTTGCCGTTGCTGCTCCGACTCCTCAACCAACACAAGAAGTCCCGGTGCAGGATGATACTCGTCGCACCGGCGTGGCCGAGCCAGATCTGGTTCCCGGACCTTCTGGACTTGTCAGCGTCCCCCCCCCTCCCCCCCAGTCAGACTGTCGACAGACGCAGATCTTCTCTCCAGAGAAGGAGGTGCCATCCTCCATCACGACCCAGAGTCGCTGAACTTGCAGGCCTGGCTCCTGCAGCACTAGAGTTTGGAGGGTACGATATCCCGGCGGACTGCAAGGAGGTGCTTGCAAAGGCCAGGGCGTCCTCGACTCTCAAGTGCTATGGACATAAGTGGAAGAGGTTCTCTGTCTGGTGCCATGCACAGAAGATTAACCCTCTGCGGATTACGGCCCCTCAAGTGCTGCCGTACCTGTTATCGCTGGCAAAGGCGGGGCTGGCTCACGCTTCCATCAAGATCCATCTTGCAGTGATTTCGCGTTGCACCAGAACTACGGGACGGTCATCTCTGTGGTCTCATCGCCTGGTTAAGGAATTTATGAAGGGACTGTTCCGATCGTTCCTGGCGGTGAAGGCTCCGGCCCCGGCGTGGGAGCTCAACGTGGTGCTGACCAGGCTCATGGGGCTGCCATTTGAGCCTCTGCATTCGGCACCATTGAAATTTCTGTCGTGGAAAACAGCGTTCCTTGTGGCCATCACCTCTGCACGACGAGTGGGAGAGATTCAGGCCCTAACCTGCAAGCCTCCATACTTGACTTTCCACGAGACGAGGGTGGTGCTGAGGACGCACCCCTCCTTCATGCGCAAGGTGCCGTCAGACTTGCACCTCAACGAGCCCTTGGTGTTGCCAGCTTTCTTCCCGTCGCCTTCGTCGCTGGCCGAGAGGACTTTGACGCGCTAGATATAGCTGGAGCGCTGAAGTTCTACGTGGACCGCACAAAGAGTTTTCGGAAGACAGCACATCTTTTTGTGAACTTTGGACCTGGAATCAAGGGCAGGCTCTCTCGAAGGCTTCCATTTCCAGATGGCTCTCCGGCTGCATCATGCACTGTCAACGGTTGGCAAACCGACCATTGCCCGGCCGTCCGAGAGCCCATTCGACCAGAGCGATCGCTGCTACTACGGCGTTCTTGTCTGGTGTGCCCCTGCTGGACATCTGCAGGGCTGCTACGTGGAGGTCGACGCACACCTCTACTGCGTCGACCGGGATTCCAGGGAGGAGTCCAGGGTCAGCCAAGCAGTGCTGCGCAGCCTGTTCGCCTGAAGGTGGGCCTGGTGAGGAGTTAAGAGTTGCTTAATGTTGAGCCTTGCCACCTCCAGTGGTTTTGCATGTGTATACTGCTATGTATTCTTATATTCATGAGCATGTGAATCGATGCCAGACCCCATGCTGGAGAAGGAACAAGTTACTTACCTGTAACTGTTGTTCTCCAACATGGGTCTGGCATGGATTCACATGCAAACCCTCCCTCCCTCTGCGGCTCTTCACTTGGTCATACTGCCACTTTACATGCTACCAAATCTGAGGATGGGGCGGGACTTAGGGAGAGGGCATTCATTGGCTGGGGGCAATATGACCCAGAGACCTGTGATTGGTTACTACTAAGAAAGACCGATCAGAAACGAAACTGATACTGATTTTTTTCTTTACCGAGGATTCCCAGCCTGACGACGGGGAATATTCATGAGCATGTGAATCCATGCCAGACCCATGCTGGAGAACAACAGTTACAGGTAAGTAACTTGTTCCTTCTCTCATATGGGACTCGACCAGAGTCTATTGAGTTAGCACCCACATGGTGCCGGTTTCCCTCTGTAGCTGGTCTCCCCTTCACACAGTTTACAGTTCATTCAAAGTTCATCAGCTTTGCTTCAAAACTTGTCACTTCGCAATTCTCACTCAACACCGTTTTTGTCGGTTCTCCCCTCAACTCACCGCCTGTGATGATTCGCTTGGCTTTTGGCTTCTCTGGGGTCAAGGCTGTACCACGGGCGCAGGAGCTTCCCTCGCTCCTGCTTATCGGCATAGGCTTGCCCTGTGTACCGCTGACAACTGCTGCAGGACCCTTGTGCTATTGTTTGCGGTCTTTGGCTCTTCCACAAAGGTTCTGCGGGTCTGGGATGAAAAGGGCAAGGTCACTGCTCTCCTCGCCACCCTCTCGATTCTTGCCGCCTGCAGCCTTCGTTTTAACTGCCGCGTGGTAGCCCTCTCGTCGTGCTGTCTGCTGTACTCTTTGCTCGTACTGTGCTCTTTGGCTCCACCTTTTATCCCTGTGGGGAAGGGAAAGGCTCGTCAGGTGTGCGTGATTCTGATAAATTGCCTGACTTTGCCTGACCCTTGTATTGGGACATGTCAGTTAAACCGCACAGGTGTTCATCCGTTGTGGTGGTGCGAAAGACTGTTTGTGTTGCAAAAGGGGAGAGGTCGAATTTCCAGATGCCTTACTGGGGCAGAAGGGAAAGAAGCGTTACATGGAATAAAGACATTCGTATTGGGGCTGGTGGGGCTCTCGGAAGGGTAGGTTACATTAGACCGGGAGTTTAGAAAATGATATTTAGAGGAACAGGATTGTTGAGGTTTGTGAGGGACAAAGGAATAACTGGAATTGTGAAATGAACACATGGGATTCTGGGACCGGTAGTGTGTCAGGGCAGATGGAGTGTGCGTAAAAGAATAATCAAAAGGATGTGGATAAGAATCTTTCAGTTTTCGGGTAGGTGGTGGGAAAACGGGGTTCCTGGGAGATGTGATTTCCAATGTAATAGGATTTGTGCTCCTAGAAGAATACCAGGGGTGGGGGGTGGGTGGCTTTGGTAGATTATGATATGGGAGAAAGGGGGCCAGATGTATTACAGCCCACAAAGGTCTCCGGGACCTCACCCTCCTAGTCTTAGTCTGTAACATACTGAGTCTCACCTGGGGCATTCCCTGGAGCCCAACCCCGGGTTCTTCTCTAGCCGGGAGGGGCTTTGATCGCTCTGTTACCGGGGTTCGCCCTGAGGTGCCTGTCGGGTCTAATAATTCTACCGGAGTTTTCTCCGAGGGTCTCCGTAAGGGGCCTGTGAACACCGGAGTACGCTCTGAGGCCCCTCCTGTGGGGGCTGTTTGTAGACCCAGTTCTACTGAGTCGTGGGGTAACGGAGCTTTCTCTGAGGCCGCTCTTTCGGCTTCCCTCAAAAACAAAACCGGGGTACGCCCCAAGGTCTTGACTGGGCTTGAGGTTACCGAATGGATGTTCGAGGCCCGTGCTGATAAGGCTTCTACCGGGGTTATGTCCGAGGTCCCTCGTACAGAGGCTAAGGAAACCAACAGATCTGAGGGGCCAGGCAGGGCCCTGTCGGTGACAGCGCACCGTTCCCGCTCTTGTGGTGACACCAGATCTGTTGAGGGGGAAAAGAAGAAAGTTTCTTCTTTTACCGGTAGTGCCGAGGCTCTTCCTTCGAAGGCTCAGTTGGCGGTTGGTATGTCGCAGAAACATTCCAGGCCTCAGTACCGGCTCTGCCGAGGTTCCTTACGTTAAGGCTAAAATTAAGACCCCTGATCCATCGACGGGGACCCCTGCCTCACTTCCTCACGTGCCGCAGTTCCCCTCAGATGAGGACAAAATGGCGGCCGTTCCCGCCACGACCACGGTGGCCATTTTAGGTACTACCCCTACAACCATGCCATCATCGGCCTCTGGTGTAGGGTTCGGTTCCTCGGGTGAACCCAAGGTCCCTTGTGCGCATCCTTACTGGCCGGTTTATGATTGGAACGCCCGGATGCCTCTTCCGCACAATGTTTCGTTGCCCGCGGGGGCGGCGCCCTTGATTTATGTGGATACGTCGGCAGAGGGGCCGGTGTGGCACCCTTCCCCGTTACGTCCCTGGATTTGTCCACCTCATGAGAGGCCGCCTCAGGTTCCGAAACAATCTCCTGAGGACGCTTTTTTTCGGTAAATTTCAAGCGCTTACGCGCACCGACCCCATGAGGGAATATTTGAAAGGGCTTTTCAGAGAGATGTGTCCACCCGCGCCTCCGGCTCCGCCCGTTCCGACGGTGGTTCCACCGGCGACTCCCTTCCCCGTCGTGCCTCCCCCTGTTCTTCCTCCTGTGCTACCATTGTCCCCAGTGGACAAGGCAGTGCCTGACACGGTTCAGCAGGATCCTGACCTATCAGATGACCCTCAAGGCGATCAGGACAACGAGGACCTGCCCCGCTCTACCAGAGCTTTCCATGACCGGGTACTGGACATGATGAGCTTCTTAGATGCTCCGCAGGCGGGCGTGCTTTCTGGGGCGTTCACCTTGTCTCCTTTGGAGCGTACCGGCCTGTTCTTGCAGAAGGACTTTCTGGCCGAGGTCTGAAGAGTTTGGGAAAAGCCACACTCTGGACTTTTTGTCAATAAAAAGATTGACGCGAGGTACAGGCTACATTCCTCGGAAGAAGTGGCCTTATCATCTTGTCCGCCTCCCTCCTCCACAGTGGTGGCTGCGGCCACGTTGCAATCCAGACCTGCAGCATCCTCCTCTGCGACAGCTACTCAGGTCTTGGGAAAGGAGGACAAGCTCCTGGACTCCCTAGGGAGGAACATCTTTGCCAATTCTGCCCTACAGCTCAGGCAGGCCAATGCAGAATTGATTTTGGCGGGTGCTAAAATGCAGATGTGGAGAAGTCTGTCGGAGTTTGAGGAGCACTTTCCGGTCGAGAAGCTGGAGGATTTCAGAGGCCTTTCCGATGCCAGGGTTGTAGCCCAGGATCTCCTGGAGGCTGCGGCTCATCACGTAGACACCTCGAGGCTCGAGGTCTGATGCTTGGGGTTGATACCTCGCGGCAAGCATGGCTACATGCCACTAAGTTCTCGAAGGAGGTGCAAGACAAGGTTCTGGACCTTCCATTTGATGGTAAGGAGCTTTTTCACTCTTCTACTGATGTAGAACTCACCAAAACCAAGGACAGCACTCAGACGGCCAAATCATTGTCTGTTCTGGTCAAAGCTCCCTTCAAGGCTCAAAAGCCGTTGTTCTAAGGTCGATCTTCCTCTGTTTTTAGGGGCTTCCTCGACCGCAAAAATCACAGAGTGGATACCCCTGTACGGAATAACCGCCGTAGGCAACAGCGTACACAGTATTTCTCCTGCTCCTCAGCCTCCTCATCGGGTTCAGGTGGCACCGCCACCGATAAACCTGCCAAATGAGGGTTTTCTGCCCTCGCACAAGACCCCGGTGGGAGGACGCATTGAGTCTCATTGGGAGGCGTGGCAAGCCATCACAGAAGACAGATGGGTCTTGTCAGTTGCTAGAGCGGGCTTCCGCTTATCTTTACCCCCTACCCCACCACGCAACCCTCCTTTTCAGCTGTCGGGCTCACCCTCCCTCAAGGCCGAGGTTCAGAAACGGCTGCTCCTCAGAGCTGTGGAACCCGTTCCCCTTGGGGTGCGAGGGGAGGGCTTTTACTCCCGGCTGTTTACGGTGCCCAAACCCAACCAGGCTGGCCTGTGCACCATCCTAGACCTTTCCCAGTTCAATCTTTCCCTACCCCAAGAGAAAATCAAGATGATCACACCCGGCCAGATTCGCTCCTCGTTGCAGGCGGGCGACTGGCTCAGTGTGGTGGATCTTGAGGATGCGTACATGCATATTCTGATTTGGAACCCACACAGGAGATACCTCCGTTTCTCTTTGGGAGAGGAGCACTTCCAGTTTCGGTTGCTTCCTTTTGGCCTCAGTTCGGCGCCGCGTGTCTTCACGAAGATGTTGGGGATCGCGGCCTATCTTCGTCTCCAGGGTATCCATGTGTATCCCTATTTGGACGACTGGCTCCTACGCAGCCCTTGTACGTTGACAGCAGCGGGCAACCTCCAGTCTCTCCTTCAGCTCCTGTTCCATATTGGGCTGTCGGTGAACTGGCGCAAATCCTCCATGACGGTCTCACAGGACCTGATCTTCCTGGGTTTTCGTTGGAACACGATAGAATGCTGAGTGTATCTGACCGGGGACAGAATGGCGGATCTGTTGGCCACCTGTCAGATGTTTACGCAGTCGGAGAGCATGTCGGCCTGGTGGTTCCAGAGGCTTCTGGGCCTCATGACCTCGTGTGAACTGGCTCTTCCTCTTGCCCGTCTCAAAATGAGACGGACCCAGATGGCTCTTCGGAGTTCCTGGCGTCAGGCTGTGGACCCGATTCCAAACGGATAATGATTCCGGATTCCATGAGAGAGGACCTGGACTGGTGGTCATCTCTCAGCAACCTGTCAGTGGGCGTGGGGTTCCAGGACCCAGCCCCCATGGTGACGATCACGACAGACTCCTCCCTGTTCGGGTGGGGCTCCTACACATAAATCAATTGGAGCTTCTGGCGATTTTTCTGGCGCTCAAGGCGTTCAGACCTCATTGTCAACAAGCTGGTCCGCATAAGAACGGACAATGCAGTGTCAATGTACTACATAAACAAGCAAGGGGGGGGACGAAGTCTCCCCCTTTCGTGGATCTGTCCATCCAGATTTGGGAGTGGGCCATGCTCCATGGGGTCTGGCTGCTTCCAGTGCACATCACGGCCCGGCTGAATGTCACCGCGGATGCCCTCAGCCGGCGGAGAGTGGTCAGCTACGAGTGGGAGTTGAAGGCGGAGATCGTCTCATGGATTTTTTTCGTGTTGGGGCACACCGCAGGTGGACCTCTTCGCCACAGCGGTAAATCGAGAAGCTTCCTCGGTACGCCTCCAGAGGGGGGCTGGGAGCCTCCTCTCTGGGGGACGCACTCGAGATCCCATGGCACAACATGAGAGCTTACGCCTTCCCGCCTCTTCCTCTGGTTCATTGAGCAATTTGGAAGTTGAAGAGCTCTGTCAACTGTTCTCTTCTACTGATAGCTCTGTGGTGGCCGGCCAGGTTTTGGTTCTCAGAACTTCAACACCTGTCGGTGTGTCTGCCGATCAGGTTACCAGTAACTCCTGATCTTCTTCACTAAGGGGAACAGCAGATGTGGCACCCCTCCCCACAATCGCTCAACTTGGCGACATGGTGCCCGAGTTCACGGCTCTAGAGCATTTGGGTTTGTCTGCGGATAACATGCGCATTATCACAGCAGCCAGGAAACCCTCGACCAGATCTCAATACAAGAGTAAATGGCTCAGGTTCTGTCATTGGTGTTTGGAGAAAGAATTGGACCCGAGGGTGGCGACGATTGACACGGTGCTGTCCTTTGTCTTCTCCCTAGCAGAGTCAGGGGTTCATGTCTTGTCCTGCAGGACTTATCTTTTGGCGATTTCCGCCTACCTCTCTACAGACCGGTGTTCTTATTCGTTAACTAACCCGGTGGTGAAGAGACATTTTGCTGGTTTGACATGCATCTACCCTCCGGTTCGTAGTCTGCACCCGCCCTGGGACCTAAACATAGTCCTGACGGCGGTGTGCCATAAACCTTTCGAGCCAATGGCTACGGTTGACCTCAAGTACGTGTCCTGGAAAGTGTTCTTTCTGGTCGCCGTTATGTCAGCGAGGAGAGTGAGTGAGCTCCAGGCATTGTTGGTGGAGCATCCTTTCTTGGTCTTTCACTAGGACAAGGTAGTCCTTCGGACGAACCCAGCTTTCCTACCAAAGGTAGTTTCCGAATTCCATCTGAATCAGTCGATTTCCCTTCCGGTCTTTTTTCCGAACCCTGTCTCGGAGGCGAAAGGGTTCTACACTGCCTGGATGTCCGAAGAGCTCTTAAGTTCTACCTGGACAGGACTGCCGAGCTTCGGAGCTCTTCTCAACTGTTTGTGACCTTCGGTAAACCCCAGGGCAGGCCGGCGTCTAAGGCATCCATTTCCAGATAGATTGCTGCCTGTATCACAGAATCTTTCACCGTCCAAAAGCTGAAACCTCCCAAGGGTATCCATGCACATCAGGTGCGAGGCAAGGAAGCTGCGGTTGCTTTTCAGGCGTATGTGCCCTGGGAGTCCATCGCTAGAGCGCCTACTTAGGCCTCCCCAGCTGCTTTCTGTAAGCATTACTGCCTTGATATGAGCTCTAGGGCTGATGCTCAGTTCAGCCAGGCTGTGATGAAGAACCTGTTTCAGTAAGGGGTATTTCCATCCACCCATAGTTCCTGTAAGGAGTTCTTGGGAATCTCCCATAAGTATGGAGGAAAGGGGACGGGACGTAGGAGTATTACCATGTTACTCACCGTAGTGACCACCTTACTCCTAGCCCATAGTCCCCTTTCCTCCTTACGCCCGCCCGCCGTCCCCTCTAATAAGGTTCCTTTGTTATTGCTAATGGGTCTTTGACGCTGCGATAGAAAAGGACTGATGGGCGATGCGCGGTGCAGAGCCAAGATGGGCGGGGTTACGGCCGCATGCCGGGCCCCGCGCAGGAAAGAGAGGAGGGACACATTTTGGAAAAAAATTGGATGCTTTTTACAAGTGCTCCGGACCCGTCCCACAGGACGGAGAGATGTCTCATAAGTATGGAGGAAAGGGGACTATGGACTAGGAGTAAGGTGGTCACTACGGTGAGTAACCTTGTAATTCAGGCCTTTAGGGTTTCCTGGTACCGCCCGGTTGGTAGTAGGGCAGACTCTCCTTTGGGCTGGTTGGGGATAATCCTTGGGACCTTCCTTTTGGTCTTGGCTATGTTGCAGAAGCCTCCCTTTGAGCCCCTGAGGATATTGAGCTGAAGTGGCCGACGGTGAAGACTATATTTTTGATTGCGGTTACTCCTGCTCGTCATCAGCGAAATCGGTGCCCTCCTGTGTCGGCCTCCTTTTCCGGTCAGGGAGGAGGCTCTGATCCTGCGGTGTGACCTTTCCTTTGTGCATAAGGTCTCCTCTCAGTTCCATTGGTCTGAGGAGGTTGTCCTTCCTGCTTTCTTTCCTGATCCTTCCTCACCCGAGGATGTGACTTGGCATTTTTTTGGATGTCAAGCTGGTGTCTTGCAATATCTTTCCTTGACGGAGTGCTTTCGTCTCACTGACCATATCTTGGTCACCTTTTGGGTAGGGGGCTGTGGCGGCTGAACTTCCACTCCTACAATCAGCCGGTGGTTTAAGTCCTTGATTCTATAGGGGGTGTCCAGGATTGGTCCACTAGAGCGGTGGCCGCCTCCTGGGCTAACTTGGGTGGGGGGCTTTGTTGGATATTCCACCTGGGCTACACCTTGCGCCTGCATTCAGATGATGAAGAGTAGGACTAGGAGTAATGAACTATTACCGGTAAGTAATGAGTATTTTGCACTTTAATAGGAAATGCCAATAATAGCTACAGAATAACATCCAGCTGGTTCTCGTGTTTACATATCTATGCACTTTGCCCTTTGTTTATAGCATTTTATTGCACATCTTTCCAGAAATTTGCACTTCACAGTGGAATAACATGTAATTTTGATATTTAGCTGTAATTTGGCTTATTGATGCTTTTGGACTTTCTTTATAGTCGTATGCACGTCACACTTTAACTATATGCAATTTTGCATATTTGCAGAGACCTGAATTTGATTAATTTGCTGATTTGTACGTAACTTGCACTTTGCAGTTCCTTGAACCATTTTGGTTGGTTTAAAAGTATGAGACAGCAAATGCATTGCAACCTACATGCATGGGGACAATAGTTCTAAAATATAGAGTTAGTTCGTTCATGTGTGCTATTTTAATGTTTTAAATTGGGATCCCCTGTGCTGTGGGCTTTCTTTTGGCATTTCATATACATTTAAGAGTTGATAAACACTAGAGACCCAATTATATGTGGAGTGCAATTATGAAATCTTTTGAATTGAATGCACCCATTGCATTATGCAGCATGGGTCCTACAACCTTGAAAGCAATGCAGATTGACATTCACGTGTGTAGTCCCTCCACCTTGTTTTGGTCCTAATGGCTCCATCCAGTGAGATGGCAGGGCTTAAGCTTCACCCCAGGCAGTCAACTTCAGATTTTTTACAAGTCCATATACCTGGTAATCTTTCTCCGCTATGAGATTCTTTCGAATTGTGATATTAATACGTATAATTGTAATCCCTTTTGTGAACCTTTTCACTATTGATAGTGATATTGATATTTTATTTCTATCGCTCTCATACACAAGTGTATTCAGAGCACGACAAAGCAAGGGAAGGGGAACGGGAGAACAAAAACAACGATCTTACTAGGCCCAGTGACATTGACAACGCCCAAGTGCAGGGTAGAGGGGAAGGGGGAGAAGTGCATGGAAGGGGGAACAAAAGGAGAGTGCAGAGCGGGGAGGAAAAAAACTAAAATAATAATAATACATTAATAAATGAAAAGGCAACAAACAGTAGGAGTGCAGCCAGCAAGTGGCAAGTGCTGGGTTTATGGCAGCAGGCCGGGTAGGTCTGAAAGTGCAGGAAGAAAAGGGGAGGGCTGTATGGGTACAGATACAGACCCCAGTGCAAGGGGTGGCCCGGAGGCAGTGCGTGAGGGTGGCAAGATGGGCCTGTACCTGGGCCCGGAGGACAGAGGGTGGCCAGGTGCATGGTGCCAAAGGGAGAGCACAATCAGCAGGGGAGAGGATGGGAGAAGGCAGAAGCAAAGAGGAAGGTCTTGCGATGCTTCCGGAACCGGTGATGGTTCTCCTCAGGTTTTAGTGTGGCAGGGAGGCTGTTCCAGAGGGAGGCCCCAGCCGAAGATGGAGATCTACCCCCAGCTTGTTTCTTTGAGAAACGACTGACCCTGAGGGAGTAGAGGAGCGGAGAGTTCGAGATGGGAGGTATTTGCAGAGGGATAGCTGAAGGTATGTTGGACCCAGGCCCCAGAACGCCTTGTGGGCAATGCAGAGGGTTTTGAATTTCATCCTTGCATCCACTGGGAGCCAATGGAGAGATTTCAGAGCCGGAGAGATACGATCCCAGGGCTCACTAGATATTAGTTTCACCTTTCAGAGTTTTCCTGGGCTCAGGAGACTGTCCCTTCTGCTTGAAGTCATTGAGTATTTGATGCCATCTAGGTACCTCATGGCAGATTCAGCCATGCAAGCTTCTAAGGAGAACACTTCTCTGTTTGGAGATTACAGTAAGTGTCGGAAGAAAGTCATCTTCATAAGGGATCTCCATAAATCCTGCATCTACTGCCTGTATCCCCATGACATTCAGGGATGCACTATCTGCCAGTCTCTCTCAAAAATACACTACAGGAGGCTCCTGCTACACCTTGAAAGTAGACAGCTGGCTTCAGGTGAAGTCCTCAACGCCCAGTGCCTTCGACCTCTAAGACATGCTAAGAAGCAAGCTTCTAAAAGGAGAGCTTATTCAGTGAAAGTGAAAGTAGTGCTTCCACAATTCCTAAAGCGTCGAAAGCTCAACATCCAGATGACAAGCACAGTCAGAAAGGTAAGGAAACTCTCCTTTAACTTTTTTGTTGACAAAATGGCTACAGGTACACATTCTACGAGTGCAAACTCGCCAACTTCCACGAGCTGGCAACTGACACCAAAATGCTTTGGACTGTCGACACTGCATCAACTGAGAGCAACTCGACGACGACAATACGAAAAGCGTCATCGACGACCAAGGCCTCGTCCACGAAAGACTCGTCAACAATAAAGCAGTCGTCCACGAAGCATCGCTAGTCCACAAAGTCATCGATTACCGGCACACCGTCTAAGGAGAAGCACATCTCGTCCATGAAGGACAGCTCGTCGATGATATATAACATCACCGTCCATGGGGCAAAACACATGTAAGACAGATCAGGATTCCACAACAGTCGTCGACGCAACCATTCAATTTACAGCAGGTGGACAAGAGAAAGCAGATGGGTGAGAAAAGTGCACACCAATTCTGACCAGCAATAGGGACAGCTGTCTCCAATTACAGAAATCTTTGGGCTGCCAGATCTCATCCTTCAGGAGGAGTTCTCGGATATTGAAAAATACAGACACCTTTGCCCAAGGAGCAAAGCCTGCACTGACAGCCTACTATGGAAGATACCATGTATCCTTTTGATCCAACTCTCAAGCAATCCATGCAGATTATCATTGACGAATTTCAGAGGAGACCGAGTTCAGTTGGCAGCCTTGCTGCCTTCAAGACTGGAAAAGGTCCCTCCTCGCCATAGGAGTACATCAGCTACAACAGAGCGAGAAGAGTCACTGAGATAGGACCAGTAACCACGGAGCACTCACTATACCTATCCGCAACGACCTTCCCGGAGCATGTCATATTCAATACTTCGAGGGGATTGGGTCCTCCGACGTATTCCATATCTATGACATGTAATCACCACAGCTGTGCTGCTTCGGAAACTTTTTTCGGCTCCTGCGTCGATGACGTCGATGCGCCGTCGTCGAGGGCCTCCTCCGACGTCATCCGATGTGATAAGTAGGACGCACGACGCCCGTAGCCTCAGTTCCGTTTTTTCCGCGAACGTGTTGCTTCGTGATTCTCGGTTAACGCATTGACTCTTTGGAGTTCTGTTCTTCTCGGTTCTTCGAACCTGTTCGTTTTGTGAAAATCCTTCGTGTGAAGATGTCTTCTACTTCGTCTTCGACCCCGCGTCCGGGTTTCAAGAAGTGTGTGGAGTGTGGGTCCAAGATGTCGGTGACGGACTCGCACGACGCCTGCCTCTGGTGCCTCGGGGAGGCCCACGACACGGATGACTATATCGACTGCCAGTCGCTCACGTCCAAAGCCTTACGCGAACGTAAGAAGAAGTTGTCGGTAGGTCGGGTGTCCAAGCCCAGGAAGTCAAAGTCTGCGGGGCTTTCGACGGATGATTCGAGGGGTGACTCTCCGCGTCATCGTCGGAAGTCTCGTGGGTCTCCTTCTAGGAGTCGGTCTCGCCACTCCTCAGCCTCTTCGAGGCATTCTCGGAAGCGCCGACACCGGTTGTCTTCCAGGTCCTCTTCGGAGGACTCTGCCCGGCACGTCGCTTACCCCACCAGCCGTGCGACGCCGGAGGAATGGGCTTCCTTCGGGAAGAAAATGCTGGCGATTCTTGAGTCGCAGGGTACTAAGCTGTCCGCGCCCCTGAGTGGGGTCGGTCGTGAGAGGTCGAGAGACACCGCTCGCAAGAGTGGTCGGCACGAGTCACGGGAGAGGTCCCGTTCGGACAAGGAGACTCGTTCTCGACGTACCCGTTCCAGGTCCCGGTCCTCGACGCGTTCGAGACCGCATGCACCTGTGAGGTCTTCGAGGAAGACATCGACGTCTGAGGCGTCGAGGGCGTCGACAGGCTTTCTCGAGTCTCCGGCTCCGAGGAAGTCGTCGAAGCCGTCGACACTCAGGTCGTCGAGGGACACGCTCGGGGCTCCGGCTTCGAGGGCTGTGTCGACGCCGCCGATGCTGGAGGCGCTGCATCTGACGTCGACGCCGATTTCCTCGACGCCGATCCTCTCGGCGCCGATGCCGGTTCTCTCGGCGCCGATTCGCTCGACGCCATCGACGCCTTTCGTGTCGGAGGTACCCCGTGGCACGGGAGAACCCCCTAGGAAGGCTCTGGTTAAGAGCAAGCACTCTCGGGTGCCTTCTTTTCGCCACCTGGACTATATTTCAGAGGCGGATGAGGATTCTGATGGCCTGGTTCCTAGTCAGGTTCCAGATGAAATTGTCTCGGGCCATAGTCAGTTTGACGATTTGAGACAGTCACTGCATGATGCCAGTGGACTGGACACCTCTCCGGAGGTGGAGTTTTGTAGGCCTGAGCCTGGCTCTCATGCCGATTCCTCGTACCGGCGCCTTATGGCTAGGGTTTCTGAGTACTTGGGATGGTCTGCTCCCCCAGGGGAGTTTGTGCAGGATGATCTGACGGACATCCTTGATGTTGGTCCCCCAACTGATCCGGTACTGCCGTTCCATATGGCTTTACAGAGACGGGTGGCGGCGGCTTGGACTGCTCCGGAGAGTCTCCCGGCGGTGGGCAGATCCTTGTCGCGAAAATACCGTCCAGCCAGTAGCGACCCCTGCTACTTGACCAGACACCCCACTCCGGAGAGTTTAGTGGTGCCGGCGGCCACGGCCCCGGCAAAGCAGGCGTCGTACCCTACCATCCCTCCTGATAGGGACGACAAACGTTTTGATGGCTGGGCGAAGAAAGCATTAGCGGCTGAACATAATCCCGAAGGGGACGAACGGGATGGTTTCCTTGCTATGGTCCAGGATGGTAAGGATGCCATGTGTGAGTCCGTTCAGTCGGGTTTGGACTTAGCTGAATGCGTCAGTAGGTCCATGGCGGCGAGCACCGTAATACGCAGGTTTGCCTGGTTGCGGAAGTCGGGGTTTGCTCCTGATGTGCAGTCCCGGCTCCTCAACATGCCCTTTGACGGTGAACATCTTTTTGGCAGCAAGGCTGACGAGAGCCTTGAGAGGTTGCAGACCTCAAAAGCTGCAGCGAAGTCGTTGGGCGCTGCAGTTCGCCAACCTCCGCCTTTTCGTCCTAGGGGACAGCAGTGGAGAGGTGGTTCCTTTCGCTATTACTCCTTCAGTAAAACGAGAGGAGCTGGCAGTCAAAGAGGCCAACGCAGGGGTACCAGAGGTGGACGACAGGGTACCCGTGGTGCCAAGGCCACTCGGGCAGTTGCCTCTTTGCCCTCAGGTAACGCCGCAGCCGCTCCCATTCAGTCATGAGGCCATGTCCCATGGTTCGCCGGTTGGGGGAAGGCTGGCGCAGCATCTTGTAGAGTGGCAAGCCATTACTTCAGATGTGTGGGTTCTGGAGATCATAACCCACGGCTACTGTCTTCCCTTTCGGCACAGGCCTCGCGGCAATCCACCGGGGAACCTCTCTTTGCAAAGTCCAGATCCGCTCCTTGCGCAGGAAATTCAAGCCCTGCTGGAGAAAGGCGCCATAGAACTGGTGCCTATAGCGGAGAGGAACAAGGGATGGTATTCCCCTTATTTTTTGATTTCGAAGAAAGACGGGGGATTGAGACCCATCATGGACTTGCGCGGTTTGAACAAACTCCTCAGGAAGGACAAGTTCAAGATGGTTACTCTCTCAAGTCCTCCAGGCCCTTCAGCTTCAGGACTGGTTGGTGTCACTCGACCTCAAGGATGCTTACTTCCATGTGCCGATCCATCCCAAGCACAAGAAGTACCTGAGGTTCGCGGTTGGCGGCTCGCACTTTCAGTTTCGGGTCCTGCCGTTCGGATTGACCTCCGCACCAAGGGTTTTCACCAAGCTCATGGTGGTGGTGGCAGCGCATCTCAGGCAAGGGGGGATTCACATCTACCCCTACCTGGACGATTGGTTGATCAGGGGGAGCTCTCCCGAGCAAGTCCTGGATCATCTGTCCGTCACCTGCCACTCCCTTCACAGGCTGGGCTTCTCCCTCAATTTAAAGAAGTCCCATTTGACGCCAACACAGCGGCTCCAGTACATCGGAGCAGTGCTCGACACTTCCCTGGGGCAGTGTTTTCCTCCCCAGGTGAGGGCTCTTCACATTCAGCAGATGTTGCACAAGTTTCAGCATGCCCAGACGCTCCCAGCGTTCGAGTTCTTGAGGTTGCTCGGCCTCATGGCATCCTGCATTCTTCTGGTGCCAGAGGCTCGCCTGCGGATGAGATCTTTGCAGTGGGCGCTCAAGACGCAATGGTCGCAGTCCTCCAGCAGGATGTCGGACTCGGTTCAGGTGCCGCCCTCGGTCGCCCGGGACCTTCTGTGGTGGGCCGTCGAAGGCAACTTGATGAAGGGGGCTCCATTTTGGCTTCCCTGGCCGGAGGAGATGATCGTGACGGATGCATCCCTCACGGGTTGGGGAGCTCATGCCAACGGGCTGACAGTCAGCGGTCGTTGGTCTCCGTCGGAGTCCAGACTCCATATCAATCTGTTGGAGCTGAGGGCCGTCAGGCTAGCCCTGAAGGCTTTTCTGCCGACTGTGCGAGGAAAGAGTGTCCTGATCCTGACGGACAACACAGTGGCCATGCACTACCTCAACAAAAAGGGGGGGGCAGGGTCACTTCCTCTGTGCAGGGAGGCGATGCAGCTCGAGTTCTGGGCCATCCAGCAGGAAGTTTTGATCTCGGCAGTTCATCTGGCCGGAGATGAAAACGTGACGGCGGACGCTCTGAGCAGGCAGAGCATGATCTCTCACGAGTGGGATTTGGCTCAGGAGATTCTCCTGGAGATCTTCACCCTTTGGGGGACCCCTCAAGTGGATCTCTTCGCCTCCAGTGTCAACCGGAAGTGCGAAAGGTTTTCTCGCGGGAATTTCCTCCAAAAGGAGCCTTATGAGACGCGTTCGTGGTGGAGTGGTCATTCCCGCTGCTGTACGCGTTTCCTCCTGTCCCCGTCATCACGCAAGTGCTGCGGAGGTTACGGAAGTTCGGTTCCCGGATGATCCTCATTGCTCCAGCGTGGGCTCGGAGGATGTGGTACCCGGACCTTCTCGACTTGTCCATCTGCCCTCCGCGTCGTCTTCCCTACCGAGACGATCTGCTCTCACGGGAGGGGTGTCAGGTTCTCCATCCAGAGGTCGGATCCCTCAACCTTCACGCTTGGCTTCTGAAAGGTTGAGGTATAGGGATTGGGACATCCTGTCAGGAAAGGAAGAAGGCACTGGATATGGCAGGGGAAATGTGCACAAAATACACAGTAAGCAACCTTGAATCTAACAACGTGCATTCAATACCCAAGACTCGTGTATACCACTATATGAAAAGGAATGTAGGGTAAGCACTTAGAACCTCCTTATGACTGAAAGGAAAGTCGGCAAACTCCTTACGCAATATGCTATTACAGATACTGACAGCGCTAAGCCCACGTAGAGGGCAAGCAGGGACAGAATCTGTAAGCTGACACTCTAGACGGTACTGAATAAAGAATTTGGAAACAGTACTCACAAGGACCGGAATGACCACATGAATGCCAGTACTCACGAAGACCGGAAAGACCACTTGGATGTCCGTATTCACGAGGACCGGAAAGACCACTCAAAAGTCAGTACTAACCCACAACCATGTAAATCAAACAAGAACCCAGAAGGCAGTAAAGGCAAAGAGTGAGGATAACTAAATACCTAAACCCAAGTCAAGAGGCAAGAAGGAATAGTACAGTGTGGAAAACAAAAGATAATCACACAGGAGCTAGTTACAACAGCTTCCCACACCTAATAATAAAATAGGAAATAAATGTAAAAGTGTAAAGGAAAACATGGCATGGATCCCAATAGAAGGCAAGGATCAGGAGCAGTGAAAACGATATCAAAAGGGAATCCTTCCCACCCATCCAAGGTGAAAAGGCAGGAAACTAAACTAGAAACTGGGCACAAAAACTAGGAACCAGGAACAAGGGACCAGTCACGACAGGAATGCTGCAACAATGACCAGCGCTGGACTGAAGCAAACTGACGTTTTTAAAGCTGCTTAACGAGCACACCCCTCAGGCGTGTCGCCTGCTGCACCTGCAGCCACAGGTGTTGCCTATCCTCCACCCAGCCTTGTCCTGCAAGGGAGGAGGTGAGGCAGTGAGCCAGGCATTCTGGGAAGCATAGTCATTTGATTAAAGTAGCAGTAGCATGCTGGCTGCCAAAAACCTGGAATGGATCCGGAAGGTAAGTAATTTGGGAAATAAGGTTTTAGCGCTCCCAATTCATCAGGACACTGTAGCATAAGGTTCGGAGGAAATGTCCAGTAGGGAAGAAACCCCAAAACATGCCCCCAAGTGGCGGGAACGGGAGCGAAGGGAGCGAGCCGTGACACTATACCCCCTCCCACGGCCGACTCCAGGCGGCCGTTACTCGCACAAAACATCTTCTATCCATGACAGGAGCGCTTTGTCTTCAGAAGTGGCACTGACGGAAACGATGACCCACGGGCAGAAGCAGAAGGACTGGAATGAATAGAATCAGGCCGCAGTCTATAAGAGCCATAGGCGGGTTTTCGGTGAGGAAGAGACTCATGGGTCGAAGAAAGGCACGAAGGACTTGCAGGACCTGAAGCAGAGTTGGAAGGTCCAGGAAGCTCAGTCTCTGGGAGCGAACACTCATACATCATTGCGGAGGGAGGCAGGCTGGTGCAACATGCTTTGGACAATGATTGATGCTCTGGTAGCCCCCCTGCTGAGAGTGGACACATAGGAGGTGAGAAAACAGCAGGTTTCAGGAAATGTTCATGTTCAGACAAAGAAGGTGGCGGCCGAGGTAGAGGTTCGGATCTTCTCTCATCATCCATTTGGTTAAAGGCCTGTGGTTGAGGGTGACCAAGGTTCAACTGCATCTGTCCCACGCCTTGGGGGCCTGGAAGTCCAATGGGTTGTACGAGGTTGGCACTCTTGGTGTCAGTCATGTAGCTACCTCGTTGCTCATGGAATACAACCGCAGGAACGTTTGACATACCGATAGGAGTGACAGACGCAGTACTTGGTACATCAGGCACACTCGCAGCAGGAGCAATAACGGGCACATCTTGAACTGCAGCAGTCATATCCTTCCTTTGGCTACTAGCACCCGAATGGTGCAGCAGTTGGGGGGCCGTGCCCGTCCCTTCCTTCAGGCTCATGTGGGATCCGGCCACAAAAAGGCTGTCAAGCGGCTGATCCAAACCGGCCCCCAAATGTGAACCGTCCAGCCCGTTATCCTGATTGGCTACTTGTTCGATGTCTGGGCCATGGCGGATGGTATCCGTCTCCCCCTTGTAACACTCCAGGCAAGTCCAACGGCCTTGCATGTAAGGCCCTCCCGAGTCGTGATCCAGTTTGATGTTTCTGGCAGAAGTCTCAGACTCAGATGTAGCATATGCGGGAGGTGCTGATTCTACAGTCAAGCAGTTGGGAGAATTAGCTTGTGTAAGAGGCAGGCCTTCTGGTGATCCTCCTGAAGCATAAGAAGGGCAGATTGGACGTTCATCCGTAATAAATGGTTGGGATTTAGGAGGTAGCTCTTTAGGAGGTAGCTCTGAAGTAGATGAATCTGCAACACAATCAAACCGAGCAGACAGGTGCACCTCCGATATTGGCTTCGAGCTGAGCAGGATACAGGTCTTTCATGAACTGAAGCCAAACTAGCAGTAGGCTCTGGGACTGAAGACAGGCACTCAGGATGTGCTACCGGAGGTTCCATGGCTGAAGGATAATCCGCTGGATGAGTCACTGTAGCCGAAGACAGACATGCCAGAGGAAATTCTGAGGCTGAGGGCATGCAAGCTGGAGCCATCTTGTTAGCTGAAGACAAACTTGTCAAGGTCTTTGGCTCTGACTGCGTACATGGTGAAGGCTCTTGGGTGACTGGCAGACATAGCAATTCTTTATTGATCGAAGATACGTATGCCAACGATGACTGCAGAGCTGTGGACAGGATTATTGAAGAGTCAATGGTAGTAGGAGGACAGTCTGAAGTCCCAGAATTCGACAGACACACTTGTGGTTCAGGAATGGAAAGCCCCTTTAAGGCAGTTGACCCCTTGGCACCAGTAACCAAAGTCTGAGCTGTACCCCTGCCGTCTCTCTCCTTAGTGGATGACAGAGTCTCTTCCTTTGTAGAAGTCAAAATCAACCAGAGGAATCACCATAGTAAAGTCTCTGTTAATCAGGATTTCGTCAATTGACCATTCCTCTTTCTTAGCTTCTGAAAGTGGCTGATTAACAATAAACAGTTCAGGGATCGCCTGCCGGGTTTTTGGTTCAGTAATCTGTGGAATGAGTCCATCAAAACATGAATTCTGCACTGTCTTTGACTGCTCGTAGTGACCGCAATTGGCAGAAGGAAGAGCGAACACAGGGGTAGCATCGTTTTCCACATCAGCTTGAATGTCTACTTCAGTCTCAGCAGCTAGATCAAGGGCAGAACCTAAGCCTACAGTTGTGACTGATTCTGTGTATGCCACCATTGTGGATTGTGTTTGGAAATCAGAAGCATGTATGTGTTCAAGCTCAGAGTTATGACAAACTGCTACACAGGAAGCCTCAGGTAAAGGAGTGGCTTGTGAATCTTCAGCTAACAGCAATTCCTGACAAACGGTAGGACAGTTGTCAGAACCTGTGCCCTGAATAAGCGCTGTGCTTGAAAAAAGACTTTCACTCCCAATAGATCTTACATATTGACAAATATCATGATTTACAAAAGTCTCCGCACTCAGGGACTGAACAGTATTCACTTCATCAACGGATAAAGTTGGAGGTGTATTCAGAAAAGACTGTAACATCTTATTCTCCTCTTTTAAGGAAATGTATTCTTGTTTTAACTCCTCAAATTCTGCTTTTAGCATGTCCCGCATTAACTGTACATACCTATCAGTAGGCACAGGGGAAGGCATGGTGGCATCAGGGCTGGATCCTGCCTTAGCCATCTGGAAGTGCACTGATTGTATATTGTCATCTACTGCTTGCAGGTCTTGTGATCTATACTCTCTCTTACCGACGTGGTCTGTTTCTTTTAAGCAGACTATTGGCATCAGACCCCTTGGCATTAGAGACCACAGTAAGAACCTGTGCAGAGGAGTAAGCTGCAGACTGAGGGCAGAAAACAGAAGATATGCAAGGAACCCCTCCATTCTTCATGCTTGAATCATGAAACTGTTCAATCTGAGGTAAAGCACAACCGGAGTCATGGGGTTCAATAACCGAGGTACTTGTGTGTATAAATTCTAGCAGTGTGTTGTTTTCCACTGCTAAGGCTTGTGCGGACATAGACTCTGGATCAGAATTAAAGACAGAGCTAGGATCAGGCAATGTAGGATGGGCCACCCAGTGGGAAAAATACTTTGCACGTAAATACCCATTCGATTTTCACGGGTAATTGTAAGGGAGGCTTTCTGTATAAACTTGTTAGAGGCCTTGCTGCCTTTCCTTCGTAATCTGGCCATGTTCAAACGGGAACAACGGCTGGTCATTCTGTCAGGAAAGGAAGAAGGCGATGGATATGGCAGGGGAAATGTGCACAAAATACACAGTAAGCAACCTTGAATCTAACAACGTGCATTCAATACCCAAGACTCGTGTATACCACTATATGAAAAGGAATGTAGGGTAAGCACTTAGAACCTCCTTATGACTGAAAGGAAAGTCGGCAAACTCCTTACCCAATATGCTATTACAGATACTGACAGCGCTAAGCCCACGTAGAGGGCAAGCAGGGACAGAATCTGTAAGCTGACACTCTAGACGGTACTGAATAAAGTATTTGGAAACAGTACTCACAAGGACCGGAATGACCACATGAATGCCAGTACTCACGAAGACCGGAAAGACCACTTGGATGTCCGTATTCACGAGGACCGGAAAGACCACTCAAAAGTCAGTACTAACCCACAGCCCCGTAAATCAAACAAGAACCCAGAAGGCAGTAAAGGCAAAGAGTGAAGATAACTAAATACCTAAACCCAAGTCAAGAGGCAAGAAGGAATAGTACAGTGTGGAAAACAAAAGATAATCACACAGGAGCTAGTTACAACAGCTTCCCACACCTAATAATAAAATAGGAAATAAATGTAAAAGTTTAAAGGAAAACATGGCATGGATCCCAATAGAAGGTAAGGATCAGGAGCAGTGAAAACGATATCAAAAGGGAAACCTTCCCACCCATCCAAGGTGAAAAGGCAGGAAACTAAACTAGAAACTGGGCACAAAAACTAGGAACCAGGAACAAGGGACCAGTCACGACAGGAACGCTGCAACAATGACCAGCGCTGGACTGAAGCAAACTGAGGTTTTTAAAGCTGCTTAACGAGCACACCCCTCAGGCGTGTCGCCTGCTGCACCTGCAGCCACAGGTGTTGCCTATCCTCCACCCAGCCTTGTCCTGCAAGGGAGGAGATGAGGCAGTGAGCCAGGCATTCTGGGAAGCATAGTCATTTTATTAAAGTAGCAGTAGCATGCTGGCTGCCAAAAACCTGGATTGGATCCGGAAGGGAAGTAATTTGGGAAATAAGGTTTTAGCGCTCCCAATTCATCAGGACACTGTAGCATAAGGTTTGGAGGAAATGTACAGTAGGGAAGAAACCCCAAAACATGCCCCCAAGTGGTGGGAAAGGGAGCGAGCCGTGACACATCCCTGAAGACGTGATGGAGGTGTTGCTTTCGGCCCGAAGGGCAGCAACAAAGTCTCTGTACCGTTGCCGTTGGCGTAAGTTCTGCGACTGGTGCAGAGTTCAGAATGTGGATCCTTTTGCATGTGACATCCCCATGGTTCTGTCCTTTTTACTTTCTTTGGCCCACAGGGGCTTGTAATTGGGTACCATTAAAGTTACCTGGCGGCGCTGTCCATCTTTAAGCGCTCGTCTGAAGAGTGTTCTTACTTTAAAATCCCTTTAATTTCACAGTTTCTGAAAGGGCTCACTAATGTGTTCCCTCCGTCACCTTTCCTGGTGCCCGGTTGGGATTTAAACCTTCTTCTTAAGTTTCTTATGGGTGCTCCGTTTGAGCCTTTACATTCTTGCCCTTTGAGGCTGTTAACTCTGAAAACTGTGTTTTTAGTTGCTGTTACTTCCGCTCGCAGAGTGAGTGAGTTACAGGTACTTTCAGTTAAGCCACCCTTCACTGTATTTCACAAGGACAGGGTTGTCCTTAGAGTTCGTCCTTCTTTTCTTCCGAAGGTAGTGACGGAATTTCATTTGGCCCAGAAGGTTGTTCTTCCGGCATTCTATCCTCCTCCGCATCCTGGTAAGGAAGAGGAGAGGCTCCATAGGCTTGATCCTAGGAGAGCTTTAAGCTTTTATGTTTCACGCATGTCCCGGGTCAGAGTGGACGATCAACTCTTTATTGGTTACGCTGGAAAGCGTTTGGGGCAAGCTGTGACGAAACAGACTTTGTCTCGCTGGATTATTTTGGCTATCTCGGAGTGCTACCGCTTGGCGGGTAAGGACCCACCGGCTGATTTGCGAGCCCATTCTACCAGGGGTATGGCTGCGTCTACTGCCCTGCAGAGGGGTGTTCCTATTCGCAACATCTGTGATGCAGCCACCTGGGCTTCAGTACATACATTTGTACGTCACTATTCCCTCGATTCCATCCGAGCACAGGATCTGGCCTTTGGCAAGGCAGTCCTTTGCTCTGCTATTTGATTGGCTATTCTAAATTTTGATTCTAAATTCTTTCCCTCCTCCTTGCTCTGGTACTGCTTTGGGAGTCCGTCATAGATATGGAATACGTCGGAGGACCCAATCCCCTCGAAGAACAAGTTACTTTCTTACCTGGTAACATTCTTTCGATGGGATGGTCCGATGACGTATTCCATATCGCTCCCGCCCTGCCTTCCCCGCTGCAGAATTTCTTTTGCGATTGCAGCTTACGTTCCGCAAGGCTTTGTGTCTGACTGGCAGTTGACTAGTGTCACACGTTCTGGGGGAAAAAACTACAACTGAGGCTACGGGCGTCGTGCGTCCTACTTATCACATCGGATGACGTCGGACGTCGCAGGAGGCCCTCGACGACGGCGCATCAATGTCATCGACGCAGGACGCAGACGCCGAAAAAAGTTTCCGAAGCAGCACAGCTGTGGTGATTACATGTGATAGATATGGAATACGTCGTCGGACCATCCCATCGAAAGAACGTTACCAGGTAAGAAAGTAACTTGTTCTTCTGCATAAATCGCTCCACAGGGAGTAGCCACTGGAAGCAGCATTCAACCCGCAGTACATCACCAAGGCACACATCTCCAGCCCTTAGGCCTCAGAAGCGGAGACTTTCACCACAAAAGTCCTCACCAATGACCCGGGACTATAGAGCTCTGTCCACAGTCGCAGTCTGACTTGAAGGTAGACCTGTATGATCCTGACATTGGAGACAATCCATTCAGGAATTTCTCTGAGCCAGCCAGTCATGTTGACAAACCAGAGGAAGGGGAACTACCCAGAGATACGCCTGATCGGGACACAGATTAGTGGGACACCCACATAATAGAAAAATGAAGGAAGCGTGAGTCCCCGGGGGGTGCTTCACCACCGGAATAATGTGTCCTTTCATACCATAACAACCAAATTGGCATAACTCTTTCAGATACAGGTGGTTAGCGAAGCGAAAAAAAAATCTGTACTCTGAGCATAGGAATAATCAAAGGCACACTATAACCACCATACCTATACTGAATATGATATGGGAGGCAGGAGAAAAGATCTTGGAAACACCCCTATCCACTCCAGCTCTGGTTGCTTGCACAGAGAAAAATAATAAGGTACCAAATACTGCACCATTGTTTCCGAGAGTACACCCAAAGACAGATTGTCATAACAGTGGCAGCCAGAAAAAAGCTACCAAACACAGCAGAAGCTTGAGGCTATTGGTAGGAAAGTGTCCTCTTCAGAATCACTTGCAGTTATAGCAGGCAATGCGCTGGCTATGACAGCAAGGTTTGACAGAGATATGGCTCAAAATGTCTTAACCAAAGCCTACCTGCAGAGTTTCAAAAGGAGGCAAAGGCCATTGTGTCAGATGGGGAAGCCACATCTGACCAGATTATAGATAACATGGGTCATTGGCTCAATGTGGTTACAGGCAAATGGCCCACGGCCCAGTGCTTCGAAGACTAGCATGGATGAAAGCCACTAATTTCAGGCCCGAGGTACAGACACAAATATTGGACATGCAATTTGATGGTGAAGACCTTTTTGGTAAGAAAATAGACGACCACCTGAAGGGCATCAAATCGGATACCGACACAGTGAGAGCCATAAGGTCTGTCGGGGATAAAGATAGACACCCATATTGTTTCTTTCGTGACTCTGCCGCAAGATACAATGCATATGGCAGATCATTCCACGCTCAGGGATTGTCCTCAACTTCTTACCAGACAGACAATAGATACCAGCAGTCCACCACTAAATATTCACAGAGAGGCAGAAGAGGTTCGGGTCAGAGCAGGGCCCAGAAAAAAAGATTTGATGTGAGAGCACTGCGCCACCCACATTGCACCCCTGCGGGAGGGCGGATAAGTCAACATCTACAGCGTTGGAAACTAATTGCATCCGACAAGTGGGTGGTGCAGCAGGGGCAAACTATCAAATTTCTATAAGCCCTCCTTGTCGACCACTGCAACCGTGACAGGCTCACTTTCTAGAGCAGCTAAGGTTGGCAGTAGACCAGCTTTTACAGAAAGCAGCCATAGAGTAGGTCCCAAACAGTCAAAAAGGAAAAGGGTTCTATTCTCACTTCTTCTCCTTATCAAAAAGAAAAAATGGTTAGTGGCACCCGATTCTAGATCTAAGGGCTTCGAACAAGTTCATCAGGTGCTTAACATTCAAAATTGCATGGCTTCAGCTGTTCCTTGGTTGAACAAGGATGATTTTCTTGTGTCCCTAGACCTGAAGGACGCCTATTTTCATGTCCCAGTTCATCCAGCACACAGGCGGTCCCTCATGTTGTCTGTAGGAGCAGCACACTTCCAATCAGAGTGCTACCCTTCGGTATCAAGTCGACTCCAAAGGTTTTCACAAAGTGTCTGGCGTTGGTAGCAGCTCATCTCAGGTGGTCAGAGGTAGAAGTGTTCCCTTATTTGGATGACTGGCTCATAAAGGGAAACACCCCGAAGGCTGCAGCCACAACAGTAGCGCAAACAACGACCTTGCTGGAAATGTATCGGAGGGATAGGGCGTCCATATCCTTGTCATTTACTGCTTTTTATCATGTGTTCTGTCATGTTTTCCACGCAGGAGTTCATGTGACTCCTGGCGGTGCAGCTCTTTTGGTTTGGTGAACAGACCCATGGGATACCCTTATGGCACCCATGGGTAGGGGTGCAACCCTGTGCCCCTAGTGTTTGTATTTGGGCACCTGTGTGTGACCCACGGAGCAGGGTACGGGCTGGTGGCAGCTCTGTGCTGAAATGACTGGTGCCCTGAGCATCCTACATTTTGGGATGCCCATGCCCTGTCCTTGGAATCGGTAGATTCCTGATGGAGACAAAATGGCCCCCATGGCCTCTTATGATATGGCATTTGTAACACGTCTATACACAAGTGCCTTCCATCGCCTGTACCTTGATCTTCCCGAAGTCCCGGGAAGCCCTGCGTCTGTCCCTTCCCCCTGACTGGCTTTTGGGTGGAAGTTCCGTATATGGTAGTGTGGGGAGTGCCGACCAGACTGGCTGGAGCCCTCTCAACGACCGTATGTTGTGGGTACGCCTGTGGGTGGGACCGGGGTGAATGGAGTGTGTGACGAATATACATTCTATGTTGTGGCTGTCTAGTATCTGTTGATTGATACAATGGTTGAGACAGCACTGCCCGAAACCGGTATGCATTTAGCTTGGAGTGTTGAATGGCTCGGTACTTGTCCCAATACACATAACTTGTTGTGAGTGTCTGGAGAGAAGTGAAGGGCCTGAATGCACTGTGTGCCTGATTGGCTGCCTGCCTGCATGAATGACCGTAGTCGTGATTGGATGCTTGCGTGTGACCCAGCAGAATGAATGGGAGATCCCCAGTATATCTGGGGACCTCTCACTGCTAGGAATCGTGTTCAGAAGCTGAAGTCCACTACGACGAGTAACTGTAGTAACTGAAGCTTGATCTTGAAGCTCTGCTGGACGAGAAGAATTGCTGTTGCTCTCCTTCACAATCTGAAAGCTGCTGTGCTTCAAGGACTGACCCAGAGAGGACCTGGTAAGGCGCACTCTTCCCGAGCTTTGAGGGACCATCGTGCACAGCTGATCTTTGCCTAAGCTCCCTGGTAGACGGACCTTCCACAGGCTGCTGACCCAATACAGGGATTGCTGCGGAACTCCAAGGAGAAGCGCCCGGACTGTTGTCCGCCACTGTCGACGACCGCCGTCGCTGACTGGAGCCACCATGCTCCCGTTGCCTAAGAACTTCATTGATCCAAGGACGCTCTCATCCGCATCGTCGCCGCTGTATCCTGCTGGAGAAGGCCTGATCGTCGACGCGCCGAGGAGCATCCACTGGTGGGTTTCCCACCACCCAAAGACCACAGAGATGCAGACGACTCGACGCCCTTGTTGGGCCACAGTTCTTCAACTCTTTACGGTCCAGAACTATTGACATCGAGGTGCCCCGCACACCTCTTCCTTGCAGGATGCTTACGCTTCCCCGTCAACGAGCACCGCTAGGAACGACGCAGCCACTTCACTGTCGTAGCTCGACCTGTTATCCGTCGGATGTTCGACCCGTGAATCCTGCCTGAAAGGGAGGACACTCAAGAAGGGCCGTCAATTCCCAGACGAGGAATGCTACAACGCCAGGTACTTTGGGGTTGCAGAACTATCGGAAAGTCTGGTGTGAACAATATATAGGCAGGGCTTGTATCTTTCTTCTACAGGTTGCACAGGTGGGGGGGGGGATCTCCACACAGAATTGTGTTTAACGGTAGTTACCAGTATTCTGCCTATTGCTCAACCATCTTGCTTTCCTTCCTCTCTTTACTGCTGGTTTCCTCTTTATTTTGATCTGTGTGTCATTCTGACGGTATGCACTTTAATGAGATCTGATAATGTTAGTGGTACCACTTTAGAACTGTACATATTTGCCATTGTTGATTTCTGAGCACAAAGTGAATTATCGTGATAGTGTACGTGACCTCGAATATTAATTATATAAAGACTGTGTTTTAACCGATACAGTGTGCAGACATTCCTTTGTGGGTGCTTGGGGACTACACTGTACTTAAGAACCAGCTCGCATCACCTCCTGAGAAGCTAGGCCTTGATTGCTCGACCAAGTCTACCAATAATAGAGAATCTTGGCAGGGGTCCTCCTCTACCATGTAGAGCGCGGAAGTACAGACCCCCCTCCGGTCTTTACACTAGGCTTCACCATCAATATGCCGAAATCGTCACCCATACCAGCCATCTTCTTGTGAGCGGATCCCATCTTCCTCTGAGCGGATCTAAACACGCACATCCCAAGGGTGTTACCATCATTGGCATGGCTCCACAGGTCTGGTACACAACCCTCCTGCAGATGTATTGGGAGCCACTGACCACCTCTGCCTATTGACTAAGCAGAAAGGCAAAATATTTCACCACAATCCAGCCAGCTTCTTACTCAAGGGCTGGATGCTGAGCAGAAAAAGTTACAGAACCTGACTGTAGACGCAGAATGCCAAAAAATTGACATGATTTCAAACTTGGTGGACAACATCGTACATAGATTCGGTGTTCACATAGGGGATGTGAGCTTCCCTGTTCTGGCCACTAAGCTATGGGTCACTCTTCCGTCCACTATCAGGACGGAGCCTTCATTCAATTCATTCAAACTGAAAACCAAATCTTGGCTTTTCGGGCAAATCTAATGTAACCTCTCCTAAACTTTGTCTCGCCTAAATTATGTTCCTATGATAACTGCCCATTATGATCACCTATGTACTATACTGGAAATTCACGCTCTGTGTATTTTGTATATGTTGTGTAATCTATGTAAATATGTCTAAGTTTTTCGCGCCCAGATGCCTCTGGGCCTGGCACGCGCTACAAATAAAATAAATACAAATACACCGGAAGAGATGACCTCGCTGAGAGACGACCACCAGATCCTGGCAGCCATAACTAACTGAAATCCTTGTGGGGAGCTGCGATGGGAGACCTCAAAGCGGCATTGGAAACCAAGATAGATGCTGTAGGGAGAGAGGTTCACCTTCTAAAACAGGATATAGGAGCACTAGCGGACCGAACGAGTGGCTTAGAGAACGCTGTAAAAACCAATACCGATGTTGGCACCACCAACGCCAAAGAGGTCCATATATTGAAGCAACAAATGTCTAACTTGGAAAACAGAACTGAGGAGGCCGAAGGTTGAGCAAGACGCAATAATATACGCGTGGTTGGAGGGAGAAGGCGGCCAGGACCCCACAGACTATGTGGAAAAGATGTTTATTCAGGAAATAGGAGCAGGCAAGCTCTCCCAGGGGTTTGCTATTGAGGGAGTGCACAGGGCCCTGATAAAGCCTCAACCTGGGGCCCCTCCCCGAGCCATAATAGCAAAGATACTGAACTCCAGAGACAGGCAAAAGATCTTGGAATTTTTTCAGAAAGGAGGATCAATAACGCGAGCGTCGGTGACTGTCACTGCGTACCCGGATTATACCATGCTGGTACAGACAACTGTACAGCTACGTGGCGGTGAAAAGAAGATTGAGGGCAGCCGGATTCAGATATATGCTTTTGTACCCTGCAAAACTTAAGGTCTTACATAAAGGGAAAGTACACTTCTTCGAAACCCTGGAAGAGGCGGCGTGCTGGCTGGATACCCAGGGATGCCCAGAGTCTGGAGACGGCCAAGAACGCGATGGACAGGATAAGTGACACAACGCCATGCTTGATATTGCAGGGGATGCGAGAAGCTACAGTGAGATACAAGTAATGGGGGTACTGAGCGCGCTAAAGAGGTGCGGATGCTAATTAATCGAAACAAAAATTACAATTGAATAGGTACAAGAAAAAGTGCTCACAGAATACTCCTGTTTTTTGTCAACCCCTGCATAAAGAAAGTATCACTTATTCATACTCTGTGTAGAATCAATCTTATTATTTATCTAAAGTTGTACAGTTCAACATAAAATGGACTCTCAAGAGATGACATCAAAACGGTATTTGACCGGAAATACAGAAAATGTTTACAGCACACGAAACCAAAAGTTTTTTGGCACAACAACCACTTTGTGTGTATAGGACAAACTCAACCTCAGGTATCGTTTGCCATGAAGTTCACATAAAACTAGCAAACACATAAACCGTTCGACATTTGTAACATCACATATAAATTTCAAGGACACAAATATTTTTCTCTGTGTTTAAGCAGCGTGAATACACTGCAGTTGGGGGTAATGCGCATTTCTGTATGTCCGGTCAAATACCGTTTTTGATGTTATCTCTTGAGTAATATGTGGCCAAATGGCTGTCGGAAGAACACACCTCAGAATCGAGATTGCTGCGATTAGAAAGAGCCCTGCTCTTCCTAAAGGAAATAATATGGTTACCCAAATCAGAGATGAGAGCGCTCAAAGATGCTGGTACTGGGATGGGAGATATGGCGAAAAGCTTGTCAGGTCATGGAGAACCCGACACTGTGTTCTCCACAAATACCGCTGGTTGCACTGGCGGGAGGGGATGAGCAACTAATAAAGACGATTAGGAGGCACTGGGAACGGATGGGAATTGTAACAATGGGAGATGTGTGGCAGGGAGGGGAGATAAAGGTATTCGGGGGGCTGGTAGAGGAAACGGGGTTGCATGAGGGGCAGTATATCACATATAATCATCAAGAGGAACATGACCCTAACTATGACCTTACTCAACAGTCATAAGAACAAAACATAGAGAGAGAAAGGAAGCACTGCATCATGGGCCCCATTACAATGGGTGAGAAACAGAATGTTACATCACTATACACTGCCCACCAATACAAAGCAGGAAGCACAATGCCCCCCCACACAAAACTACAACTAAACAATAGTCCCAAGGATGCTCGCCCCACGAAAATCAAAGAACCGGTCAGGACAGAAGGACAACGCTGCAACCCTGAACCATTCAAAGCCTTAACCAACCAGGGTCACACTAGATCACCTGAGAACAAATGTCACCCCCAGTCCCAAACCTGAAGATTGGGTCCAGACGCACCCACCAATCCAAACTATACTGAATAGGATACAGGTGGATTAGCGCATCACCACCAAAACAAGTCGGCCCTCGAAGAACCAGCAACATCTGAATCCACAGGTTTACAACTCTAACGGAATCATAATTACCTGAACCAGGACACAGACCCCACTAACCCAACCCTCAATCTTCTGCATACTTAAACCCACACAAAACCACACAACCATCTCTCTCCCAGCAATATGCATGCACTTTACAACACTGCATCAACAACTCAAACTTCACCCACAGCACTCGAGGCCTTCATCCGATCCGATACTAGCACCAAAGCCGAGCACTCGGTGTATACCGAGCTGAAGCTGCCAACAGCACACCACTTCTCCCGCTCTCCTTCTCCCCTCCTCCTGACTAACCCTACCCACCCTTCCTGTTTACAGATCTGCCAGAGCGCCTGGGGACCAATTCCGTTGGTGACGGTGCGCTATACAAGTACCGCTAACATAACATATAACAGGATGGTATGGCGGATTAAAGAAACATGGTCAGAGATAATATTAGAATAGCAAACTGATGCCACCATCGATACGATATGATATCGCAGAAGGAGGGCACGAGATATCTAGGCTATACGAACTTCTGATGACCATAGCGGGGAAGGAGGTGACACAATTCAGACAGGCTGGGAAGAAGAGGTGGGGATACCAATGAGCGATGGAATGTGGGAGCCATAAAAAAGTATCTAGAAATGCGAGGCTACAGCAAATGCAGCTATATATAACCCACAGAGCATATATGACCCCCCCTAAAGAATAGCTAAATTCAAGAATGCAGAAAGGCAAACATACCCCAAATCCAGGGAAGACAATGCAGGGATGAGACACATGTTTTGGGCATGCCCGGAAATTGGGAAATTTTGGGAGGAAATAGCCCACCTGCTTGAAGAGAAGGGGATTAAATTAAATGTTGAATCAGCGTGGGCATGTTTAATAGGAGGATTCTCTAGGCCACGCCAACGAAAACTTGTGAGCAAATTAAAGGACTTGGCATACATACTTGCCAAGCGCAGAATGGCCATGGGATGGAAAGCATGTAACAGACCTAGAATAGAACCTTGGTGGAGTGACCTACACAAATGGACCAAAGCTGAAACAGCAGTATGGTGTGAAATCGGGAATAGAGGGCAAGGGGGGAGAAAGAGGCAGAAACCCTGACTTCCTGGAAGCACCTAGTGGCCACGCTATATGGACCCGCCCAAGACTGGTCAAGTGACCAGGACTCTGAGGAGGATACAGAAAGAGAAATCCCCTTAATAGAATCAGGTGCAGTGCGAGAGGCGAAGTAGGCTCGGATGGGGGGTGGGGAGGGGGGCGTGGGCAGCAGACTTGGAAGCGTAAATATAAATATTTAAATGTTATGTGTGTGGTAAGTTTGTTGCCTTTTTGTTTTGGTTGTAATAAAATAATACAAATTGTTTTTAAAAAAAAGGTTGGACATGGCAGAATTTTAAGGTGAAAAATTTGACCGAAATGTTGCTTTATTGGGGTAAGCGTGATATTAGTAAGTTGTAGGAAATTAGCATGCACTGGTAAAAACCCATGAAATTCACTGAAAAAGCATGGTTAAAGGGACGTTCTGGTTAAAAGTAAAACCTAAAAACCTCAAATTCGGTAGTTAGGGTAAGTTAATCAACAATAACTTGCGCCACCCGCGTGCACTGCTAAGGCGAACACCAATGACATCAATGATGACATCACATATAAAATTAATTTTGATGAAAAGTCCCTACAAGGGGGTGTCTATAATGTTAACAATATTTCAGGGGTGAGTGGGAGACCTATCATGAACTAAATCTATTAAAGAATGTACTCATCTAAACAAAACATTATATTGGAGTGTTGTTGTTAATACAGGAAACTATAATCATACATAAACATAGGCAATGGCTGCAGCATGCACCATTGAAGTACAATATTTATATTCTTGTAATTTTGGATAGTAAAAAAATGAATGCTACCTTATCAGAGTTTTGAGTAATGTTAAACATTTAATAACTAGCTAACAAATCAAGACTTACTACACACTTGTGCTAGTACAAACAATACTTATAAATCCGAGGCACATACAGGGAAACTAAAGTAAGGAAGAAAGAAACGGCATCATCAGAAAATGTTAATAACATTAAAGTTCATCTTCATGTATACACATACATTGTGTGTTTGAGGCTTGCTTATTGCCCCATATATGTTCACCACGAGCTTAGACCAAACCCTAAGGAAAGTACTTTTAGAACATATGACAAGGTTAACGTCCAGACATATAGCACCTTTTGAATTTTAATATTCTGAATGTACAAAACCACCTTGCCTAGATATGTTGGTGAGCAAAAACAAATGGCCCAGATATGTGATGTTATCAGTGATGTCATCAATTACATTTGTGATGTCATCTTTGATGTCCCCTGTGTTCATTTTAGCAGTCACAGTGGTGGCACAAGTTATGGTTGCTTAGCTTACTATAACTGGTGAATTTCGGAGGATTTTTGGTTTTACTTATAACCATAACGTCCCTTTTTAACAAAGTTTTTTTTCATTGAATTGCATAGGTTTTTATTAGTGCAACTTAACCATAAAGTCTCTTTAACAAACATTTTCAGTGAATAAATATATATGTATGAGAGGGAGAAAAACCTTTAGTTAAGGTGAGTACGTTTAATGCAACAAACCCTTGAAACTCAGTGAACAAACGTTAGTTGAAGTGACGTTAAGGTTCTGATTTAATGCAACTAAATCCCTGAAATTCGATAAGTACTGGAAGTTACGTAAGCATCCTGATATCACATATGACATTATTTATAGCATCATAAATTGACATCACTAGCAGGTCACACATACAAGAAAGAGATCCAACATTTGAAAAGCTGTTTTCTGCATAGAAGAATGGATTTGTGTGAAGCTTGGTTGGAGTTTGCATCTAAAAACATTGTCCATGTACAACCATCGTATTCCTACACATCGTTTACTCTGTATTGATTGAGAATTCAAAATGATGATATGCTAGTTCCTTTTTATCACTCTTTTCTAAAAACAATCACCTATGCAAAGAATACATTTGAGTACTACAATTAGGAATTTACGCCTGTCCACGAAAGCATACAACATGCATTAAAAGGTGCAATTTCCGAAGTCAACGTATCTACATATGGCAGACACCTTACTGTCATAACAAATCGAATGTTAGGCCTGGACCAAGTAAAATAGTAAAGGCTAGGGCAGGTGGCGTGCAAGGTTCAGTGATCTTAAACACTCATGTTGTGAGGACACATAGTAATCTGGACTAGAGTAGCTAATATAATGGATGGACAAAAGTTGTAAATGTTTTAGTGCACAGGTTTGAAACCGGCATGCCACTATTCATTTTGAATTATGACTCCCGTTTATCCTCACCATTGCCTATGCTGGGTAGGGCTAGTGGAAGTTGTAGTGCAACAAATTCTGGAGATCCAAAGATTGCAAACTTCTCCTATATTGCATCTAAATTGTCAATTGCAATGTACTAGAGCAACTTTCTGTAGTTCCCCAACCATTATTTACAATGCTTGACAAATATTTTCAGACCTTCATTAAATACTGGGTATATTGCATCTGTGCTGTATGTTCAAATACAGTCATAAATGATTCCCCCAATAATCCCCCCTGGTATTTACCAATAAGGTCCTCGGGGAGGTTGCAGATTGTGTCTTAGCTGATTTCTCATACAACATCACTGATGGCATCGGACATTTTAAGTGGCTAGGGAGTACAGTTAATGTTAAAGGATATTTGTACCGCGCACTATGACCACCGGAGTGGTCACCTGGCGCTCTGGCGGCTCTGAAAGAAGGAGGGGGGTGTGTTAGTGGGAATAAACTGGAAAAGTGCAAGATAGCAGTAATGTGCTGTTGGCAGCCTGAGCCCGGTGGGTCCGTTGGCTGGGCATGGGGTGTTTTACGGTCGGTAGTCGTTGTGTGCTGTTGTGCAAGTCTATGTGCGGTTTGTTTTGTTGTTGCAGTGTAGTTAAAGTTTGTGCGGATTGCTGCGTTTAAGGCTTGTGGTTGTGTTTGGTTAGAGTTTGAGAGGTTAATGCAGAGGGATGAAATTGTTAGTGGATTGGTTAGTTGGCATTGCTGTCCTTGCAATTATGTCTAGGCGTGATGCTTGCCATCATTCACTATTCTATCAAAGTGTTGCGCTTGCTAATTTCAATATTCTGCCTAGACATGAGGCAGGCTAGTGATCACGATTCCATTTAAGTGTTACAATTGTCATCATTCACAGTTTCATTTAAGTGTGGCGCATGCTCACATTCACATTTCCTTCAAGATGCGACGCAGGCCAAAGTTAAGAATTCCATCTAAGTGCGGCACATGCTAACATTCATAATCCTGTCCAGATGCGACGCAGGCTAAGGTTAAGAATTCCATCTAAGTATGGCATATGCTAGCATTGGCTGGTATGTTAGTGCATCATGTACTGCAACATTTAAGGTCCAGCCAAGAACGGATTTAGGCTGATGGTCACAAATCTCTCTAAGAATGCATGGTGTAATTCTATGGCAGTCTACGTTATGGAGAGGTAAGTTAGAGTGGCGAGGGCTTTCTGGAGTAGAGTAATTGCTCTACACCCCACCCATGCCACACTTAGTTTTGTTGGTGTCTATTGGCTGCTGGCTTCCTTTGCTTCCCCTGCGGACACCTGCAGACACATCTAGGAGCCGGCAATGTAGGAGCCACCCTTAGCCACAGGGGTTGCCGTGCAGAGGGCTGGCCAGGTCTGGTCCAGGATAGGGAGGGGTTGGCCCTGGAGGCCTGGGGAGGGCTCTGGGGGCAGGACAGAGCAGGGAAAGCTGCTGCCGGTGTTCCCAGGCAGCAGGGTCGCATTGGGAGAGAAGCAGCCCCATCATGGTGCTTTGGAGGGGTAGGGCTGGAAGTCTTGCAAGCATTGCCAAGAATGGACACACCGTGGCCTACATTCAGTGTTTAGTTTGAGTCACAGCCTGTGTCGATGTAAGGGTGAGTGCATGGAAATGTGGCCTGCAAGTAAGTCACATGGTGACCATCCTTGTGCATCAGCATTGCACTGTTTATTTTTAAATGCACCTAAGACGCCCTTCTATGCAGAAACACGCTTTTTAAATGTTGTATTCCTTTCTTGCATGTGTGATCTGCAGCACCATTGATGTTACTCATGATGCCATAAGTGATGTAATTTGTGATGTCATCAAAAGGCTTACGGCTGCGCAATGCAGGCATCATAGTTAAGGTGCCGTAGCTTCCTGCACCTGCTGAATTTCAGGGGTTTTGTTGCATTAAATCAGCACCCTAACACCATTTCAACAAACGTTATTTCACTGAATTTGAAGGGCTTACATATGCTCTACCTCCCACTACCTTTTAAACCTTTCTTTTTTCCGTAAACATAACTAATGCCATAGAATTTGGTAACCATATCTGTTCATGAGCTACGCAACATCAGATTGATCAAGTATTTCACCTCTTTTTCTGTCCACTAGACAAGGGCTTAGTAATGGTGTACTGTGACGAGGAAGAGCAAGGTGGGGTTTTGTGGAGGACTGTGGCGAAGAGTGAAGTTGTGTAGTTGGAGACTGTCATGAAGAAGACTGAAACTATGTAGTTGGGGCCTGTGACGAGAAAGTCAGTTGGTAATAGTGGGGTACTGCGGTGAGATAATGTGCTGTTCGTCGGGGGACTGTGACGAGGAAGAGTACGATTGTGGAGGGATTTGGACAAAGAACAGTGAGCTGATGGTAGTAAGGGGGGGAAACAGATGAGGAAGAGTAACGTGCTGGTGGTGGTCTGTGAAGATTAAGAGTGTGGTGGTGTTAGATACTCAGGGGCTATACCCAAATGGCTAGGAAGCCCAGAGTCCTGACAGTTGCATAGCCCTGGACACACACACATGCGCGCATGCACACACACACACACACCTCTATACACACATATGCACACCTCTATACACACATACCTCCTATATATACTCACACTTACCTATATCTATATATATATTTCTGAGGCTTGTGGAATCTGCTTAGATCACATGCTGTGCATAGGCCGACATCTAGTGGAAGCTGCGGAGTATTACAGTTTGTTTTTCGAAACTCAAAAAAGGGCGTCGACACAGGGCGTGCCAGTAACACTATCCCTAGTGTGACGTCCACTGTACCCATGATCCCTCACGTGTCTAGGACCCTCAGATTGTTTTTTTCCACCATACTGGTCGGAAGCATTTCGCGGAGTTCCCTGGCCTTAGCCACCCTTTTGCTAAATATTGTTAAATTTACCCATTTCTCCACCCAAACGTCGAGTCACTGAACTTCTACACTCGACGCCGGCCCGGAGAAGAATTCGACCGTCGACAGCTGCACGACGGATTTGGTCCTCGGAAGGCCTCTGGCCTCGGCCCTGCAATTAGGGAAAGTGGGGGGTGGACATACTCTACACTCTTTTGGTATATAGGTACATTCTTATATATTCCTACACTTACAAGCCCGCTGCCAGAAGGTGCGTATGGAGGGTACCCCTTTCCAATTCTGCCCCAAGTGCAACTTGGGTCGACGGGCACGCCACCTGCAATCTCTGCTTGCCGAAACACTTGAGAACCGTTCGATCAAGCGTTGGGCCAACCACGCCAGGCATCATGAGGCCATGGCAGCGGACGACGCCTTCAGCGATGGCAGCGACGCTGTGCTTTCGGATGGCGAGGGCATTATGGCATCGAAAGACAGCTGAGCGCAAGTCCCCGACCTCGAAAGGTCGTCCGGCAGGGGAAGACCCCCGGCGACGCAAGCGCTTCCCACAACACTTCCACAAAACACATGAAGTCCAACCGAGACTCGACGTGCACGTCGAGTTCTCGGAAAGAGGCACATAGAGAACGGTCCGAATCAGCGTCCTCTGGGCGTTCTCGATCAAGATCGCCGCATGACTCCAGGCAATCATCCACTGTTGCCAAGAGTGCCTTGCTCCCCAAGGTAACGGAAGTTTGATCGTCGGAGGATGAAGCCGACTTCCATCCCCAGACCGCACTCCAGGAGTTGGTGCCTGCAGACCGCGTTACGGCGGCTCCCGAGCCCCTACCTCCACGCTCGAAGGATAGGGACACTAACCCCGAACTTCGACGCCAGCCGTCGAAAGGCTCCGAAGGGGCGAAAAAAAACAGGGAAAACACTCTTCCACTCACGGGGAGGGGGAAAAACAACAAAGGAAGCAGCCTCTGCCTACTTCAACACCTGTAAAACACTCCACTCATAGACAGACAAGTCCAAGTCTTCTGCCATCACAAAGACCCCTGCTCAGACCTCCAGGTTTAGTCAGGACAAGTCAGAGAAACTTCCAGAAAGAGTGATTCCCAGTTCTAGAGAATGGTCTAGTGACGACATAGACAGGGTCATGTCAAGGATGTCATCATTGGCAGATTTTTACGCAAAAAACCCTGAACACTTTCTCTCTTATACTCCTGACGGGTCAGCACCCTCAGGCTCTAAGGATCCTATACCTCCAAGTAAAAAGTCCCGGTTTGAAACACCAACGTGGTATTCGGACCCCTTCTATGTAGAGACCTACTCTCAGTATGAAGGAGAGACATCCTTTTGTGAGGATCCAGATTTGGGCATGTTGGAAGAACAAACTGGCACGGGCTACTATGGGGATGATGAGGACCAAGAAGAGTATGAGGACGACCCGGAAACCTACAGAGTAGATTCCCCGGTAGAGAAGGAACCCCCGGTTACGGACTCCCCTGTCGACAACCAACCTCTCCTGAATGAAGTTCTGTCTCGAGCAGCTGAACATTTCCACATTGACACCCAGGGTGCTCAAGAGGAGAGGGACTTCGCCGAGGAGTTAGTGGGAGAAAGGAGGCCTGTTGCTCAGGCCATCCCTATCCTTAAGTCTATTCAGCGTAGAATAGACCCGTCCCTGGTGAACCTGAACCTCACCAGAGCAGTCAATCCCAGAGTTGAAAAACTTTTCAGGGCAGCCCAGTCTGACCCTCTCTATATAAAAGGACATCTGAAGCCAGACTCCCTAGTTATCACTAACACTCGTAAGAGGGCTGGAACACCCTTGTCATCGTCCGAAGCTCCTCCAGACAAGGAGAGCAAAAAACTATATGGTTTCGGCAGGAAAGTAGCCTCAACGTCCGCCTATCAGGCAAGGATTGCAAACTCCACCACCCTGTTGGCCAGCTACAACTACAAGAAGTCGCGGCACTCATAGCCTCTGCACCTTAAAGGGTCAGTTAGCTCGGATTTCCGCAGAGGGTAGAGCCGTGTCTGGTTGCATTTTAAAAGCAACCTTTGACGCCGCGGACAACGCAGGCAGATTGATAGCAGAAGGTACTGTTATCAAGAGACCTGCGTGGTTACGGCAGTCTGGATTTAAGGCAGAAACCCAGGCATCATTGTTGGACAAACCGGTGGAAGCCGATCTGTTTGGTAAGGCGGTCGAGAACGCACTGAAGAATGCCAAGGACGAATACGAGACACTCAAGCCCCTTGGCCAGTTAACCAATAAACCCCCTAACCAGAGAGGGAATAGTAATGTCGCCCACGCGGCCAAAACTGACAGAGGGGCTCTAACTATTCCCAGGGGCAGGGTACACAGTGGAACAACAGCCAACAGTCTACCCAGGGTTACGGCAGGGGTAATAGGAGAGGACGTGGTAAAGGCAGAGGCAGCCCCAGCAAAGGAGGCGGCACGCCTCCACCAAAGCAGTGACGCTCAGTTCAGGGTCTCTTCTCACGCAACCCCAGTAGAGGGACGCATTTCCAACTTCACCCAGGCTTGGGAAGGGATCACATCAGACAGATGGGTGCTGTCAACAGTATCCACAGGGTACTGTATAGAACTACTGCAGCGTCCCCGGAACCATCCTCCACGACAAAGAGTACACTCTTTAGAACATCAGAAGATTCTCCTCGACGAGATTGCCATTCTGCTAGCAAAGGACGCGATAGAACTCGTCCCGGGACACCAGGTAAACAAGGGTATTTATTCAACTTACTTCCTTGTGCCATAAAAAGATTTGACAATGCGCCCAGTATTGGACTTACGGCCTGCCAACAAGTATGTCAAGCCCCAAAAGTTTCGTATGACTACGCTACAAGAGGTAATCCCCCCTCCTAAAAAAGGGGATTACATGGCAACCTTGGATATGAAAGATGCCTATTTCCATATTTCCATGTTCCCAGCGCACAGAAGGTACTTGCGCTTCAAGGTGGACAGTCGGCACTACCAATTCAAGGTACTGCCCTTCGGGATAGCTTCGGCCCCAAGGGTATTCACCAAGGTACTGGCGGTGGCGGCTGCACACCTACGCAGGGAGGCAATCCCGGTGTACCCTTATCTGGACGACTGGCTCATAACGGTGGAAACCCCAGTAATTTGCAGGACAAACATTCAAAGGACTATCGACCTCCTCCACGAATAAGGCTTCTCAATCAACGAGAAAAAGTCAAGCCTGGTGCCAAGCACCTCAAAACAGTTCCTAGGAGCAATCCTAGATACTCAAGAGGGGTTGACCTTTCCTTCAGAGGAAAGAATTCGGAATATACTACTGCAAATTCCGCAATATCAGTCCGGTCTCCAAATAACGGTACGCAAAGCAATGCGTTTACTGGGCATGATGGCGTCATGTTTTACCTGGTCCCCCACGCGCGCCTGGTCATGCGTCCCATGCAGGAATGGTTGGCGAAACAGTGGTCTCAGGCAAGTGGTCAGTGGGATGATCTAGTGGTCGTTTCGCCAACACTAGTACAAAGCCTTCACTGGTGGACAAGAGAGAATCTTGCACAGGGAAAACCCTTTTACGATCCCGAAGTAAAGGCAGTAGTCACTACCGATGCATGTCTGACGGGGTGGGGAGCTCACCATCTCCACCACACAGCTCAGGGTCTCTGGTCTCCCTCAGTGGCCAAGAACCACATCAACCTGCTAGAGCTTCTGGCAGTATTCAGAGCGCTTCAAGCTTTCGAGCCCCACCTACTAAACCTGTCAGTGCAAATCCGGACGGACAGCACAACAGCCATGTTCTACCTGAACAAGCAAGGAGGGACTCGTTCGCCAAATCCGTCCAAGCTTGCCCAGAAAATCTGGATATGTGCACTCAGACGGAACATCTTCCTGTCATCACAACATGTTCCAGGGGAGCTCAATTCCCTAGCGGGTGCTCTGAGCAGAGACTCCCTACCAGAGGAACACGAATGGGTTCTACAGAGAGGTCGTAGAAAATATCTTCTCTCAGTGGGGTTTCCCCACTATAGACTTATTCGCCACAAGCGAAAACAGACAATGCCCAGGATTTGCATCCAGGTTCCCCCAACCAGACTCCCAGGGGAACGCCCTGTGGATGAACTGGTCAGGGATGTTTGCGTACGCTTTTCCACCAACTGCTCATCAGGAAGGTGGTGAACAAGATGAACAGAGAGTCGATGACGCTCGTCCTAGTTGCTCCCATGTGGGCAAGACAACCGTGGTTCCCACACCTATGCAGGATGGCGGTGTGCGAGCCATCAAACTTCCAGCCTGGTACAACCTACTGTCCCAGCACCAAGGTCAAACGGTGCACCAGCAACCCAACTCAATGAACCTGGCAGCATGGCTCCTGAGGTCAAAGAGTTTGGACATCTCTATTTACCACAGAGGTGTATGGACATCCTAAAGGAATCTAGGAAACCAAACACAAGGCACTGTTACTTTGACAAGTGGAAGAGATTCGTTATCTGGTGCCAGAGTAGACAAATCAACCCAGTTGATTGCACTCCTTCCACTATTGTTACATACATGCTCCACCTGCTAGATGCAGGATTGGTTTTTAACTCACTGAAAGTACACCTGGCAGCCCTGTCGGCATGCACCACTTCCCATAACAAGGTCTTGTGGTGGAAAGTACCAGTAGTTAAAGCCTTCATGGAAGGAGTAGAGAGACTTCACCCTCCTATTTCGAACCCACCACCAGGGTGGGACCTTAATGTGGTGCTATCTAAGCTCATGGGGCCCCCGTTTCGAGCCCATGCATAAAAGCAGTCTCAAACACCTGTCTTATAAAACGGCCTTTTTAGTAGCTATTACTTCTATACGAAGGGTCAGTGAAATTCAGGCTCTGTCAGTGCAGGATCCCTTCTTTACTGTCCATAAAGACAAACTGGTTTTACGCACACACCCTAGGTTCTCACCTAAGTTTATATCTAAATTCCACGTAAACCAGTCCATCGAGCTTCCGGCTTTCTTCCAGGACCCTCAAAGCTCGACTGAGGTGAAACTACACACCCTAGATGTGCGTAGGGCGGTCCTCTACTATGTAAATCAAACCAGACCGCTAAGGAAAACAGATCAACTGTTTGTCTCCGTAGCTACAGGCAGAAAGGGGGATCGCGTCTCTAAAGGTGCCATCTCGAAGTGGATTGTTAACTGTATCCAGCTGTGTTACTCACTCTCTGAAAGAACTCTGCCTTTCACGCCAAGAGTCCACTCTACTAGAGGCATTGGGGCCACTCTGGCTTTCATTGCAAATGTACCCCTTGACACCATTTGCAAAGCAGCTACTTGGAGCTCTATTCACACTTTTACTCAGCATTACTGCATTGACACCCATTCCAAGGCAGATACACAAGTGGGACAAGCGGTTCTAAGACACTTATTTGCTCATGACCCTTCTCACATCCCACCTCATTCCGGTACTGCTCGCTAATCTATGCACAGCATGTGATCTAAGCAGATTCCACAAGCCTCAGAAGGGATACATTACTCACCGTAATCGTATTTCTGATGCTTGTATCTGCTTAGATTCACATGCGACCCACCCTTCCTCCCCTCTGAGAGAAGGCGCATGGTTGCTTGTAGTCTTACCTTTCTATCTATCTGCTTGGATTATCTATTCTCGCGCTACTCCTCATGCTACCTCATGTCAGAAAAAATACAATCTGAGGATCCTAGACGCGTGAGGGATCTTGGGTACAGTGGACGTCTCACTAAGGATAGTATTACTGGCACGCCCTGTGTCGACGCCCATTTTCGAGTTTCGAAAAACAAACTGTAATACTCCGCAGCTTCCACTAGATGTCGGCCTATGCACAGCATGTGAATCTAAGCAGATCCAAGCATCAGAAATACGATTACGGTGAGTAATGTAAATTATATATGTATGTATGTGTGTATATATATATATATATATATATATATATATATATATACTATTCAGTATAAACAACTTTGTTAAAGGGACATTATGGTTAAGTTGCGCTACTAAAAACCTATGAAATTCACTAAAAACTTTACCGGGACGTAATGGTTCCAAGTAAAACCGGAAAACCCTTGAAATTCGCTAGTTATGGTAAGGTAAGCAACCATAACTCGCGCCACCATTGTGCACTGCTAAGACTAACACCCAGGACATTAAAGATGACATCACAAATGTCATTGATGACATCACTGATGCCATCACCTGTTCATTTACTTTTCATGAAAACTCTGTAGAAGGGATTCTTATTATAATGTTCACCAAAAAATGTCAAGGATAATTGGAATAAATGTAATGTGCTACTTAGTACATTAAGCAATGCATTGATATAAATAGCACTCTATTATGAAGTTCTATCCAGTATACGAAGCTACTCATGCAGAAACATAGTCAGTGTGTGCTGCATACATGATGAAGGTGCAATATTCATAATATTGCCATGTTGAATAGTGAAATAACTGCTTTCTTATTACAGTTTTGCATAATAAACATGTTACAAGTAGCTAATAAAACCCACTTAATACATAATTTCATTATTACAGACAAAACACAAAGAGCAACAACACATATAAATATGAGTATATACAGGGAAAATGAAGTGAGGAAAAAAGCAGCAGTAGTAATAGAAACTGTTCATAACCTAACTGATTATCGTTATGCAGAGAAATCATTGCTCTGTTTCAAAGCTGGTAGTTACACTATGCATATGTATCACATGATGTGACTGGACCCTAAGGAAAGTAGTGTGAGTACAATGTATACAAATGAGCATATACAGGGAAAGTACAGTAATAAAAAAAACCATAACTCTCAGAAAGTGCTGATAACCCTACTGATTATCTTCATGCACAGAAAGGATTGCTGTCTTTCAAGCATGTCTTCCCCTATGTATATGTTTCATATGATGTGACTGGACCCCAAAGAAATTACTGTAAGAACATACTTGAAGGATAGGTCTACAAATGTAGTGCTTTTTCAATATTTAGTTCTGTACTGGTACTGTAGAAAACCATGTGGCCTAGATATGTCAGAAAAGGAAAAAAGGGGGAGCAAGATGTGATGTCGTCAGTCATGTCATCAATGACATTTGTGAAGTCATCTTTAATGTCCTGGGTGTTATTGTTAGTAGTGCACAATGGTGGCACGAGTTATGGTTGCTTACCTTACCATAACTTGCCAATTTCAAGGGTTTTTCGGTTTTACTTGGAACCATAACCTCCCCTTAAAGTTTTTTTTAATGAATTTCATAGGTTTTTAGTAGCGCAACTTAACCATAACGCCACTTTAACACATTTTTTTACTGAATTTCATAGATTTCTGGTAGTGGCACGTAACCATAATGTAAACGAACATCTGACTTCATTGCACACCTTCCGAAGAATGCCACATGACCAAATGCTGGCGCACAGCATGGTGACGTGTCCGAAAAGCCGTACGCACTTCACAATAAGATCTGTGCCTCGTGGATAGTGTGGAAGTACATTTTGTACTGCTGTAGGAACTAGCAACTTCAACATTTCTCTTGCACAACTCCGACACCTATTCGTACACAGCCTTTAACAATCTAGTACACAGTACACACTTTTAGCAAAACTGCTATTTATCTTAAAATGACATCCGCTAAGGGCATCCCTCCTCCCCAAGAAACAGCACCACTGCTGTAATGAAAGAGCATGAGAAACACCGCCCCTAGCTTACAAATAACACACGCAAAACATTTTCCCCCGTCCACCTACCCCGCCATATTACTGTTTGGTGTCTCTTTCCTCAGTTCCGTCCGCAACTTTCGTTCTTAGCTATCTTCCCAAAAAAAGCCATCCATAAACAAAATAAATGTTCTTTTATGATGCACCTTTCACAGGTAAAAAATTGAACTAAAAAAAAACGCATAGACTCCATCTACTTTATATTTCGCAAGTAGAGTACATAGACTCAATACGATTTTCCAACATTTCCATTTGCAGTTTGTGTTATGCTAATGGGAATATTGTAGAGTTCATCCTCGGTTCCAGGGACTGGAACGGTGGATAAAGGGCCAGCAGGCCAAGTTATCAGCCCAATCGAAGCGAGAGTGCATAACGAGGTCTCTGGCTCATTCCCCCCCTTACACCCCTAAAATGGGGGATGAATGCCATTAACAATCTAGATTTCCAAAGCAGTAACACGTGCTACTAAAAAAGATGATTTTTTTTTTGTCCTAAACCGGGATGCCTCTGGCGTCCCGGTTTAGCAAAGGAAATCCTTTTCCAAGATGGCCACCATAGAAGGGGAAGGCGGGTGTGCCATACAGGGCCCTTCCTGCCTGCAAAAAGCAAAAAGGAAACCCTATGACAATATTACCATGAGCACATTTTTCTTCCCTTTCAAATGTATCCTAATGTGCAACAACTTTACCACAAAGCCAGTCCCAGGTGGATATTGCCACTTTAACCATATGTTTTGTCCCTTCTAGTAATGGCCAGTAGCCACATTGTCCGGATCATGACCTTATACCATGACCCCGACATTCTGCCCACTGCCCATGGCTACAACCTACCCCTCAGTGACTGAAGCTGTACCGCTATTTTTGTCAAATACGAAAACACTGCCACATCTCCAACACCATGCTTTTCGGTTGTTGACAATCAGCCTTACGCAGATTTACTGTAAATCCACCCAGGTTATTTTTCTTTCAAAACTGTCAAAAGAATACACTAATGATTCGTCATATTAGGTGTGCACAAAATCCCAACCAACTTTGTAAACTCATTCGCAATCATGTCAGAAGTATTCCAACCATCAGCATTAACCCTCACCTCCCCACACATTATTTCATAAGTTTCACAAGTGCAACGGTCAGAGAATATTATCCCGATGGTTCGACCATGTATTTTATTTTTACAAACGGTGATTTATCGCAAAAATGTTCAGTGAACCTTGCCTCATTTTTCCTCTTTTAGAAACATACCAAATCTGACAGCAGAGCGCGTCCATCTTGTGCTAATCTTGTCCATTGCTGCATCTGGCTAAGATAAATTGCTCTGACGTCACTAAATCATATGGCCCGCCCCTGACCCTCACATAACCAACCCTAGTGATATTCAACACCTTTGTCGATGACTTTCCTCTCCAGCGTAGCCAAATGCGCCCATAAGCGCCTACGTGCTGTGATGCAGAACCTGAAAACGAACACACATTGACTTAAAACATAGCACATCACAATTAGAAAGAATAAACCGGTTTTGTAAAGAAACCAGTAACACTTTACAATTTGTAAAGTACTTTTATTTCACAATAAAGTGTCCGAGAACATCGGACTATTCTCATATGCAAGCAAATTGCAAAATTGTTTCTGCGCTCGTGATCGAAAAATGTTAATCGTGAGGTACACGTTGTTCTTTTCCCATAAACAAAGTATTTGTTTTGGATAAATGAACCCCTTCGGTCGCACAGTGAATTCCAGAGCGTCGGCATGAACTTGGGCCTAGACCACCATAAAAGAAGTTACTTTACTCCTAAGCACCAGTGCAGCGTATGGACACATGGGCCCTGCGCAATCGTCCCACATAATAGTCACGGTGATGCAGCCGTTCACGAGTACGTGCACCTGGCGTGCAAAAAAATCCATCACTTGACATCTGGAATCCATGGCAATTGCAGTAAGGCAGCATGTAACGATTTGGAAAACATAACAGAAAATACGTATCAATACCCACCCTTTATTAGAATACATCTATTGATTTCTTAATTCAGCATACAGTTTAAAGTAACAATTACTACACACAGCAAACTGATACACAAATCGATGTGGTCATACATGACATTTTAAACAAATATTAGCGGTGAACATGGGTGCATCTAGTGATAGTCTACAAACGCTGAGATTCTGGACTCCCCATAACTACAAAAAAATGGCAACTACACAGAAAGATATGATGTCAGTTGCATTGCCAAAATTAATGTTCAGGTAATAAAAAATGAAATCGTGTTCCGGTGTAGAGTCGTCAAAAGCAAACTTACACGATATTTACCGTCTCCATTCTCTTCCTGAAACTCGGACAGCAATGTGCTTGCACCAAAGAATCTTCATGAACTTGTATTACATGTGCCTTACACGTTTTGGAATGCATAACCTTATCAAATTTGCCTTATTGCAAACTTCCACTCCCTGCATTCTTACTGACTATTTCCTTTCGCTCAAGGTCAAAAATCAATTGACCTTTATGGGTTCAGTCCCATGCGTGGACCTCCTCAGCTCGCAACCAAAAAAGCAAAGCCAGTGATCTTCACTCAGAATCCAAATACATTCTCACTTTGCAACAACATGGCTCAACGCTTTCATGAGAACTGGTACTCCCATACACTTGCAGACCCGCTGTTTCCATCAAACACTGGAGGTGGCTGCCTCAGATTTCAAACTCTAGGATGCCAGTCTGACCGCAATATTATTTTAAATACATTGTAACACAGACACATTAATTCTTCGCCTGTACTTTACGGACATTATATTGAGCAACAACTTCAAATGTACTGTATGACTTTTGTGAAAAAAACACCACTTTTTTTCTTCCTGCTGCCACATCCCATCCCAGCCTCATCAACCCTCATCTTCCAAGACAGTATTTGATTAGTTACATGCCCGTATACACAATTTACAGGATGGTATTTTTAAAAACACACTTGCATATTACTATCAATCCGTTTCACTATGTTAAATATTTTCATTGTGTATTACCTTCTGAAAAACTTCATGAACATGAAGTGAATTTTATTTTCCTGGGATGAACATTTTTCTTGTTGGATCCTTGTTTCTGTAGGTTTGCGGACCATCGGTGTCATTACCAAGCTGGATCTGATGGACGAGGGCACAGATGCGCGGGAAATCCTGGAGAACAAGCTGCTGCCACTGCGCAGAGGTAGGCACTGTCTGCTGTGAAAGGGTGCTTCTGGCAGGAAATCTCAGCAGCCCACTCTGCCATAGAGCGCAAGGAGAGGCTTGAGGTTCCAGTCCCAGCACAGAATTGGGTGATCAATGCAACCTGTGAGGGGACTTGATGGAAGCCTTGCTTTTAGTTCGAACCACTGGATTACAAAGGAGAACCTTCTGGCCCCATCCGGGAAGTTATAGAAGTGTTTATTGATCACACTGTGGCCCTAAGCCTAAAAGAGGGGAAAGGAAAAATAAAAATAAATAAAATAAAACGCGTATTAAAAAAGTCCAATATCCAGGGTCGGAAGTGAGATTGGGTAAGCAGGAGCAAACAGCAGCTCCTGGGTATCCAGCATAAACCAGTGACCAGGAGCTTACCACTGGGGAACTAGGAGCTAGTTCATAGCATTCCGCAAATCAAACTTTACTTGAGATGCAAACATATCATTGTGTTCATTATTTAAGATCCCTTGTGCTTGTAAAAATATGGGCTAATATTTATGTATAGGTTGTCTCAAATGCATAGTTAAATTCACATAGGTGTGTCTGTATGCGATCAGCTGGTCTGGGAGCCAAAAGTTGTTCCTGGTAGCTATTAGTTTAAAGCTAACCAGGCTCTTCCAGGCTGCAAGCAAGAGCGAACCCTGCAATATGGTACATCTTAAACAGGGAAGGGATACTAAACAAATTGCAAGTCACAAACACATTCGTAATGGTAATGGGATCAATTAGAATTGTTGTGAGTCTAAAGCTAGGGATGACTAGCTGTGTAATGTGGGCCGTTTCTTTGATCTCTATTAGCAAAGATGTATGAAAGTGTAGAAGCTAGACTACATTCGGGCGCCATTTCTACCTACAATCTTGGTCTGATTTTAGGGCCAGGACTCCCGATTCTGGGAGGCATTGGATTTATGGGCCAATTGCTATGCATGTTTTGTGAGACATGATTGTACACAGACAGTTTGGTAGTGAGATCAAATGCGCTGATCGCCTCTGAAAGGAAACAAGTTAAGTCTTTTAGATGTGTCGCAGATTCTCAAGAACATACCAGCTCCCAAAGACAGTTCAGTGGTTTTTATTATCTTTATTCAAGTGGCTCTTTGAGGGTCCTTCCTCTCTAACATATGTATGGGACAGTGCTAGAAATATAATACCCTTACTGTTAATGATTAGTGGTGATGGCATAAAAGTGAACATCTCACTAACTCCCTCTCGGAACAATATAGTGGTCCTCTAATTCTGAAAGGTAGTTTGTAACAAGAATAGGTGCTTCACAGACACTCGAGCCCCGCTTGCTCTTTAACCTGTACGCCCCCTTCTTCTCTCCCTGTGACTATCGGTCTCTCTCCCCTTTCCCTCCTTTTCTGTCTACCGTCTCTTCTCTCCTTTTCACTACCCACCTACACCCTCCAATCTTACTTTCTCCTACTACTACCACCCCTCTCTGTACTACAACTATCCCTCTCTATTCTACTTCTGCTACTCCTGCCTGCTCTTCTCCTTCTCCTCGTTCTCCATTACATCTCTCCACACTACTCCTCCTCTCTACACACTCCTCCTCCTCACTCTCCACACTCCTCCTCCTCACTCTCCACACTCCTCCTCCTCACTCTCTCCACACTCCTCCTCCTCACTCTCTCCACACTCCTCCTCCTCCTCACTCTCTCCACACTCCTCCTCCTCACTCTCTCAGCACTCCTCCTCCTCACTCTCTCAACACTCCTCCTCCTCACTCTCTCCACACTCCTCCTCCTCACTCTCTCCACACTCCTCCTCACTCTCTCCACACTCCTCCTCCTCACTCTCTCCACACTCCTCCTCCTCTCTCTCTCCACACTCCTCCTCCTCTCTCCACACTCCTCCTCCTCTCTCTCCACACTCCTCCTCTCTCCACACTCCTCCTCTCTCTCCACACTCCTCCTCACTCTCTCCACACTCCTCCTCCTCACTCTCTCCACACTCCTCCTCCTCACTCTCTCCACACTCCTCACTCTCTCCACACTCCTCCTCACTCTCTCCACACTCCTCCACACTCCTCCACACTCCTCCACACTCCTCCTCACTCCTCCACACTCCTCCACACTCCTCCACACTCCTCCTCACTCTCTCCACACTCCTCACTCTCTCCACACTCCTCCTCCTCTCTCTCCACACTCCTCCTCCTCTCTCTCCACACTCCTCCTCCTCTCTCTCTGCACACTCCTCCTCCTCCTCTCTCTCTGCACACTCCTCCTCCTCTCTCTCTGCACACTCCTCCTCCTCTCTCTCTGCACACTCCTCCTCTCTCCACACTCCTCCCCTCTCTCTGCACTCCTCCCCCTCTCTCCACACTCCTCCCCTCTCTCCGCACTAATACTCCTCGCTGCACTCTGCCTCTCCACTTTACTACTCCCACCTCACTCTCCACCCTACTACCACCTCCCTCTCTCCTTAAGTTCCGGGCGCTTCTCAAGACCTTCCTTTTCCCTTCTTCCTTTCTTCCTTCTTTCTGACCTCCACTGGCACTAGTTTTCCCCACTGTCCCTCCCTCCTCTCCCTGCACTTCTCTTACTGCACTTGCATGTCCCGAATGTCACAAGGCCTAATAGGATCGTTTTTTTTGTTGTCTTCTTTGTTCCCCCTCCCTCTTGCCTTGTTGCGCCTTGAAACACATTGTGTGTAGGTGAATTATAAATACCTGATCATTCTACCACCTTTGTCCACACTACTACCCATCTCTCCACACTACTACACTCCACGCCTTCTTTCCCAGTTATCCTCCTTTCACCATTCCACTTACCTTACCATGCACTTCCTATTCTGTCTCACTCACACCGTTCATGAACACTCGCAACCCCGTACCATATTTCTCAATAACCAATACATCACCTTACATACCCTTTCAATAATGAACCTCCACGGCTTTCTCCAATGTCAGGTTCTTCTCCCACTGCGTCGGCCTCTGCCCAGGGGATACTGAGCTAGACTGGCAAGCATGGTGTAATTCTGGTATTGGGTAAGATATGCCGGCAAGCAACCTGGCACCAAAGGAAGGAATGTGGATAGTGACCCTCACAACTACTACCTGCCCCCGGTGTCTATATCTGTCTCCTCCTCCCCACCCCTCTCTCCCCCTCGTGTAGTATGGTAATGTTTATTTGTAATCCTCTATACACAAGGCAAGTGTTTCAAAGCGCTCAAAGATGGAGGGGAACAAGGGGAACAAAGTCATTCAGAGCCCTTGAATTTCTGAACGATACAAGTCTGCACAGAAAATGCATCTAATCCAATTAACAGCGTAGATAACAACAAATGGGTCTGACAACGATTCTGCAGTTTTTCCAAGTGCATTGAGGCACCACTATGCAAGGAGGCGAGACAGGGAAGATAGACTATATGATATGATATATGATATGGCATTTGTAACGCGTCTATACACAAGTGTTTCAAGGCGCGACGAGGCAGAGGGGGGGGACAAGGGGAGACGGACAACGATCCTACTAGGCCAGCTGTCATTCAGATAGTGCAAGGGTAGGGGGACTGGGAAAGGTGCAAGGGGAAGGGGAGAGGGGGAAAGTGCAGTACATGGTTAGTAGAATACAAGATAAATAATAGGGCCAGCTGGTGGCAAGTGCAAGGAGAGTGCAGTACATGGTTAGTATAATACAAGCTAAATGATAGGGCCAGCTGGTGCCAAGTGCAAGGCAAGTGCCGGGAGAAGGGGCTGTAGGATACAGAGACAGTCCCGTAGTGCAGGTAGGCAGTGCAGGGAAGAGTGGCTGGGCCAAGGACCGAGATCGGTGAGTGGCCCAGTTGCAGATTCAGTGCAGGTTCAGTGATTTTAGCAGGGGAGAGAGGGAGAGAAAGTGGAGGCAAAGAGGAAGGTTTTGAGGTGCTTCCGGAACCGGAGATGGTTCTCCTCAAGTTTCAGGGAGGCAGGAAGGCTATTCCAGAGGGAGGCCCCTGCTGCGGAGAGATATCTACCCCCAGCTTGTTGCTTGGAGAATCGGCTGACCCTGAGGTAGTTGGAGGTGGATGAGCGAAGAGCTCGAGAAGGAAGATATTTAGGAAGAGAGAGTTGAAGGTATTTTGGCCCAAGGCCCCAGAATGCCTTGTGGACAATGCAGAGGGTTTTGAGCTTAATCCTCGCAGCCACTGGGAGCCAGTGTAGTGATTTCAGTCCTGGAGAGATACAGTCCCTGGGCTTGAGGCCAAGGACAAGTCTCGCAGTCCTGTTCTGGATGAGTTGCAAAGGGCGGAGAGTAGAGGCAGGAAGATTTAGATAGAGGCTGTTACAGTAGTCCAGCTTCGAGAGAACCAGGGTTCTGGAGACAGTGAGCTTCTGGGGGAAGGAGAGGAAAGGAAGGATACCTCTGAGGAGGTGTAGCTGGTAATGTGACTTCTTAGAAACGTCCGATATATGAGGAGAGAAGGAGAGTGTGGAGTCGAAGATGACCCTGAGGTTTTTTGCCTTGCAGGAAGAGGGCCAAGGGAGGCTGGCCAGAGAGCTGCAGGGAAGGAGGGAGTGGGTGTGCCGATAAGTAGAATCTCAGTCTTACTGGCATTAAGGCAGAGGTCGTTGGCGGCACACCATTCCTGGATAGCAGAAAGACAGTCCGAGATGAGGGAAGGGGAAGAGGAGGCCGAGGGTAGCCTGAAAATGAGCTGGGTATCATCCGCATAGCACTGAAAGTTGGGACAGAGAGCGGCGATGCGGTAAGCAAGAAGTGCCAGGTACTGGTTGAACGGCCAGGGGGAGAGGTTGGATCCCTGGGGGACACCACAGGTAGAGAAAAAGATGTCCGCGAGGAAGGAACCCAGTTGGACCTGGGAGGGTCGATTGGAGAGGAAGGAGGTCAGCCACGCCAGAGCCTGACCAGTGATACCCAGGTTATCACGGAGACGGTTGAGCAGGATGGTGTGGTTGACAGTGTCAAAGGCAGAAGAGAGGTCGAGCAAAATGAGAACACAAGGGTGTTACAGTCAAGGTTTGAGAGCAGGTCTTCACGGATGTTCAGGAGAGCAGTTTCCTTGCTTCTGGCAGCTCTGAAGCCAGACTGATGGTCATGAAGTCTACCAACGGATTCAGCATGGAGATTAAGCTGGGAGATGGCCAGTTCCTCCAGGAGCTTGCCCAGGAAGGGAGTGATAGAGATTGGGTGATAGTTAGCTGGGCAGGAGGGGTCGGAATAGGGTTTCTTAAGAAGGGGGTGCACAAGGGAGTGCTTGAGGGGGATGGGAAGACTCCAGAGGCGAATGAGTGATTGCAGAAGTCAGCCAGGGCAGGCGCCAGGGAGTTGATGTGGTCCTTGATAGTTTTGGAGGAACAGGGGTGGACCTGTTTTGACGAGACTTTCATAGATCGAAACCTCGTCAGCAGAAAAAAGGGGAAAGGCAGAGAAGGAGGGAGGAGGGGTGGCTGCAGAAGGGCCAGAGGGAGAGCAGGGAATAGAGGGGAGGTGATGGGAGGAGAGTGAGGACAGGATGTCCTGAGTTTTTGAAATTAAGTGAGAGGCCGGTGCCGTGCAGAGGGCCTGGGAGGGGACAGGAGAGGTGGAGACTGCAGCAGGGTTGACCAGCGCCTTGCAGATTTTAAAGAGTTTACCCGAATTGTTAGATGCTGCAGAGATGCAGGCTTGGATAAGGGCTCTCTTCTTAGTGAGAACGGAGAGCCAGTGCGGCAGGCCAGTTTGTCAGAGGATGAACATGAAGCATGCCATTTCCTCTCTGCCACCCTACACCTGCGTTTAAGGGGGACGAGATCTGAGTCATACCAGGAGTTCCATTTGGCTTTGGGTTTCAGGCAGATTCTCATGGGCAAGGATATCAAGGGTATCAGATATAGCAGAGTGGAGAGTGGAGAGGGCTGTGTCAGGGTGGGAGTCAGCCGAAGGGGAAGGGGGAGGGGCGAGAAGGTGGAAGCGAAAGCCTCAACTGAAACGCGCTTCATGGGTCGGATGAACGCGAAGGCGGGTGGCAGTGATGAGAGTGGCTTTGCCTGTGGGGTAGGGAAGGTGAGGTGGGAGTATAGGAGAAAGTGATCACTCCAGGATAGAGGAGTGGAGAGAGGGACAGAGGGGATAAGGTCAGAAGAGATCAAAGCATCAAGAGTGTGCCCTGCAGAATGGGTCGGCCCAGATGGGAGAATAGAGAGTGAGAGAGAGTTGCAGAGGTCGCGAAAGAGACAAGTGGGGGGACTGGAGGAATCAAGGTGGATATTGAAGTCTCCAAGAAAGAGGAGTTGAGTGGTTGAGGACAGGAGTGAGGAGGAGAGGTCAGCCCACTCAGAGAGGAAGGAGGAAATTTGACCAGGTGGCCGATAGATAGTAGCCACAGTAAGGGAATAGCTAGGAGAGAGAGAGAGAGAGAGAGAGTCGGCAGACAAGGCATTCAAAGGAGGAGTAGGTCTGCGTAGGGGTGACAGAGGCAGGAATCCACTCAGGGTAGATCAGGGCCACACCCCCCCCCCCCCCAGCATGGTTGGTCCTGGACAAGGAGAGGATCTTGTAACCGTCAGGTAGGCGTGTGTCAAAGTTGGTGACAGAGCTGGCCGTGAACCATGTCTCAGTGAGACCGAGGATGTCATGGTCCAGTTCCTCAAGAAGGCGACAGATATCAGAGGAATGTTTGACGGCAGAGCGAGAGTTGAGAGTGGCAATGAGGAGAAGATTGCCATCCTTAAAGGACTTCCGGGGAGGGGTACAGATCAGAGGTACGCCCTGTGGAGGTGAAGAGGAAGGAGCAAGAGAGACGGCAGGGTGAGAGGGTGGAGGCAAGGTAGCCCAGGACAGAGAAGAGGGGACAGCAGGAGAGGAAAGGAAGTTGATGAGGCGCGGGAAGCGTCTATCAAAGAGGTGGAGGTTGGCCTGAGGGCCTTGGACCAAGACTGTCCCATTAGCGTAGACATTAATGATGGCCTTAGAGGAGCGGAAGGAGGCCAAAAGGACATCCCAACGGGCGCCAAGGCATGGTGTGTTCAGATTGTGCAAGTGCACAGACTGTACAGGAGAGGGGGCACGGACAAGTCCAAGGAGATGGGGGGGGCAGGGGGGGTTATCAAGTGCTGCGAGATGCCATTCTCATGGGTCACTGACCAAGTGCAGTAGCAGCGGGGCAAGTGCAGGCCCGGAGGCAAGTGCGAAAGGACTGGCGAGGGCGCCAGGGACCTGTTGACACTGAGGTACACCCAGTGGCCAGTCGGCATGCTGTGTGGAAAAAAATTAGAGAGGCATAGAGCAGAGAGAGGTTAGCAGGGTAGAGGGAGAGAGAAGGAAGAGAAGAGGAATGTCTTTAGGAGTTTCCGGAACTTAAGGAGATCAGGCTCAAGACGGAGGGCGGCAGGGAGGCTATTCCAGAGGGCGGCCCCTGCTGAGGTTAAACATCTCTCTCCAAATCTCCGTTTGGAGAACCAGCTCACTCATAGAAGGTTGGCGTTAGTTGAGCGGAGGGCTTAGGAGGGACTGTATTTAGGTAGGCATTGTTGCAGATAGGTAGGTCCCTGGCCCCAGAAAGCCTTGTGGACAATGCAGAGGGTGTTGAACTTGGCCCTTGCCACGGGGAGCCAGTGGAGGGATTTCAGCACCAGAGAGATGCAGTCCCTGGGCTCGAGGCCAGGGATAAGTCTTGCGGTTTTGTTCTGGATGAGTTGTAGAGGGCACAAAGCAGAGGCAGGGAGGTTGAGAAAGAGGATGTTGCAGTAGTCCAGCCTTGAGAGAACCAGGGCTCTGGAGACACTGAGCCGCTGGGGGAAGGGTGAGAAAAGGGAAGAGTACCTCTAAGGAGGTGCAGCTGGTAATTAGACTTTTTAAAGATGTCTGATATGTGAGTGGAGAAGGAGAGAGTGGGGTCGAAGATGAACTCAAGGTTTTTTGCCTCGCAGGTCAGTGGGGGCACAGGGCCAAGGGCGGCTGGCCAGAGTGAGAGTGGGAAAGCGGAAGCAGGAGTCCTAATGCAAACTATCTGTCTTACTGGCGTTGAGGCAGAGGTTGTTTTCAGCACACCATGACTGAATTGCGGACATAGTCGGATATGAGTGAGGTAGAGGAGGTGGCTGAGGATAGCCTGAAGGAGATTTGCATGTCATCCGCATAACACTGGAAGTTAGAGATGAAAGTGGCAATCACACGAGCCAGGGCAGTCATGTAGACATTGAAGAACCAGGGGGATAGGTTGGAACCCTGGGGAATGCTGCAGGTTGAGAGAGTGATAGAGAGAAAGGACCCAAGTTCCACCTGGGATGGGCGGTCGGAAAGGAACGAGGTTAACCACGCCAGAGACTGACCTGCGATACCCAAGGTGTGTCAGAGACGTGCGATCAGGTTGTTGTGGTTTACTGTGTCAAAGGCAGACGAGAGGTGAAGTAGAATGAGGACAGACGGGGTGTTGGTGTCAAGATTTGAGAGCAGGTCTTCACGGGTGTTCAGAATAGCGGTTTCTGTGCGAGGGTGAGCTGAGAGATAGCCAGCTTCTCCAGGAATTTGTCCAGGAAAGGGTTGATGAAGATGGGGCGGTAGTTTGCCTGAATGGAGGGGTTGGCAGAAGGTTTCTTAAGCAGAGGGTGCACAAGGGAGTGCTTAAGAGAAGTTGGGGAAAACTCCAGTGGCAAAAGATATTGCAGAGATCAGCCGGGGCTGGAGCGAGAGTCAATGCTGTCCTTAATGATGTTGGTGAGGCAGGGGTCCACCTGTTTTGATGAGGCCTTCATAGACCGGACTTGTCTGATGACCTCATCAGGTGTGATGGGAGTGACAGAAGAGAAGTGGTGGAGGGGCCAAGGGAGGCTCCAGAGGTGTTTGTGTATGATGTGGTGTACAGGTGAGGGGAAATTATGTCCTGGGTTTTTGTGGTGAAGTCTGCAACCAAGGCCGTGCAAAGGTCCTGTGTGGGTGTGACAGAAGAGGTTTCTACAGGATTAGCCAGATCCTTACAGACTTTGAAAAGTTTGGCCATGTTTGATGCCGCTGAGATGCGGGCTTGAATAAATACTCCTACGTCCCATCCCCTTTCCTCTATACTTGTGAAACATTCTGTCCTTCGGGACGGGACCGGAGCACTTTTGTAAAAGCATAAAAAATTAGTTTTTGTCCTTTTTTTTATTTTTACCCGGGGCACCGCACATGGCCATAACCCGGCCCTCCTGGGCTCCGCCTCATGCATCGCCCTTCAGTCCTTTTCTCCACGCGGTCGGGGCTGTATGCACTTGCATCACCAGGAGTTTTTAGTTTTTACTCCTGTTGTCCTTCCTTCCTGCTCTGGTTCCACCGTCGTCTAGTCCTCAGTCTATGCCGGACCATCTGGGATTAGTGTCCTGTTCTTCATGCAAACGTTGTTTTGCAGGGGCGGGTCCCCATCCTCTTTGGCTGGAGTGTCTAGGCCCGGAACATCGCTGGGACTTGTGTCTTTATTGCTACTCCCTCTCCGTCTGGGCACTCCAGCGTCATCTTCGGTGGGTTGTAGTGTTCCAATGCGTTCCTCCAAAGCATTTGCAGGTCTTCATTGACGGAAAGAAGAAACGCTGTTAAGTTCTTTACTTTTTAGGGTGCCCTGGCCAGGGGACTCCTTTCCGGGGTCTTCCAGGCCCAGGAGGGGCTTGTGCAGCTCTGTTACCAGGGGCATCCCGAAGTGCTCCACAAGGGGCCTAATAGGCACACCGGAGGTTCCTTCAAGGGTCCCCGAAGTGGGCCTGCCAAAACTGGGCGTTGTTCCGAGGTTCCCTGTTTGGGGACTAAAGTTCAGCCCAGTTCTTCTGGGGCTCTGGATACCGGGGTTCTCCCTGAGGTCTACATTTCTGGAGCTTTTCGCACAGAGTTGTGACTCGAGGCCCCTTTTGAGGGAGCTAAATGTACCGGGTTAGAACCCGAGGTTCCTCTTCTAGGGGGTAAATCCAATACCGCCAGAATCGAGGGTTCCTCTTTGAAGGGCCTGTCGGTCAGGTACATTCCTCAACCTTTTCATGCTCAGGGTCGTGGTGGTACCGGTTCTGTCGAAGGGGCGAAGAATGCGGTCACACACCACAGGCCTTCGAGTACCGGCTCTGCCGAGGTTCCTTCACTGGAGGCTAATTCTGGGGCAGTACCGGAAAAGTCCAGTAAACGTCCTAGATTGGCCAGCACCGGTTCGGTCGAGGATCCTTGTTTCAAGGCTAAAATGCCACTTAAGACCCCTGACTCCCCTGAGAAAACAGTGGCCTCACTTTCTCCTGTGACGCAGTTTTCCTCTGGTTTTGACAAAATGGCGGCTCAACCTCCGTGGTCTACGACAGCCATTTTGGATACCTCCCTTACACCAAAGTTCACGACGATGCTGGGAGCATTCCTTTTGGGGCTGAGCAGTTTTTTTCCACACCATGTGGACAACAAGAACCCATTCTGCCCTTCAATGGATAGGCGTGCTCGGGCTCCGCTGCCTCAGTCTCGCTTCACCCGGGTTCTGCACCACTGATTTACGTGGACCCAGCCAGTGGTGGTCCGTCCTGACAACCATCCTTGTTGCGCTCATGGGGGTATGCCCCACAAGAGCAGCCTTTGACAACGTCTGCGCCTAGCCCTTTGTCAGAGGAAGTGTTTTTTTTTGGGTTATAGGTCAAAGGATAGAATCCAAAGGACTGAAATGCAATAGGGTCGAATCAAAAGGACCGAAAACCAAAGGGTGGAATTTTTTTTAATGTATATTTTGGTGTAAAAACCACTTTTATTTTTTACTATACGAAAGCTTCAGCTAAGTCTCCTTATACAGAGAGGTCAGGGTCCCAAACTCAGTCCTTCTCTGGGTTCAGGGGGTTTTAGGATCGCTGTGCGTGACAATCTGAAGCTCTGTTTGGCGGGCCCGGTCGTAAGCAACAACGGCAAGGTGGTCAGATTTTCTCTCACCCATCGGCCTCCTCTCCACGGACAGGTAGTCTTCCCTGCGACAAATCAACCAAATGATAGGTTTTGTCGGTTGCACAAGACTCTGGTGGGAGGATGAATCTCGTCTCATCTGGAGGCGTGGCAGAATCACTGAAGACCGATTCTGGGTTTTGTTTTGTCCATCGCTCGGGTCAGCTTCTGCATGCCCCTCCCCCTTACCCCACCCTTCAACCCTCCCCACCAGCAGACTGGGTCGTCCCTCCCTCAGAGCTGAGGTACAGAAACTTCTAGACCTCCGGCCGGTGGAGCCTGTTCCCCTCGGGGAGCAAGGGGAGGGCTACTACTCCCGTCTGTTCAGTGCCCAAACCCAGCCAGGCTGGCCGGCGCACTATCCTTGATCTTTCCCAGTTCAATCTTTCTCTTCCCCAAGAGAAATTCAAAATCATCACGCCTTGCCAAATAACGTCCTCTCTTCGGAAGGGCGACTGGCTCAGTGCCGTGGACCTTCAGGGCGCATACATGCACATTATATTATGGAGCCTGCATCGGAAATGCCTACGGTTCCCCCTGGGAGAGGAGCAGTTCCAGTTCGTGTGCTTCCTTTGGGTCTCAGCTCTGCGCCGCGTGTCTTTACGAAGATGTCGGTCATCGCACCTTTCCTCAGACTGCAGGGGGTTCATGTATATCCATATTTGGACAATTGGCTCCTGCGTAGTCCTTGCCCACAGTCGTCCTTGACCAATCTTCAGTCTCTCCTTCATCTCCTGTTCCATCTTGGGCTGTCTGTGAAGTGGCGGAAATCGTCCATGATGCTCTCGCAAGACCCGATTTTCCTGGGTTTCCATTGGAATACAGTCAGTACCAGGGTGTTCCTAACGGCAGACAGGATTGCAGACCTATCCTCCACATGTTGGCTCTTCCTCCAGTCCTCGCACATGACGGCCTTATGGTTCCAAAGACTTCTGGGTCTCATGGCCTCTTGCGTGCTAGCCCTACCTCTTGCACGTCTGAAGAGGCGTACTCAGCTGGCTCTTCGGAGCTGTTGGTTCAAGATAATCCCAGTTGCATCCTGCATGTCAGCGGACCTACAATGGTGGCCTTCGACCAGCAACCTTTCAGTGGGTCCTCCTTCCAGGAGCCCTGCCCACAAGTGACAGTTACCACAGACTCCTCCCTTCTGGGGTGGGGAGCGATGCTGGGTCACCTCAAAGTATTCGACCTATGGATGCTTCAGGACAGGCAATTCCATATCAATTATCTGGAACTCCTAGCTATTTTTCTGGCGCTAAGAGCTTTTCAAACTTCTATCACAAACAAGGTAGACCGTATTCGCACAGACAATTCTGTGGCAATGTTTTTCCTCAGCAAGCAGAGTGGCCCAGGTTACTCCTCCTTGTGGACCTAGCCATACAAATTTGGGACTTGGCCATCCAGCACAAGGTCTGGCTCCAGGCAGTACATATTCTGGGTCACATCAATGTGACTGCAGACTCACTAAGCCACCAGTCGACAAACAGTTATGAGTGGGAATTGAACAGCGATGTTCTCTCCAACATTTTTTGCCATGGTGGCACTCCAGACGTGGACCTCTTTGCGACGTTCTCAAACAGGAAACTTCCTCTTTATGCATCCAGGGATGGCCTCGGAGCGTCCTCACTGGGAGACGCACTCGAGATTCTTATGCTTTTCCTCCATTACCTCTGATTCATCGGTCACTCTGCAAGCTCAGGAGCACATTGAATTGCACTCTCCTCTTCATAGCTCCTTGGTGGCCAGCCAGATTTTGGTTTTCGGAATCAGATTCTCCGATCAGATTGCTGCTGATTCCCGACCTCCTTCACCAGAGCGATCACCAGCTGTGGCATCCCTCCCCACAATAGTTCAGCTTGGCGGCCTGATGCCTGAATCCAGATCTTTAGAGCAATTTAATCTGTCTGAGGACAATATGTGCATTATCCAAGCAGCCAGAAAACCTTCTACGAGGGCTTAATATATAGGAGCACATGGCTCTGTTTTTTGGCACTGGTGCTTAGCTAAACCGCTTGACCCCAGACACGCTACGGTTGACACGCTACAGTTGACATCATTTGTGTCTCACCCCACAGCTTCCGGCATGCATGTTCTGTCTTACAGAACTTATTTATCTGTCATTGCGGCCTACCTGTCCACTGACAGCTTTGCTTTTTCATTGACTAAAAAGACATTTTGCAGGTGGTCTTCAACTCTTCCCGCCGGTGCGCACCCCTCATCCCAAATTAGATTTGATTGTGGTCCTCACCGCGTTATACCATAAGCCATTTGAACGCATGGCCTCTACCGATCTAGAATTCCTTTCTTGGAAGGTTGCGCTTCTGATAGCAGTAACATCGGCGAGTAAGTGAGCTCTAAGCTCTTTCCGTGGAACATCCGTTCCTCACGTTCCATACGGATAAGGTTGTGCTCTGCACTCATCCTTCCTTCCTGCCTAAGGTGGTTATTAAATTTCATTTGAACCAATCGATCGCCTTACCTGTCTATTTTTTTTTCCTATTCCTGCATCGGATGCCGAGAGTCTTATACAATGTGGATGTCCGGCGAGCCCTGAAATTTTAACTCGCTAGAACGAGTGAACTCATGGGCTCCTCACAACTCTCACATTCGGGGACCCGAAAGGGAAACCGGCTTCTAAAGCAACTATCTCACGATGGATTGACTTGTGCATTTCTGAAGCCCATAGCATTCTAGGTCTTCAACCTCCGAAAGGCATCCATGCTGATCTTGTACGTGACAAAGTGGCTGCTGTTGCCTTCCAAAGGTATGTGCCTTGGGAAACCATTGCCAAGGCGGCTAAGTGGGCTTCCCCATCAGCTTTTTGTAAGCATTACTGCTTGGACCTGAGCTCTAGGGGTGATGCCCAATTTGGCTTGGCGATTAGAAAAGGACTGAAAGGCAATGCGTGGGGCGGAGCTCAGGAGGGCAGGGTCACGGACACGTGCGGTGCCCCACGTAAAAATAAAGGCCAAAAACGCATTTTTGATGCTTTTACAAAAGTGTTCCGGTCCCACAAGTATGGAGGAAGGGGACTATGGACTAGGAGTAAGGTAGCCATTACAGTGATTAACTTAGTTATTTCTTGGTGTGGTAGTCAATATTGCCTTTGAAGGAGGCTGCAGGCCAATTTATCAGAGGATCTGCCTGACTCATTCTGTTTCCACTCAGCTGCCCACACTTGCGTTTAAGTGCAGCCAGATCAGAGTCGTTTCAAGAGTTGCACTTTTTGGGAGGCTTCAGTCGGACCCTCATGACAAGGGTAAGAGTATCAATGGTGTTGGAGAGAGAGGGATAACGAGAGCTGTGTCAGAGTGAGGCAGTAGGAGTAGGAGGCGGAGAGTAGGTGGAGGCAAAGGCAGCCGCTGTCACTCTTCATTAGTCTGGTGACTTTGAAACCGATTGGCTGCTGCAGGAGGAGAGAAGTGCTTCAAGCGGGAAGAGAGAAGAGTGGTCCGTCCAAGAGAGAGGTACTGAGAGGGATAGAGGGAGGGATGTTGGTAGAGATGAGAGCATCCAAAGTGTGGCTTGCTGTATGCATGGAGCCAGACGGTAAGATGGAGAGAGAGAATCGCATGGGATGTTGAGGTCATCGAGCAGGAGGAGGGGGAGAGAAGAGCGGAAACCAGGTCAGCCCATTCCGAGAGGATGTGAGTGGACTGTCCTGGTGGCCAATAAAAGGTGGCCATAAGGAGAGATGATTTATGAGAGAATGAGAGCCTGCGAGAGGCATTCGAAGGAGGGGTTGGCCTGAGTGGGGATGATGGACACAGGTAGACATTCTGGGAAGATCAACGCCACACCCCCTCCTGATTCCTTGGACTGGGCACTGAGAGGATCTTGTATCCTTCAGGGAGGAGTGTGTCCAAGCTTGTGACAGAGCTGTCCTTGAACCATGTCTCTGTGATGGCGAGCACATCAAGATCCATGCGTTCAAGGAGGTTGCAGATGTCAGACGAGTGTTTGACAGCAGAGCAAGAGATGAGCGTGACAATATGGTGCAGCTTGGCATCTTTGTAGGTCTTCTGCTGAGGGTGAGGGGGGCAGGGAACAGTAGTCATAGGCCCCCCACCCCCCAAGGGTGGCAAGAGAGCCAGAGGGATAGTGGAGTATAGCAGAGGAGCCAAGGCCGTCAAGGAAGCCGGGACAGTGAGGCAAGGCAAGGGTGCCTGTGCAGAGGAGGAAGGCACAGTGGGCAAGGGAGCCTGTGCAGAGGATGAGTGAGGCTCAGGGGGAGTGGGAAGGTTTGAGAGCCGAGTTAGGAGCCTGACAAAGAGGAGGAGGTTGGGTTGAGGACCCTGAACCATTATGGTTCCATTCAGATAGACATTAATGATGACCCTGGAAATGGCGAAGAGGTCAAGGAGGACATCCCAGCCGGTGCCACCATCAATGGGGGAAGAGGCGATGGGGGACAGAAAGGTGACCATGTACCGGGTCCATGGGTCGGGTGAGGTAACAGAGGATGTCTGTGAGAGTCTCTCTGGCAGAAGCCATGACATGTGTCTGCAATATAGGAATACCTGTGTTGGAGCCCAGTATGTCCTTAAGTTTCTTCTGGCCAGATTTAGTGTTAGGAGAGGGATAGGAAATAGAGAAGCGGTTAGAGAAGATGGGAGAGATAGATAGTGACATAGCTAGCTGCAATGGTAAGGAGGACACTTACTAGGCTGTTGTACTGAGGCACATCGAGGTGAGGGGATTGCTCTCTCTCTGTCTCTCCCCCTCTTTCTTCCCCCTTCTCTTCCACTCTCTCTCCCTCCCTCCTTCTCCCTCCCTCCTTCTCCCTCCCTCCTCTCTCCCTCCTTCTCTCTCTCTCTCTCCTTCTCTTCTCTCTCCCCTTCTCTTCTCTCTCTCCCCTTCTCTTCTCTCTCTCCCCTTCTCTTCTCTCTCACCTTCTCTTCTATCTCTCCCCTTCTCTTCTCTCTCCCCTTCTCTTCTCTCTCTCTCCCCTTCTCTTCTCTCTCTCACCTTCTCTTCTCTCTCCCCTTTTCTCTCTCTCTCTCTCCTCCCCTTCTCTCTCTCTCTCCCCTTCTCTCTCTCTCTCCCCTTCTCTCTCTCTCTCTCTCTCCCCTTCTCCACTCTCTTTCCCCTTCTCCTCTCTCTCTCCCCTTCTCCTCTCTCTCCCGCCTTCTCCTCTCTCTCTCCTTCTCTCTGTCCTTCTCCTCTCTCCTCTCTCTCTCCTTCTCTCTCTCCTTCTCTCTCTCTCCTTCTCTCTCTCTCTCTCTCTCTCCTTCTCTCTTTCTCTCTCCTTCTCTCTTTGTCCTTCTCTCTCTCTTCTTCTCTGGTATTGGGTAAGAAAAGTCTGCAAGCAAACTGGCACAAAAGGAAGGAACCACCTTCCTGCCCTCTCTTGGGTAGGACTGGTTTCCATCCTGGTAAGTCTAAATAGAAAAATTGGTTTTATATTTAATTATAAAGATTTGACAGTCAATAGGGTGGTTGCTCTGCAAGAATAGTGACATCCGTACAAGTGGATAGGAATCTGCTTGAGAATGTGTAAATATGGTCTTTCCTCTGTCTCTCTTTATAGGTTATATTGGTGTGGTCAACAGAAGTCAGAAGGACATTGATGGTAGGAAGGACATCAAAGCGGCCCTTGCAGCAGAGAGGAAATTCTTCCTTTCTCACCCCGGGTATCGGCACCTCGCAGACCGGATGGGAACACCTCATCTACAGAAGACACTCAACCAGGTACACAAACCTAAAGCAAACCTCACTGTGCCTGGCCAAAAGTTTCTTAAATTTACCAAAATTAAAGTAGATATTGTGTAATTTCCATTTTACCAGCAGTCATTTTCCCAAAATTAGTCCGATTTCCATTGATGTCTGAGCAAAAATATCCTAGGTAAGTACTGTTTCAATTGTGGTAGCATGGAGTGTGCGTCACTCTTATTAAGCAGAAAGAAGCAAGTGTGATGCGTGTTGGAGGCGAGAGTCATGTTATGGCAAAGGCACTGGTATGGCAACCGTGACTCGTGATGCTTTCAAGTGAAGTTCACAAGATGCTAGCTCTACTGTCTTAGTCCCTGATCAAGAGGCCAAAGTCTCTGCGGAAGTTGTCCTTTTTATTTATTTGTAGTGAGGAGCACTGTTAACATGCACTGTTTGGGAATGCTTCCTTATTTCATGGCGATAAAACCACATCCACTACTGATTGGACGATGGCACTAACCAGTTATCACCCAGCCCATCCTAGTTCATGGACAATCCCTCTATGTACAACGCTTTCAAAACCTTTATTATTAAATGTTCGAATGGGTGGGATAACTCGTATTTAGCCCTATAACTAAGATGGGAGTGATCTCAACCATCAACAGAAAGGAAAACAGTCCTAGCCTGTCTTAGTCAAATAAACATGCCCTATACTAAAAAAAAGAAAAGAAAAAAATGCATGCCTGCCCTTATTCTAATAATGTGAAAAGGGGATGTGCAGTTCAAAAAGGAAAATCGGTGTTCAAAAGAAATGTTAGGATTTCCATGTTAGCCAAGGGCAACTCCCTTCCTCACGTTCACTTCACGGGGTGGGGGGGGATTTAAAGAGTTCTTGCCGGGTAGCTGGTGTATATAGTTCACAGGATTTGCACACTTCAAACCACTTGGCAGGATTCACAATGTTAGTTTTTCCTTGACACAAATATTTCCACAACAGCATTTTGCCAGGCTTTCCTTGCCTTGATTTCAAAGACAGTTTCTTTGTAGGCTTACCTTGTCTTAGTTCCAAGCAACAAAAAAAGACTCATAATTCTGACGCACTAATATTTCAAACCAGACCTCTCAGGCTTCTCTTGGTGTAGGTCTGGGTTTCTCTCTTGTCTTTCAAGTTCGTGACAACACAATTTCCCAACAGGTCCCTCATGTTTCCCCTCACCTGAGGGACCTCTTCGTACTGTAATGTTCTAAATTTCACTTCCAAATTGTTGTTTTGCTTTCCTGTCGAAGACTTTTGAATGTGCGAGTATTTAATATCTACCTCAGCATGACCACTTCGACACTCACACTTAACAGGTTATACATGCTCTCCTGGCACCATTGATTTCTGGTATCATATACGTGCTCTCTCTAGCACTCTTGGCACTTTCATAACCCAATATCCTCTTTCTGATAAATGCACAGTTCAACTTAGGCTTCCCTCCATCGGGCTCAAACCTGTCTTTTTCTCAATGGTAACTTTTGTGCACTTAAAAAGAATGTTCGCTCTCAGTTAACTACAACTCCCAGAATGCACCTTTCCTTTGCCTTTTAACTTCAAACTTAGATTGTCCCCTTGCACATCTCTACCCCTCTTCAGTCACACGCATAACACTGGGTTGCTCTCTCTCTCTCTGACTCACCCAGGTAGCAGAGCGCAGAGCGATAGCCCTTCTGCAAAGCATAAAATAAGCAGTGTCACATAGCAATTTGCTATGCAATTCTGTAGTTTTGCTAATTAAATGCTAACTTGTGTAGCTAAGTTAGCTATTTAAGTTGCCCTTTTCAATGCACAGCTCGCTCTGCATTCCTCTTGCCGTCTGTGATCTATTCACCCTCTTTTCTCTGTTCACTTCAAGTGCTGATGGAGGGAAAGTACAGTAGTAATCCTCACCTCCACTCTTAAGTGGCAAATGCATGTGTAGGAGTGCTAGATAGTTTTTTTACAAATTGTTGCAAACCAGAAGTAATCAGGATGATACTGTTATTAAGCTTTTTATATACTGTCTGACAAAGACAAGTATGTGTCAACTTTATATCTTTTAAAAAAGACAGTCTTGCAACTCCATTCCTAAAATGTAAGTTGTTACATAATACATCATTCTAGTATTGAGAATGTGAAACCTTGCATCGACCCATGCTTTACAGTAAAGTTTAGGTTGGTGTATCTGAATTTCATAGTGTCAACTATATTTCATTTTGTTGGGGAAGTTGCATCATGTTGACTAGCAAACCTTTGAAAATGTACATTATCATATGATCAAATGCTTTTGATGGCAAACCTAGTTCTGTAACCTGCAGGTTGCATACATCTCGCAACTTGTGCTCAACCTATGATCGAACCATACTCCTTGACATTCTATATTATCACCCTGTTACATTATACCAGGTACCCATGAAAGTGAGATGACCACAAACTACAATATTCCACCTAGTTTGGCCAGGTCTCTGCCTGCTACTCAATCCACAGTCACTCTCTTTACATAATAAATACACAAAGCAAACTAAACGCTTACGCAAAGTAGGGATCAATAGATCCATCCAGTCTGTAGATCTACATATCTACTGCAATACCAAACACTGTAGTTAGCCTCTAGAGTTTGCTTTGCTTTATGATTGTATTAAATATTACTACCTGCAGGAGACCGCTGGACAAACTGTTTTCAGAGCCCTTTTTATGATATCTATTTATTTGTGTCCATTCATGCAGCTAACCCTTTAAAGACACTCCCCTATGGCTCGCAAAGTCGTATCGCCCACTCAATCGAATAGATTTTATGAAGGTCGAGTAACATTTACAAGAGATGTTTGAAACTTTTATTTAACATCTACTTTGTTTGCAGTAAATGTCAAATACAACTTTCACTGTGCATGGGCGGTCTCTGGTTGGCAGCAGTGTGCCAAACAAAGTGGATTTGTAGTGACATGCACCATTTTACAGAAATTGCATTATACATTTGTTGTCCTCCTTTGCTATTGGTCGAGTGCATTTCTCTTAGGTTGAATAGGTAAACTGAGTTACCCAACCTGCAGGTCTAGCTAAAGATTAAAGAATTTGCAAGGCCTGACTTATCTCACAAATGTCTTATTTCAGCAGTAAGCGAAACTGCTGTATTGTTGCTCATTTCATGTCTTGGGTACAAATAACATAGTGACATTAACAAAATTAGTACAAAATTGCTAATCAAATAGGTCTGTTTGCTAATCAAAAACATTTTAATGAGCAAACTCTGCTAATCAATTTTTGAAAACTAATTTATGCCTTGCTTCTGGATCTGTGGGCTGAGGTCAGGGTCCCTGTCTACCTGATTCCAATATCTAGGAGGCACGGCTCCTGTGACACACTGCAGTCCTTTCTTCTCAACATGCCAGCATTGTAGCACACCGTCCTTCTTTGGATCTCCTTAGCAGCCCCCCGCCTTTTGGCTTCTCCACTCCAGACCACCTTCCCAGCTCGCTTCTGGTATTTGGGATTTGAAAACTGATCCTCTGACGGTCTCTGCTTTGCGGCCTCCCTCCTGCTCTCCCAACTGCATCTGACTTCTCTCCCTCCGCATCCTCCATTTATTCACCTGTGATGTTGATTGTCTGTAGGTGTGCGGGCAGGTTTGGGTCTGCCTGACCTTGCCTGTCCTCGTTAAGGGTACAGCCTACTGTCAGTGTTGTAGTCTGTCCTCTGTGTCTTAGTGGGTTTTTCACTAGTAATCTTCACCCCTCCAGGTTGCCTCTTCTTAGTACTATGCGAAAATGGAGAGGTGGAGATGTTGTGTGTTTGAAAATACCCCAAAAACACAGAGTGGGTATGCGATTGTGAAGAACTGGAAAACTGGGGATACTTAGTCTCGCTTAGGGTATTCCCATGGGAATTACCCCAGACTCGCCTACCCAGGTGATACTCCGCACTCGTCCAACCCCAGGGTTGGGATCCGAAACCGACGGCCCTCCCCTGGCCACCCGAAAAGAGGATTCTCAGGGTCCAAATGGGAGAATACCCCTAGGTTTCTCACACCAGTCACCGGGATACAGCACGCAATCAGTAGAGCCTCTTTCTCCGGGGGAAAGTTTGCTACAACACTGCTTTCCACTGTGCAACCTCATCAGTTAAGGTTATCAACCTTCGAGACATCTCAGCACCGACGTCTGCCTCAAAGATAGCAGCACCAGCGGCTCAGTTTCCTTTCTCCTGCTGCAACTGCTGCAGGTGGTTTCTGCAACTCCACCTTCTGGTTGGAATGGCCTGCACCTGAGGGGACCTTATATATTCAAAGGTCCCGTTAAGGTGAGGGTCATTGGAACCACTAGACTGTATACCACAGTTTAGTGCCTCCTGAGTCCCTCTTCCTTTTCCCAGTATATTGTGGGACTTGAAGTTCCCAATGTTCTGATTGACTTTTTTTCAAAGGTTTCAATTCTACAATAGGCCATTAAAATTGTAGGGTTTCGAGGGAAATGAGTAAAGGGGTTCTCAGTTTTCCTGAACAGATTTCCCCCATCTCATGTGATAATCCCGCAGAACACCACCCCCCAGGGTCAGGAAACACCTGCCCTTGCCTGACCACAGGAGAAGGGTTCCTGGACAGTGTTTCTGGGATAATCACCACTGATTGATCACAGAAGACTTTTTATCTCCCCACTGAATGTCCCCAGGGAGAGACCAGGTGCTTTATCTATAATACGTTGCACCCTACTTCTGTTTCTGTAATGCAATATGGTCTGACAAAACCAGTGAACAAAGAGGCCTTCTTAGTAGGTGCATTTTCTTTTCCATTTAAGAGAGCACAGCACTCGATGTTATGTGAAAGTAAGTGATTGGTGAATGTATTGACATGCAAGTCAGATGAGCGTCCTGTTCTACTGTCTATTCCTACATCCCTGTAGTCCTTACCTGTATTGCATTCTTTAGTTTAGCTTTTGGTAAACAGTGACAATATCCTTGCAAGAAATGTCAAACCATCTCCTTAATGCTCTTGTAGTGGATTATGCTATTCTCACTGCCCTGTACTTTTTATTTTCTAGCAATTGACCAATCACATCCGAGAAACTCTACCTGCTGTGCGCAACAAACTGCAGAGCCAACTACTGTCCCTGGAGAAAGAAGTGGAGGAGTACAAAAACTTTCGTCCCGATGATCCCACCAGGAAAACCAAAGCACTCCTACAGTATGTGCCATTGTTAATGTGTGGCTTAGAAGGGCTGAAGGTGTAGTGCGCAGTGGATTTCTTAAACGCTGTTCACTTTTGTTCATTTAAAGATCAATATCCTATTCCTGATGAAGCATTATTGCCGACAAATGAAATGTACAAAATTTTTCTAGATTAAGTGAATGATTGTCTTCAACAAAAAATACAATTGTTTGAAACGGAAATACCAGAACAATTTGGTTAAATACCACTTGCAGGACCAAATTCAAAAACTGAAAAAAGTGAGAAATAAAAGTTGCAAGCTCAAAAGCCATAAAACTAAAAAGTGAGCATTTAACACCAAACATCAGTTGAGTTGAAAGTTGAAGCACTAAGTTACTGTACGTCTGACATTACTTCGAGGATGGTTGCAGCTGAGCGAATTGAAGTGCAAAACTGTGATCAGGGAAAGGAGACCATACCCTATAATAAAAGAATCCCTAACAAAATAGTAGATACTTGCTAATGGAAATGCTTTAAAAACTAATTTCCCATTAAACCTTTTTGCTATCATAAGTTTTATTTTTTATGGCTACCCAACAATAAAGTACCTTTACCCAAAAGCGGAAATAAGAGGGCTTAACACAAAAGTTCACAAATACGAAGAATTGTTGCATTTTAAAAGTGTACTGGCCTAAAGGAATCACGTATTTTACCTAGCTGAATAGATGCAATTAGTGTCTTGATTTCCTCCGCCCCTTTCCCGTGCACCAAAAAAAGTGCTGTGGCCTTTAAAACATATTGCTGAAGGTAAAAATCCTGAGGCGGTAGCTGTTAGTTTTTCTTCAGAACCACCTACTAGCAACATTGCTGGATCTTCAAAGGTTTGACACAAAGTCTAACCAGACTCACTTTGTACTGAGGCTGAGCAGTAAAGCTTAAATTAAGGTGCAACAAATTTATTACTGCTCTACGGGAGTACAGAGATGAGTAGAGGCTAAACCACCAGCTCACTATGCTACTACAAAACCAGCAGTCATCTCGATCATAATGGTGAAACGGTCAGAGCCAGGAAGGTAGACCTCCTTCGCTTCTCTTGGTAACACAGGCACAGGGTAAGAAGTATATCTTCAGAAGGGTGAGAGCTGTAACTGTAGTAACCCAAACAACAACAAAGGCTCCAAAATAAAAGAACGTCCAATCAAAGTTCTTTAAAAACAGACTTTTAATTAAACCATCAAAATGCAAAAAACTAAAAATCACAAGCAAAACCCCAGCCCTGTAAAGAGAATAAAAGCTGTTGAAGAATGGTGCTATGTTTAGATAATCTGGGGCCTTCAGGCCCTCGATTGTCACAATTTATTTTATGAAATGGCAGTCGAAGTGCTGGCTTAAGTCACTATGGACCTGGGAGAGACTGGGTCTCTGCACAGTACCTCAAGCTTTCTTTGGGGCTCAACAGCATTGAGACAGGCTTTTTGGCTTCAAACCAGGGATGCTTTCAGGCATTGGCAAGTGTTAGGACAGTTTTTCTAAAATCCAACTAAGGGCTTCATAAAACCATTTCAAATGGATTTTGTCCTCCCACGTATTCCTCATTGTATGAGATCTTAATTTCCAGCTTTAGCTGCTACAGAAAAGATTTCTCAGCAGAGGGCGCTGTACGTCAAGACTGTCGACTTGATGTCAAACGAGGGCTTCCATTTCGGCTGACCATCGTCTAGTACATATACCATGGCCAGTACCTGTTGGCTTCAGTTCTGTTTTTCCGCGAATGTGAGATTTGTTTCGCGATTAACGGCATGCTTCAGTTTTCTTCGAAAAACGTATCGAAAATGTCGTCTTCAGCTCCGAATACTCTGAAGACTGGCTACAAAAAGTGTATAAAATGCAACGCCAAGATTTCTATCACGGACCCGCAGAAGATATGCCTCTGGTACTTGGGTGTTGAGCATATAACCGACTGTCGATCCTGTCAGTCGATAACGGGTAATGCCTTATGAGCGCAAATGTAAACTTGCAGTGGGTAGGATTGTCCCCAAATCCCTGTCCACTCCTAAATTTGGGTTATCCCACGACTAAAGCGATTCCTCTCCTCACCAAAAAAAGATCGAAGAAACAATCCCACTCGAGGAGCAGACACTCCTCGTCTTGGAATAAATCGAAGAGAAGGCACAGATCACCTTCTTCCTAGTCTTCTTCATCAGAAAGGAGCATAGTCTGCCCAACAAAATCTTCCTTCAAAGAGTAGTGGGAACTCTTTAGGAGGAAATGTGCAAAATCTTCGAGGATCAGGCTCGTCCTCCTCAAAGTATAAGTAAAGTGGCCATGCTACGGTCGAAGGCAAGCATGACGCCAAGGCAAAAACCCTTGAGCCTGGGTCATAAGCCCAAGTCTACTCAAGTCCTCGAGCACTCGATGAGACCAGAAATAGTCGAAGAACACGTTGTGTCGAGGGCAAAATCACTGACGCCGACGCCTTCGACATTGATACAAAAAACATTGACAATGATTGTACATCCTTCGACGCCATTACATAAAAAAAAGCCAGGAAAAGGTTTTTAAACCTTTACCTAAAAGTTTTTTAGGTACTTGACTTCAATATATGAAGACTATGAAACCTCTGATGATGCCCCTCCATGTGCCTTCCAATTGGATACCCACTGTATTCAGAAGAATACTTATATACCTGAATGCTTTATTTCAGAAGAGACAAGGGTTAGGGAACTAAATGACACCCTACAGACAGCTACTGAGGTAGACCCCTCCCCAGAACTAGATTTTGGGAAACTGGACCCGGCTGATCATGCAGATGCATCCTACTGACGCCTAATGTACCGAGTGGTGGAATTTTTGGGATGAAGTAGACCTGCTCCTGCATTTGAACAGGACGACCTGACTGACATATTGGACAAGGGTCCTCAATATGATCCTATTTTACCATTTCGTGTGGCACTGCAAAAAAGGGCTGCGGCCAACTGGGAGGGTCCACAGTCCAGCCCGGCAGTAAATAAAAATATTTGACCAGAAAATACAGGCCATCCAATAGAGACCTTGGCTACCTGTCAATCCATCTATCTCCAGAAACCATTGTAGTACAAGCAGCTAAATCTGTCTCCAAGTAAGCTGCGTACCCAATCATATCGCTATGATGGGTTGACAAACTCATTGAATCCTGGGCAAAGAAAGTCTTTTCGGCTAGCAGCATGACTTAAAGGTCTGCTAATTCCACATGTCCCCTGGCAAAGTTTACTTTTACCCTGTGGGACGGCATAGCGATGGCGGCTGATCACATCCATGAGGGTGAGATAAGAGACAGCTTCATAAACCTGATGAGGGATGGCAAAGAAGCCATGTCGGAGTCTCTGCAATCCGGTCTGACACTGCTGCCAGCGGCAGCATGGCCATGGCGGCAAGCTCTGTCATACGCAGATTTGCGTGATTGAGGAAGCCAGGATTTGCACCTGATGTACAATCCAGACTCCTACACATGCCCTTTGACGGCTCTCATTTATTTGGAAATAAGGCTGATCAAAGCCTTGAAAAGCTGCAGACCTCGAAGATGGCAGCCAAGTCCTTAAGTGCCACAGTCAGGCAGCCACAGCCTTATCACCCCAGCCGGTCACCTTGAGGGGTAGGGCTTTTGGTATGCAGTAATACAATCGCGGCAAAAATGTCACCTTTGCAAAAAATCCGAGCAAAAATGCTGTGGTTTGACCTGGTACCTCATTATACCATTTAAGGGGAGCAGGGGTTGCGGGTGTGTCCCCCGCTCCCTTTAAATGGTATAATGGGTCTGGGTTTGAGGGGATGTCCCCCCGCATCCTGTACATGGATTGCAGCGGCAAAACCGCAGGTATTTTCTGCAGCGATTTTAACACATGGAACCGGTCTTTTCACTAGTACTCAGTTGGAAGAGCGAGAGGACAGAGAAGATTCCCTCCTGGTGGACGAGGGAGAGGTGCAAAGCCCGCCCAAGTTGCAGTGTCTTTACCATCAGCCGCTGCTTTGGGCACCTCTAAACCACTCTGAGGTCTTTGCCTCCTGTGGGAGGCAAACTATCACAGCATCTGAAAGAATGGCGAGGTATTACTTCGGATGCATGGGCACTGGAAACAGTAGCCCAGGGTAACCATTCGCTAAATGTTCCAGATGCATTCATGTTGCAGGAAATTTTGACCCTGCTAGAGAAAGGTGCTATAGAACCAGTACCTATGATGGAGAGGAACAGAGGGTCTAATTATCCCGATTTCCTTATTCCCAAGAAGGACGGTGGACTGAGACCTATCTCGGACTTGAGATACTTAAACAAGTTCCTCAGGAAAGACAAGTTCAAGATGGTCACACTTTCTCTGATCTTTCAGGCCTTCCAGCTCCAGAATTGGATGGTATTGCCAGACCTTCAGCATGCTTACTTTCATGTGCCTATCCATCACAAACACAAGAAGTACCTGAGGTTCGCCATTGGCGGTTCACATAGGTTTCGAGTTCTGCTATTCGGGATGACCTCCGCCATGAGGGTTTTCACCAAGTTAATGGCAGTGGTAGCAGCGAGTCACAGGAGAGAGGGTATTCATGTCTACCTTTACCTGGATGATTGGCTGATCAGGGCACATTCACCCGAATAGACCCAAGAACCTATCCGTATCACCTGCCACTCCCTCCACAGACTGGGCTTCTCTCTCAATTACAAGAAGTCTCGTATGTTAACATCTCGGACTCCAGTTTATTGAGCAGTACTGGATGCATCCTTGGGAAAAGCCTCCTCACCCGAGGTGAGGGCTGAAGACATTTTGCAGAAGGTCACCAAGCCCAGTGTCTTCCGGCCTTTGACTTTTTGAGGTTGCTCGGACTCATGGCATCATGCATTTCTTTGCTGCCAGAGGGTTGCCTGAGAATGAGATACTTTCAATGGACTCTCAGGACCCAGTGGTTACAGTTCTCAGGCAGCATCTCAGACCTCCTTCAGATTTCGAGCCGAGTCTCACAGGACCTTCTGTGGTGGACCTGAAAGGAGAATCTTTTTGGCAACCATGGCCGAAGATAACACTAGTGACTGATGCCGCACTCACGGGGTGTGGAGCCCACACCAGCGATCTAACAATCAGCAGTTGCTTGTCCTCATATCGGAGTCCAAACGACACAGCAACCTTTTAGAGCTGGGGGCAATCAGACTAGCGCTGAAAGCCTTTCTGCCCTCTGTATGGGGAAAGAATGTCCTGATAATGACAGACAACACAGTGGCCATGTTACTACCTCCAAAAAGAGGAGGCGTAGGCTCGCTACCACTGAGCATTGATGCAATGCAGCTCTGGTTCTGAACATTTCAAGAAGAAATCCCTCTATCAGCAGTACACCTAACCGTGAACACGGCGGCGGACACTCTGAGCAGATAGAGAAGTCTCCCACAAGTGGGAACTAGCTCGGGAAGTCCTTCAAGAGATCTTCACCCTTTGTGTCAAGTGGATCTGTTCCCAACCAGTGTGAACCAGAAATGCAAACTCTTTTGCTCCAGGGATTTTCCTCCAGGAGGAGCTCTAGGGGAAACATTCGTAGTGGACTGGGGGTTTCCACTCCTGTATGCATTTCCTCCAGTCCCTGTCATTCGTCACCCCATCAGGAGGTTGAGAAAGTTCGGGAAATCCATGATCCTAATGACCCGAATTAGGCCAGTAGAACTTGGTACCCGGACCTTCTGGACATGTCCATCTCCCCTCTAATGTCTTCCACAAAGAGAGGACCGTCTCTCGTGACGGATGGGTTTGCTTCTCCATCCAGAGGTCAAGATACTCCACCCTCGTACTCGACTCTCATGCATGGTTTTTGAGCGGTACAAGGATTGGGGCCTCCCGGATAACGTAATGGAGATTTTGCTTTCAGCCAGAAGGCCAGCCACAAAATCCCTATACCGCTGACCGTTGGAACAAGTTCTGCAGCTGGTGTAGGTAAAAGGATGTGTACCCTCTTCAATGCGATACACCTACGGCGTTATCTTTTCTACTACATTTGGCAAATCTGGGGCTCCAGATTGGAACAATCGAGGGTTATCTAGCAGCGCTTTCCATATTCAAGCGCATCCTATTTCAAAATACTCTTAAACTCTTAATAATTCAATTTCTTAAAGGATTCACAAATGTTTCCTCCTACACCATTCCAAGTACCAATTTGGGACTTTAATTTGGTTTTAAAGATTTTGACATATGCTCCTTTCGAGCCATTCCATTTCTGCCCTTTAAGGCTGCCAATTTGCAAAACTATTTTGTTAGTAGCGATCACATCAGCCACAGGGTGAGTGAGTTGCAGGCTCTGTTTACCACTTTTTACAAGGATAAGGTTGTCCTTAAGGTCAAACCCTCTTTTCTACTGAAGATTGTGTCAGATTACCATTTAGCACAAAAAATGTGCTTCCGAATTTCTATCATTCACCTCATTTTGGCAAGGAAGAGAAAATATTCCATAGACTCGATCCGAGAAGAGCTCCAAACTTTTATATTTCGTGGATGTACAAAACACAAACTAGGTCTGTCAGTCACCAAACCGTCCCTATCCAGATGGATCATACTGGCTATTTCGGTGTGCGGCAGTCTAGCCTGAAAAGAACCCCCCAGAAGGTTTAAGGGTTCATTCCACTAGAGGCATGGCAACTTGCTCTGCCCTTCAGAGCAAGTTGCCATGCCCCTACGAGGCAGCTACGAGGCAGCTACCTGGTCCACCTTCCACAAGTTGACTAAAAAACACTGTTTAGACACTTTTAACAATGAAGCAACATTTGGGAAGGCAGTTCTATGCTCCATTCTGGACAAACCCTCTCAATCCTTACTTTGGGAGTCTATCATAAAATGAGGAATGCGTGGGAGGACACAATTTATTCGAAGAACAAGTTACTTACCCCTGGTAACGTTCTTTCGACTGGATGTTCCTCCCACATATTCCTCATCACCCTCCCAACCTACACCACTGTAGAATTCCTGAGCTTTGGACCTTGTGCTCTTTTGAAGGTCTGATAATTTAGAAATCCCTTCTCAAGGCTGTTAATTCGGAATTTGGTAGCAAAAAAACAGAACTGAAGCCAACTGGCACTGCATGTGGTATATGTACTCGCCGATGACGTCAGCCGAGATGGAAGCCCTCGAGGGACATCGAGTCGCCAGTCTCGATGCAGAGCGTCCCCTTGCTGAGAGTTTTCTGAAGCAGGTAAAGCTGGAAATTAAGATCTCATAAGAGGAGGAATACGTGGGAGGAACATCCAGTTGAAAGAATGTTACCGGAGGTAAGTAACTTGTTAATCTAAGGCAGTACAAGACTCCACTCTTAGTATAAGATTGTACCACCTGAGAACATTTGGTAGCGTAGACAGAGCATTCAGGCTGAGGGCGATAGCTTGTACAAAGAAATTGTAGCATACATGTGGTCCAAAGAAACACTGACACGCTATATATTGTAGAAATAAAGGGTTTTTTAAATGCACGTCGGGCAAGATGAAACCTGGGAAAACTATCACATATCATATAAACAAAAATATTAAAACCAACTCAATATTATAATTATTATATTATAATTATGATATTTATTAGGCGCTGACCTACCTTCAAGATGCAATGGAGCGCTTCTAAAAAAACACCTCAATACTGCTGGTATACAAACAAAAGTGTAACCTTATTTAGATTCCAATAAGCAGTCAAGGTGAGTCAAACCTATAATACATTCAGAATTACATAAAGCTGTTCTTGGGGAGTAAAACCAGGTTAGGTTTACTTTCAGAATACAATAGGTAATTCAAGGGCAGTATGCCCTATTGGTCCCAATATACAGTGCTATTCAATTATAGGCACATTTATATAGACCAACACTGTTTGAAGTATATCCTGCAGCATATGTAACTTTCTTCTATTATGAATGGATACAGTTACACACCAGCTACTTTTTAGAAGACATTTCGGAGATAGTAACTCATATACTTTTAAAGAGGGGCATTAAGCTATTTGTGGACAAGTATTGACTCAGTAAACTATTTTACTTATGGGGATGGGCCTTTAATCACCTTAACCCAAAACAGGCCCACCACTTAAGAAGCGAGTACAAAGTTGTACATTAAGCAAGTATATTGTACAAAGCTCCGGGGAGCGGTTAGATGGTGTTGCAGGACCAAATGAAGCCAAGCCTCAACAATACAACTTCAGTTGGATCTTATATACTTTAAGCAACAATTTTAGACACTCCCAGATATGTTATTACCATCCAACCCCCCTATTATGATTGGACAAAACCTCTTTAAAGAAATCCCATCTTTTCCCAAATCTTCAATTTTTATTGGCCAGTCTTCTCTCAAAACGCACCTCTTCTTGAGATTCATCCGTAGTAGGTCATGACATCAATACACGGTTAAACATTGGTATTGAAAACCTAATTCATTGCTAGCAATAACTGGCCTAAAGCCTTTAACTTTAAGTGAGATTGCACATGGACGGCTTACGTATTTTAGTAAATGGAGGTAGGTCTGCCTAGACAGTATTTTCATTGAACTACTGATTGCAATCTCAAGTCCCCAGATTCCTGGCACCTCTGAAAGACCTTCTAATTTATGTGCTACATACAGCCTCTAATGACCTGGAAAACACTGGCCTCAGGCCTCCTGCTTATTGCCACCAAACAAATGACTATCCCTCCCTAAAGATTTGAATACAAAGGGGAGATGACCTCTGTTCTCTGGCAGGACTGTATAGGTATTTCATTCAAGAATGTCCATGCTACTTAGAATTCATGTGTAACAGCTAACTGTGGAGCAAATAATCCCATTGTGTGGATTGTGTTTGTGTTGCATTTGCAGTTTTAATACTGTATCTGTCTACGTCCGTGAAGATCTAATATGTATACATTCGAAATGATTGGAACGGTAAAAATAACATATAAGTAGCTCCATTTGATTCATATGGATTTGCAACACTGTCCCAGTTCGTTGCCAACCTCCCGTCATCAATATGGTGTTTGTAACATGAATCCCTCTTAATAATGGGGACCCTCCTTGACCACAGTGACATTCCCTCCTTTACTTAATACTTTAACTAACAAATCAAAATCATCTTCTTGGGGAACATCTCTCAACCCAGTCTCAAAATGGGCATACTCTTCCGCTTATTCAACCAAACTAGTCCCCCCACCATTTCTGCAATCTACCTGCCGATCCACGCAAGCAATGCAATTTGGTGGAGGAAACAAAACCACTTCAGTTTGAGTACCTGTATGGGGTGAAGTCGTGGTGGTCATAGCCTTGGACAGGGTTAGCTACGGTCATCATGACAGCAACTGTTGGTACTTTTGCAGAGGAGCAACGTAGGATTAGTTGTCAGGAACACAAAATAATAAGTAAAAAGACAAAAATGGGCATCAGAATCTTCACACCAAGGCTCAACCAGGGAAGGAACCACAAAAATAAGAGTCAATCCATGAGTCGTTGGCGATTCTAGCCTCAGTTTCCATGATCACTTTTAGTTTATACAGGGCAGCAATAGTTCTGGTCAGCGTGCCATTTTTCAGTGTCATTTGGATGCACAAATGTGAAGCAGGTACTCCTGATTTTCCCGCATACTCCGCCCTCCATTGCTGTCCAGAGGTTGAGTATGTACTGGTTTTGCAACGTTACGAGCCTCAGTTCCTGTAATTCTTCCTTCATGGCACTAAACGCTGACTCAGAAGTGTTCACAAATAGCAAGAGTTCATACCCGGTCACCTAAAAATCTTGGTGTGGCTAAATAGCCGATATCGATCAGCAATATCTACTAAGGCCTGTGATGATGATGCTGAGAGGCATTTGAGCCTCTTCCTTCGTTGTACTTGTCTGGGATTTTCGCAATCAAACAGTCTGATTTTATTTCTATATACGGTGTTGAAGGGGACGCAAGGCACAAAGGGGACACATATGTAATTTCAGGCATTGGAGTGCTCTTCACAGATCAGATGGGCACATGAAGGGTAAAGAGACTGTACACACCTTGCCAGGCTGGAGACAACTGCCTGTATGCACATTGTCCACGGATCCAAAAGTTGTCGAAGGGCAGCAGTACCTCCAGCCAAATATGAAATGTGTAGCGTGTTACTGCAGTTCTCATTTGTGCCAGCGCCTTTAAAATATAGAGAAAAATGGGTAAGTGTATCTTAACAGGCTATTCTGGCTCTTTGAGCCACATCAGATATTTGTATTTTGTATTTGTTTATTATTTGTATGGTTCACCGAACCCTGAGGTAACTGTGTGCTGGAGAGACTTAGTTATATACAGGAAAAGATACAGGAACACAAAACTAGAGACAGGGTTACATAGGGTCTCTAGTATATGCAATAGCAAGAAGGCAATATGTAGGATCTGGTGGTTACAAATAGGTCATACAGATGAAAATTCAATAACAATATGAACGCAGAGGTACTAGTTTGGTGCTGAGTGAACTTTTTTGAATTTTTTTAATTCAGATTTGAATTTCAGGAAGGAGGGCTCTTGTCTATAAGAGGGGGGATGGATGGAATTCCACAGGTTGGCTGCTTGGACTGGGAAGCTGTCACTACCTGCAGTACCAAGTTTGAACCTGGGTACTGTGAGGAGGTGAGAGTGGGCAGATCTGGTGGTACGAGAGGGAATGTGCTTGTTGAATTTATCAGACAGGTATTTGGGGGCTATGTTGGCAAGGCACTTGTGGGTGATTGCCAAAGTGTGGAGCATGATTCTCTCACGAACTGGAAGCCAGTTGGATTTGTGTCAAAGTGCAGAGATATGGCTGGCTCTGGGTAAGTTGAGAGCTGCCCTCAAGGAGTTGTTTTGGAGGACTTGGAGTTTGTTTAAATTGAGTTCAGAGGAGCCTAGAAAGAAAATTACAGTAATCAATTTTAGATAGAGCTAATACCCTAGCTAATGTGGTGCAGCCATTAGTGCACAGGAAAGATGTACATCTGTAGATAAGTTTGTTGGTGTAGGCTGTGGAGGACGCCACAGAGTTGACTTGTTTCTTGAGGGATAACGTAGAATCGAGGTAGACTCCTACCGTCTTTGTCTTTAGAGACCTTGATTGTATTACTGTTGATACTAAAGGAAGTGTTCCTATGATTGAGCTTGTTCAGACGTGCCTGGGTGCCGACAATTAGGAGCTCGATCTTATCGTCATTGAGGCACAGGCTGTTGGAAGCCATTCAAGCCTGGATTTCTAGGTAGACGTTGTTCAATAGTTTAGAGTCTTGGTCGTAGCTCCCAGAAAATGGGATGAAGACTTGGGTGTCATATGCGTAATTGGTGTAGATGACAGCCAAGTTGTCCAGACGGTGGAAAAGAAGCTTTGCAAAAAAGTTGTAGAGTGTGGGCAACCCGCAGGAGCCTTGATGGACACAACAGAAGTTGGGACTGAGGTCGGCAGAGGCTAAAGGGGAAAAGACCCTTGTGGACAGATTGGAAAGAAAGGAATTTATCCAGTCAGACGCATTGGAGGAGAAAGCTGCAGCAGTGATGAGGTGGCTGGTTAAGATTTGGTGGTCAACGAGGTCGAAGGCTGCTGACAGGCCAAGGAGCAAAAGGATCGCTAATTTTCCTTTCTTTCGCCTCGTTCATCTGGATTTTTAAGTCTAAAAGGGTGGTTTCTGTTCCGTGTCTTGGTCTGAATCCCGACTGCCTGAGGCCTTAGAGGTTGTTTTTCTCCAAGTGCCTCTGAATTTGCAGATAAGCGACTCGGTCGAGGATTTCTAGAAGGAAGGGGACAGTTATGGGCCTGTAGTTGGTGGGTATGTTGGGGTCAAGGTTGGGTTTCTTTAGCAGAGGCAAAACCCAGGCTTCCTTAAGATTATTGGAAACTTGGTTGGGTTTGAATGAGGAATTTATCAGAGTGGCTACTATGAAAGGGGCCAGGTCATTGGCTCCTTCTTGACGATGGAGGCTGGGCAGACGTCACCCTGACAATAGGAGGGTTTAAAAGTTTTGATGATGTCTTCCACTTGAGTGAATGTGAATGGTGAGCATGGCGATTGAGTAATCATAGTCTGGTTTAGGGCGGTGGCAGCTAGTGAGGCTAATTTTTTTTTTTTTTATTTTATTTTATTTTTTAAACTTTTTTTTTTATATATTCAATCTTACTTTGTAGTAAGGTGATTTTTGTCGGCTAATGCGTGTTGAATTTCTGTGCACCATGCAGTATCCTTGGTACAATCCTGAGATGAGGTGCTGGGGATTGGAGCTCCTTTAGCATGCTGAAGAGCTCTTTGGAGCTTGATTTAGCAGTCAGAATTCTGGTATCATAAGCTTCTTTTTTGTTGGTTAAGATAGCCGTTTTGTAAGTTGCAGCTGCTGAGGTGAGAGAGGTTTTGATCCGACAGGTAGGTGATTTGCGCCAGGTAGATTCCGCTGTACGTTTGGAATTTCCTAAGATTTTTAATTCAGGAGTAAACCACTGTTGAGATGGGCAGCAGTTTTAGCTTTATTTAGTTTGAGGGGTGCTGTGATGTCTAACGCTGATTTGAGTGTTGCATTCTATAGATCAACCAGCTTGTTCAAGTCAAGGTCTTTGAACTTGGATGTGTCAAGGATATTGTTTTTAATTGGGTGAATACTGTTGATTGAGATGTTATGGCAGTTTCTGGCGAGTGCGGGTGGAGTAGAAGAAGTGTTAGTGGGGGACATTGGCTTGGATGGAGAAGGAGATGAAGTGGCGGTCCGTCCAGGCCACTGGCTCATTTTGTAGAATAGTGACGGAGCAGTTAAGGTCGGACACCCAGTCCAGGATTCGGCCTTTGGAGTGAGTGGGTTCAGTGACTGTTTTTAATACCCAGGTTGGTGATTGAGTTTTCCACAGCTAGTGCTTGTGGATCGTTGGGGTCTTCAAAACCTAAGTTTAGGTCACCCAGGAGGATGGCTTGAGATCCAAATTTAGAGTTGGAGGATAAGAGGTTGGAGATATCTTCGTCAAGGGAGAGGTTGGTCACGGTGGGGGGCGATAGATGAAGTGCATGAGTAGCGTTTGGGTGGGTGAGATGGCTAGTTTGGCTGAGAGGAGTTCTGCGGAGGGAAGGCTAGCTGAGGTAGTGGCTCTAAGACCGAGATTAGTTTTAGAAACTCCTTTGCCTGAGTTTGTCGGATCTGATGATGGTATACCCTTCTGGTAAGGCTAGAGAGAGGGCTGGGCCTGCTGCAGGATGTAGCCAGGTTTTAGTAATGGCTAAGAAGTCCAGGTGGCTGGCTACGATGAGGTCAGAGATCTCCGAAGCATGTGCTAAAAGTGAACAAGCATTGATGAGTGCCCCTGTGATGGTGGTGGCCAGAGTAGTGGAGGCGAGCTTTCCTAAACTTGGGTTAGCGTGGTGTGGTTGGTGGTGGGAGGGTTGGCTGCTGGATTGTAGGCGAGGTAGGAGGAAGGGAGGGTGGATGGGGTTTGGCTGCTGCTACACAGGTGGTTGGGTTGTTGTAGTGTGTAAGGTAGGTGGATTGAATACTTTCTTTGTTATTTTGTGGTTAAGAAAGCGAGTACCTAGTCTCTTGTTTCTAATGTGGACAGGTAGTGGGATGAGTGGCGTGGGTGCAGTGGCAAAACGGTGAATCCATGCAGTGGGGCTAGGTGAGGAGCTAGTTGTCGGTCTTGAGGGGGGATGGATTGATGGCCAGCTGTTGTGGTTAGGAAAGGTGGTATACAGTTGGTGGGGGGGATGGCTTGGACTAACAGAAGAAGGGAGGCCATTGCAAGTGTGACATGGTGGAAGGAAGCCATGAATCGGTTTGGGGAGTGCGGTTCGGTGCATTTTGCAAGTGAATGTGAAGGTGAAGTTGGCAAGATTGAACCTGGAAGAGGGATGCTAACGAGAAGGGGGCAAAGTCTAAAGTCCCACGAAACAGTGTGTTGATAAAGGTGAACCCAGACGAGGGATGTCCACTGGAACTGTTTAACCCCTTAACTGCCAGGCTATTAGGCAAGTCTATGCAAAAGGATGAGCATACTTACCCTTGGCATTTGCAGGGTTCAAAAAGACATTAAGATTTATAAGTGAAAGGACAAGCCATAGTGAACCTGGAGTAGTGAGGCTGAAAGTAAAAAGAGGTCCGCAACTGGAAGAGGGAGACCCCAGGGGTGGTGAACCCTCACCCGAAGTAAACGAGGAAACACACTTTCATTTTTGTAGAAGGAACTTTTGTTTTGTTATTGAATAAGTCAGGCCCTCGGAGGCAAGAAACTTTCAAGAGAAACGAGACTTGGCCATCGACGGTCCTGATAGCTGCAAGTGGAACTGTTGACTTGTGCTGGGAAAGCTAGAGTGTGTTCTGTGCTCCAAGATCCCATCGTACCCTGTGCTCAAAATGTGGGGAAGGGAGATCTAAGCTACCGCATCCTGACATATTATTTGTGAACACTTCTTTCTTTTCTTGAAAACCATCCCACACACTTTTTGTATTAGTTGTAAGGTTTAGCAATCAGTTTTAGTATAGGCCCTTTTGATTTTACACAGTGCCACTAAGACTACCCTATTTTAATTTAATGGTAGACGTTCGCTCCCATCTTTGCTTTAGCTTTATATTAGGCATTTTCCAAACCTGCATACAGTTTAATAAACACCTTTGAACTGTGATCACTTGTCTGTCTTTACTGTTGCCAGCATGAGTTCCTTACAAATGTCACCGGGTGTCATGAGCACTGCTCCCGAGAAGCCAAGTCAAGCCCAGCATCCCCGGAAGCAGGCTCACAACCCTCGTCCCCGGCTCCAGCAAACCCCCTTTGGACCATGTCCTGGCGCCTCTGGCGCCAGGCTCATAAGGAACCTCAGTCCCGGCGCCAGGGGCGCCGGGCTCATAATTCTTGCAAAGGTGCTTGGGTGGACCTACCTGTAGCAGACCATGCTGCATACTCACCTTTGCAAATGCTGGCAGGATGAAGTCCCCAGCCTTCTGCTGGGAGGAACTATTCCCTGAACTGGGACTACTTTCTTACCTGGGTGGGGCTGGTGCCACTCCTTAGCTCTGGAACACAGGAACTCTTTTACCTGGGCGAGGCTGAGGAAGAAGACACCCAATCACTCCGACACTATTTAAACCAGGCCCGATTGGGGAAAACGTGCTTCGCGTTATTCTGCACCTGCAGCAGGACGCTCACCGAGTCAGCTCCAGCATTCCAGTGACATCTCCAGCTTCAGCTCAGCAACCTGTGGAAGAAAGACACGAGAACTATACTTACCATCCAGGAATCCAGACACCGGCAGAACCTGCAAGCAAAAGAAACATAAGGTTAGCAAGTTGCAACACATTCGCAGCCGCGCTCGCTTACCTGATCATTCGGTGCTTTCACGGATTCTTTGCGGCCTTCTCTTCAGCAGCCTAACGGCACCTGTAAAGACAAAGAACATTGTTAAGTAGGAATCGGGTGAAGGCGGCCGCATTTACTTTTCTTACCTGCTTTTGTGCGCGTATTACGATCTCTTCAACCGCAGCAGCCCGGCACCTGAAAACAAGAAAAGACATTATTTAAGTGCCATTAAAGACTGCAAGAAAGCCTAACACTTACGTGTTTCCCCACGTGCATCCGCGTCTGGGAAAACGCCCGCAACATCTCAAGACCTGAAAACAGAAAACAAGGGACATTATTGAGGTGTCATTGAAATTCCCATACCTACGTACAACCGCACGTGTCGCGCTCTCAGTGACCACGCCCTCAGCATCCAGGCACCTGAAAAAGACAATGCAAAGACTTCATTAAAGGTGCCCATCTCTTCAAGACTATAAACTCTTTATACCTACTGGCATCCGCTCATGCAGTAACGGCGGCATCACCTTTTGGCATCTCAGCACCTGTGCCACTTCTAAGGCCACAAAAGACTTTGAGGACCTCCAGTGACGTAACTGGAACCCACGCACCCCTGCATAAGTCGCAGGATGGAGAGCCCAGCATTTATACGCTTAAGGTGAGAGCTCACCAGGACATTGGACTTTCGGAGAGTTAGCGATTAGTGAGGAGGAAGTCCAGTCAAACGGTCATTAACCCTTTTTTCTTCCACCTGCAGAAACCTTACCCTGCAAGCCAGACGGTCAATAAGAGGAAGCCCAGTCCAGAGGGAGTCATCCAAGCTCTACGCTTCTCAATTGAAGAGACTATAACAGTTCAGCCGGGACCAGCGCCTCCGTGGGAATCAGGTGAGCGTTGCACCGGGCAACCCATAGGAATGGTTGAAGACGTTTGAATTGCAAAAGCTGCTGCCGCCAGAGCTTGTTCACAAGGGCACTGTCCCTGTATTACTTGGTCTAGGAGTCCATTTTAATACGCTAAAGGTTTGTGGCCTAGTAAGGTTTGCTGGGTCAGGACCACTGTCATCCCCTGCCCATTTGAATGGGAAAATGGAAAGAATGGCTTTGTGTAATTTGGCGTCACCAGAACTGGAGCATTGCTTATCGCAGCCTTGCATTCCTGAAATCAAGTCCCCATTTTCTCAGACCACTCTATCAGACTTTTCACCTTCTGTGCTTCCTTTAGACTCTGCAATAAGGGACTCGCATAACTAGAGTAATGAAAAATCCATGATCTGCAAACACTGTTGCATTTGTTTCGCTATGACTGGCTGAGGCATATTTTGAACTGCGGTAGCTCTCTGGCATTACCTTCCTTCCTGCGGGTGTTATTACTTGCACCAAGTAAATTACCTCTGACAGTATTGCAGTTTCTCTGTGTCCACTTTGTACCACGTGAGCAGGGTGAGGAGTGTTATTGAGCCTCCTCGACACTGCTCCTCTGAAGTGCTGCAGACTAACAAATTGTCCACGTTTTGAATTGCGGTACTGTACACATTTAAATTCCCCCAAATCCATCTGAACCACACTTTTAAAAATACTATGAGATTCGCAGTACCACTGGGCAACCTTGTGTGTTCGAGTCTCTGAACACGATACGTAAATGCTGTGTGGTACTGAGAATCTGGGTGTAAGGGAACAGAGAAAAATTCATTTTTTTAAATCCATTACCTTGCAGTGGTTCGACCCAGTAGGGATGTTACAAAGAATGGTGGCAGAATTCGGTACCAAGGGACGCAAACCATCCTCCAACCCCTTAGCATTCTTCACAGGATAGATGGCTGTATTGCATGGGGACAAATAGGATTGTATTATGCCTTGCTTTAACAACTCCATAATGGTCTCATAAATCCCTTCGTCTGCTTCCTTGGATATGGGGTACTGCTTAACCCGTGGTAATATCGCACCAGGTTTCAATTTTATCCTCACTGCTCCAACACTTTTTAGCAGCCCCACATCATGAGGATTGCTGATCCACAAATAGTCTGGCACCTTTTCCCAAATTCTCCTTCTAAAATGACAATGTATTCTTCGCAATGAGCATGTTCTGTGATACTTCCCTTTACTGCATCGCTATCTGGCAAGGCACCCCAATTTCAAAGACTAGCTCTCCTGTGTCTTCAGTGTAATCGAACAATTGCTAGTCAGTTACTCAGTTACTCCTAATTGCCTGACCTTACATACACCTATTAGAGTAACCTTAGCGATAAAATTGGATCGATGCACAGAACTGTGCACCACTCTCCACCTTCCTCATCTGTGCCTGAGAGCTTAATCACCTACAGCCTCTAAGAGAATTGTAACAATGGTGCCTGTTACTTCCTGCGGCACATCGGGCTGTAATAAAAACTCAAAGGGTACTCGCCAGGCCCGATTTCTGATCCCTTGGAACCAACACAAAAAAAACATCACCCCATAGAAAATAATAATGCTGTATGCACGGGTATAACCCTAATTGCAGTGTTGCTACTGAAGGTCTGAAAATGCGCTGCTTCCCTTACTGGATAGAACACTGGGGTCGAGCATACAATAGCCCGCAACTTGCTCAGGCTGACTCTTCCCAAAAGCTTTTCTGGGGTATCCGTACAATAAAAAAAAAATTGAAAGTCTTTGGTTTTTGATACCAAGGTGTCTGAGCCCGAACTAGGGAGATCAATTGCAAACCTGTGAATGTGTGAAAATCCAGAAAAGAAAGGAACTTTGATGTTTGTTATGTCATGCCCTCTGCAATAAGACTGTCATTTGGAAGGAGACTTTGACAGAAGGCCCTGATACCTATGCTTTGAACTTTTTCCTCGTGGCCAAGAAGCCAGAGTGTTTGTGAAGCTCCAGCGTGCCAGCTTGTTTCATGCTGAAAATGTGGGGAATGCAAAGCTAACTGCTCAACTATCCTGACATAACATTTCTTGGAACACTTTTTTTGCCTAGATTGTTGTCCCCCCACCATTTGTGTTTAGAAGTAAGGATTGTCAATAGGTTTATTAGTATAGGACTTTTTATATGGAGACCGATCAGTCCTTAAGATTATCAGTACTAGGAGACCCTATCTCCTGTAGCAGAAATCTTGTTTTAAATTGCACACATCACCTTGCCAGGAAGTGCGTTTGGCACTGTTTGTGTCAATAACTTTTCTTTTGCAACTTTGGTGCTGCAGACATTTTTCCATGATGGGCTGGTGGCAGCGGATATGTTTCGAATACAAAGAATTACAGTAGGATAACAACCTGCGGACGACCATTGCAGCCAACCACCATTGCCACCCCAGTGCCTGGTGAAGCCATGCTCCTATCTTCAGATCTTCAAAGGTTGCTCATTTGTGCTTTGACCCTTGGATTGGTGGAAACGATCTGTCCCGGCCCCTTATTGCGGATCTGTGTCTGAAGAGCCTTTGGAAGTGTCCATTGACTACCCGGTGGACGGACCAGGTCTCTTCTAGGCTGCACCAATTGACATCTCGAGTTCAGCCTTGGAACTCTGCAGATTTTCAACTTGTAGAACAAGAGTCTTGTCCCTTCAGTTTCAGCCTTCCTGACCGAAGATAAGCTGTGTAGAGCCTGTGTGATGCTGGAAATGCATTGTAGGGACAGGGCCCCCCTGTCCCTGTCCTTGTCCTGTAGTCCTTTTCCATTTGTGTTCTGTATTGTTTTCTGCCCAGGAGTCCATGTGGGACTCCTGGCAGTACAGCTCCTCCTGTTTTTGGTTTGGTGTACAGATCCATGGGATACCCTAATGGCACCCATGGGTGGGGGTCAACACTATGCCCCTAGTGTATGCTTTTGGGCACCTGTGTGTGGCCCACAGAGCAGGGTATGGGCTGGTGGCAGCTCATGCTGAATTTGACAGGTGCTCTGAGTATCCTCCATTTTGGGAAACCAAGGCCCTGCCATTGGAATCAGTTGAGTCCTGATAGGAAACAAGATGGTCCCTGTGGCCTCTTGCTTTCTATTGCCTGTTACCTTGTTTTCCCAAAGTCCTGGGAAGCCCCGACTGTACCTTCCCCCTGACTGGCTGTTGGGTGTAAGTTCCATATATGGTGGTGTTGTGAAGTCCAGGCCAGACTGGCTGGTGCCATCCCAGTGACTGTATGTTGTGGGTACACCCTGTGGGTGGGACCTGGGTGAATGGAGTGTGTGACCAATATGCACTTCTTGTTTTGGATGTCTGGTTTCTAGTATGCAATACAATGACTGAGACAGCCCTGCCCGAATTTGGTATGATTGCAGTGTGTAGTGTTGAATGGCTGGGTACTTGTCCCAATACAACAAGGAATGTGTGTCTGTCTGAGAGGGAGCAGAATGGCCTGAAAGCACTGTATGCCTGATTGGCTGACTGCTGAATGCCCTTCTGAGTCATTCGTTTCCTGAGTGTGACCCAGCAGAATGAATGAGAGATCAACTAGTATATCTGGGGGCCTCTCACTCACTCTCTCATTACCGCCGCACCGCTCCTGGGACATCTGTTGTAGCTGTGACCATTGTTTTGGCTGCATTATCTGTTCCATTTTGATACGATCAACATATAGGATCGCGTGGGTGCCCGTTCCAAGAGGGCCGCCCGACAACCATAGGCACCTCTCCACTGTGCCTGGACTCTTCCTAATCTGCCTACGCTCCCCATTGGCCACCCTTGCCCTCTTATGGTCCAATAGCCAACCGGGAGGCGTAAGCTGGCCTCTGCACGAAGGCCTGCACGAAGGTTGACTTCCTGTCTCAGCCTGTCCATGCCTTCCCAGCCAACAGCCAGAAACTCTGCTCTACACCTAACCCGACAGACCATATCTTCTGACTCCTTGTATACGGTACTTTGCTGATCTTATTTGTGGCACACTACTGTATTTGCTTTACGGGCACTACCTGGCGCGCCCCATCATTTTCACGTCTCTGCTGGATGGCGCTTTCCTCAGCATGTTCTTTGTAAGTTTGGGCTCTGCCCTCACCTTTTTTGTCTGGTCGAGGTAAAGTTATCATTTAACGCTACTTGCACAATGTTCTTACACAGCATCTTTGCATTTTGGCGGTTGCGCCAGTAAATGCCCCCACCTACTTTAGTGTGCATCCTGTATTTGCCTTATTGTCAGTGGCGTCAACACCCTCTACACGTTTAGCTTTTGTTGCTGCTATTGCTATCTCCACCACCGGCCATTTAGGTGCTGTAACCCCATGTAATCCTCATACTTGAGCCAGGTGTTGCTTATAATGAATCTGCTGTAAACGGTTACTGCTTGTTTATGCTACTTCCGCTTACCTCTGCCTTTGGATTAAGTCTGCGCCTTCCTTTTGTGTGCTACCGATGGTAGCACTGCATAGTCATGATTACCATCCAACACGATCAATTCATTGCTGGTGAACTACTGTGCATGACCAATTCATATTCTTGAACGTTCCCGTTGGGGAATTACAGTTTTGCCACTACAATTTGATAATCGTTTCTTCCCGACTCTGACATGCTCTTACTTGATGTGTAGCTTATGTTGTGCTGACCATGTGCTGACCACGAGATGATATCCCAGTCGGATATCGCTAGTCCTTACACCCATCTGTATTAGTTCCAGGGCTTTCACTATGCTATTAACTACTGTGGCACCTCATTAGCGAACTACCACCTTAACCCACCCTGACAGTCCTACATGCCCACTAGCCACTCCTGTGGGTGAGCCTAAAATGCTGCAAACTCTAGACTCAACTTGCCTGCCGCCTTGGTCTCTCCCTTTGCAGCCCACTTATTGGCACTCACTTCACATCAGATCTTACGCCCTATTCTCTTTTCTGGTTCTGATCTGACCTTCAGGCACCACTAATGCACAGCATCACCTCCTATCTTCTCCTTCTACCCTCGCATCATACTCGCATAATCTTCAAACCCTCTCCATCATGACTGTACCTAACCCGTACTTGAACGACCCAGCCCTCTGGCTGCAGGACTTTGCATCTAAACCCACACCGAATCGTCCCTGCACTACCCACATTAGAAACCTGAGACTCCGCTCAAGGCGCTGTCATGCAACCTCCAATCAGTCTCCCATCATAGACCGCAAAGCCCCATCACCGACTCAGCCCACCTCCATCTAGGCCGCAATCTGAGACTAGGCACGAGATTCAACCTGACTTCTACACATATGTACTTGCTTGCTAATAGCCTTGTACGCTCACGTCAAGCCCCTCTCCAAATGCATGCTAACCAGACTGTATGTATTCACAGTAGTCAACCGTGTACCACACTCGCTAGAAATCAGAGACTAGCATCCAGTTTCCACCTTGGGACTTGCCACCAGGGCCACTACCCTAACATCAAATTCTCACGACCATCCTACGACCCCACACCTTCCCACAACTTAACCATTGCATCGGCTTTGCACAAAAACCTGTCACCGCTCTTGACCACTTGCCACATCAAGGCAAATGACAAGAAGCTCATTGGTGCCTTGATCAATTCCCGGTCTCTCCCTGCATGTGCTCTCGATATAGCAGATACGATTACTTCAGGAAACCTAGACTTCCTGGCCATCACTGAAACCTGGTTGCATGCTGCATCTGGACCCTCACTTTCCCTAGCTGTCCCAGACAACTATTCCATCATTAGACAAGAAAGGGACACCAATCAAACTAAGGGTGAAGGATTAGCCTTCATCTTTAAAAGCTCTCTTGAACTTAGGGTGATTCCCAACATCCAGATACCATCTGCTGAACTACTATACATCAAGTTACACCTCTCCCCTAACCAGTTACAGTGCACCTCATATATAGGCCCCCTGACTCCATTTCTACATTTCTCCAGCATTGGATCTTTCATGGATTCACATGCTTAGAATATTCCCCGTCGTCAGGCTGGGAACCCTCTGTATATTTATAAAGACATTTCCTATAGGAATTTTTTTTGACACTTCAGTGTCCTATCTACGTCGTTTTCGGGCTGTGTACACTTGACCCAATAGGACGTAGGGATATAAATAGCCCCGCCCCCGCGGCTCTCTTCAGATTTCAACCGTCTCCAAAGTAACGGGAGCACCTCGTGTTTGTTTCTACTTCTGTACAAGGTTGAATTCTACTCTTGAGAGTTTTTCGTGAAAATGTCCGGAAAGGCGTTATTCCGCCCGTGTGCCACGTGCGGACTGAAAAAAAGTCTATGAAGTGAAGGATTGTTTGTACTGTCTGCACCCTCATCACTCGGTGGACAGTTGTGAGATCTGCAAAGGTTTCTCACAGAAGACGCTAAAGGATCGGAATAGACGCCTGGTGACGTGGCTAAATGAAGGAACCTATCCTTCATCGGAGGTAGGGTTGGCGCGCAGCCTAGCATCCAGGCCCAAGTCATCCAAGGCGGAATCCCATCGCCGGTCGGTGTCAGCGGAGCCTCCTCCGAAGAAACTGCATTCTATGGAGAAACGCCCTTCAGAAAAACATCAGGCGAAGGAATCCTCGTCGAAACATGGGCAAGATCGCCATCAAGGAAAGTCGTCTTCTTCATCTTCGTCGAAAAAGGGAAAAATCCTTTGAAGACCTCCTCCTCAGGAGACCATCACAGGTTGTCCTCGAGTAGAGACTCGACGAGGCATAAATCTAGCTCAAAGGCGGTATCGTCAAAGCAGTCTGCTTCACAGCCTACACCATCGTCTACAGAGACTCCGTCGTTGACGATTATTACCATCGACACAGGTAACGCCTGCAGTAGCCCCGGTGAATACGATAGCGACGATAGACATATCCACGTTGACATCGTCGACGGTGAAGCCTCCAAGGGCGTGGCAGCCGAAGGTGTACGATGCGGTTCTGCCAGAGACCTTACTACAGCCGGAGACGGCCTTCTCAATATCATCCCAGGAGGAGGATCGAGAACAGATCGTTGGTCCAGCAGATCTGGGATTGCAAGGAATTGCATTGTCGACGATTTTGGGGGGGGCAAAATGTCTGTTTCATCGTCTTTATTGAACCCTCAATCTATATTATTCTTGCAAGTGTTGTCCACACTACAGTCTCTTCTGAATCAGTTTGATGAGAAGTTACCCTTCGTAGACGCACCTTCGGGGATTCCGGCGAGACCTGCCGACGACGAACCGGCTCCTTCTACGTGGGTTACGGAGAATCCAACCTCCTGACCAGTGAGCGAGGAACCACCACGCTTCTATCCGGAAGAAGGGGAGTTACAAGATTCAGAGTCGGAACCTACAGACTCTTTTTCACAGGTATCCTCATCCCCTTCGAGGGATCCTACATGGGAGTCCGAAGCGGAGATGGAGGCACCTAGAAGCCCGGCTCAACCATCACCGCCGGACGACATTGCCGCTTTTCACGCGATGATGGGAAAAGCCTGTATTGAGTTTGGTCTGAGCCCTGAAGAAGAAAAGGAGTGCTTCTTGTTCGACCATATGGTGACAAGAAGGAAGTCAGTCTTCTCAGTTCCCATTCTAGACCACGTCTGGCAAGAAGGTTTGAGGACCATGCGGCATCCATTTTCAGAACCAGCAATAAAGGGCAGGTTGGAGAAGAAATTCAAGGCTCCAGACTCTACACCTAAATGCTTGACTGCTGAACCATCTCCAGAGTCAGTAGTGTCGGCTGCAGCAGCTATGAAGGCTAGATCGCAGCACAAATGTTCTACCCCTCCGGATAACGAGGCTAGAAGACAGGGTGCGTTTGGCAAAAAGGTTCTATCCGTAGGAGCGATGACGGTTAAAGCAGCTAATTCACTGGCAATTATGGCAAGGTATAACAGGGAGATGTGGCATCGTTTGGCCCCTATCCTAGAACACCTTCCTGAGGATCGTAAAAAGTTGGCCATGTTACTGGTCCGGGAGGGAGAAGAAGCGTCGAACCACTCGATTAACATTGCCGTGGATTTGGCGGAGTCCGGGTTTAAGCAAATAAACAACTGAGTGGTTTTGAGAAGGCAAGCCTGGCTGAAATGTATTAACTTCAGACCGGAAGTCCAGTACAAGGTACTCGGTATGCCGTTTGAGGGTGACCAACTGTTGGGAGAGAAAGTGGACGAGGCCTTGAAAGGTATGAAAGAGGATACGGATGTGGCCAGGTCGTTAGGAGCCCTGCAAAGTGGAAGAGCTTTTCGACCTTTTCCTCCCTTCTGCGGAGCATCAGGACATTCCCGTTTTACTGCATCTAGAGACCGAAACTTCAGCAGGCCATCATACGCCTCCCAAGGTTATAGACGTGCGGTCCAGGCAACGCGAAGAGGTCGAAACTACCAGGCTTCGAGAAGAAGGGGATATTCATCGTCAGCAAAAGACAGGCAGTCAAAGTCCCAACAATGACATGTTAAAGGACGTCCTGGGAGGAAGGGTGGCCCGTTGCGTCGACAAATGGGAAAGTATAACAGACCACTGGCTATTGGACACGATAAAACTAGGCCACTCTCTGCAGTTCAAGGAAACGCTGTCACAAATTCCACCTGTGCATTCGGCGCAACCCCATCTTCGCATATTACAACAAGAAGTGGAGCTTATGCTGCAAAAAGGGGTTATAGAATTCGTTCCAGTCGGCCGAGAGGGGCCAGGGAGTTTACTCTCGTTACTTCGTGATCAAAAAACCCAACGGCAAGTGGCAACCCATTCTGGACCTTCGGACCCTCAACAAGACCCTAAAAAGTTTAAAGTTCAAGATGCTTACGCTTCAGGAGGTCATCCGATCAGTGCAGCCGGGAGATTTTCTGGCGTTGTTAGATCTACAAGACGCATATTTTCATATACCGGTGCGTCGACGACACAACGTTTTGAGGTTCGTAGTCGGTCGGAACCATTACCAGTTCAAAGTACTTACTTTCGGACTAAAGTCGTCTCCCAGGACGTTCACAAAGTGTTTGGCTCCAGTGGCAGCGTGGCTGCGAAGAAAAGGTAATCATGTTTACCCGTATCTGGACTATTGGCTGATAAAATGCTTGTCGCTGAGCATACCTCAGGCAAGCCTAAAGGCCACCATGCAACTTCTGAAATACTTAGGGTTTGCGATCTACTTCGAGAAATCTAACGGGCGCGGATTTCCAAACTCAATCAGGGCTATTGAGGCCCTCCGTGGAAAGATTTCAGAAACTGACTCAAAAGGCAAAGGAATGGAAAGTGGGCACCAGGGTGTCCGTCAGACAATCCATGTCACTGCTAGGGGCCTTAGCATCTTGTATTCCATTGGTGAACAATTGCCGTCTCTTCATGAGACCGATACAAGTGTTTCTGGCAGACCGGTGGTCGTCGAGGCCTATGGTCAGACAAGTTGAGCATCAACTACGAACTTTTGCAGGCACTTCGGTGGTGGCAGCTCTCGAACAACCTGGCAAAGGGTATGCCCCTGCAGGAACTGGATTTTCAAGCAACGGTAGTGACGGATGCATCGCTGAAAGGATGGGGAGCTCATCTAGGCCACCTGCAGGTTCAAGGTCAATGGTCCCCAGCGGAGTCTACTCTTCACATCAACGTGCTGGAGTTAAGGGCGGTACGTTGGGCTCTGAAGTCCTTTCTGCCGCGCATACGAGCATCGATTGTCGGACTACTAACGGACAATACAACAACGATGTTCTATCTCAGGAAGCAAGGGGGCACACGGTCCAGGATGCTCTCGAGCGAAGCTCAAAAAATATGGCATTGGGCTCTCGAACAGAATATCACCATAATGGCTTACCATCTTCCAGGGGTAAAGAATATACAAGCAAAATCACTCAGCAGGGAAATGAACCAACTGCTCGAATGGGAACTGGACGATTATCAACTAGCAAAAGTCTTCAGAAAATGGGGTCATCCATCCCTGAATCTGTCTGCAACCCGAGAGAACAAGAAATGTGCACGGTTCGCAAGCAGGTGGCCACAGCCCGGATCGATGGGGGAGGCGTTCTTCTTCCCATGGACGAACAAGTTTGCTTATGCGTTTCCTCCGTTTCCACTCATCTGGCGGACACTCCAGTGGATTCACAAGTACTCATGTCGGGTAATTGTGGTGGCTCCTTACTGGGCGAGACAGTCGTGGTTCTCAGATCTACTCCAACTGTCGATAGTGGAGCCAGTGAGTTTCCAGAAGATTCTGAACCTTCTATCTGAAGACAAATGAGCGGTTTAGCACCACGACCCAGACTCCCTCAACCCGACGGCCTGGCTCCTGACTTCTCAGAGTTCGGGGACTTGAACATTCCCTCAGTGTGGATGAATTTTACAGGCAGCACAAGCTCCATCTACGAACGCTTCATATGCAGGTAAATGGAAGAGATTCTGTGTATGGTGCAGGGATCATCCGGGGGTAGACCCCTTGAACATCGGAGCATAACAGATTCTGACATATTTGTTACACTTGGCGTAGCAAGGATTGGCTTTTCCCTCCATTAAAGTTCATTTAGCAGCCATTTCGAGATTTACTTGAAAAAGACATTCAACGCCTGTTTTCAGCGATCGACTGGTAAAGCATTTCCTGAAAGGCCTTTTTCGAACTTTTCAGCCAGCTAAGAAATTTCCACTGTACTGGAGTCTCAATCTAGTACTGGCAGCACTAATGAAGGCTCCATTCGAGCCAATGTCATCGTCGTCGTTCAAGTTTTTGTCATGTAAAATGGCCTTTTTAGTAGCCATTATGTCAGCAAGGAGGCTTTTGGAATTACAGGCATTAGTCATTGATCCTCCATACCTGCGGTTTTTCAAAGACAAGGTAGTATTAGCAACCAATCCTCACTTCATTCCTAAAGTGCTGACGACATTCCACAAACATTCTTCTATTCTTCCAACATTCTTTGCAATGTCTTCTGCGACGGAGAAAACTCTCCACACGTTGGATGTAAAAAGAGCTTTGAAGTTCTATCTCAGTCATACTCAAGGTTTTAGACATTCAAGGCAACTGTTTGTAGCTTATGGACCTTCGGTGAAGGGGAAACAGATCTCTAAGCAAGGAATGGCCCGCTGGGTGTCGTCGGCTATTGCTTTTTGTCACTCTAAAGCAGGAAAACCAATGGAAAGACGCCCAAAAGCTCATTCAACAAGATCTACCTCGTCATCGGCAGCGTTATGGTCTGGAATTCCATTGGTGGACATCTGTCAAGCGGCATCATGGTTGGTGCCGCACACATTTACTCGGCATTATTGCCCAGAGCAACATCATGCGGCAGATATGCAGATGGGGCGAGCGGTCTTTCGGCATCCGTTTCAGTAAGGTAAGCCCCACATAGGGGTATACATACTCTTGTCAATCCAATGCTAGAGAAGGGAGTAGTTTCTTACCTGTAACTCCATTTCTCCAGCATTGGTATCTTACATGGATTCACATGCGCCCGCCGGCCTCCCCTGAATGCAAACTCTATATGTTCCCTCTACTTTAGGGGTTAAAATCTGAAGGGAGCCACGGGGGCGGGGCTTTTTATATCCTATGTCCTATTGGGTCAAGCGTACGCAGCCCGAAAACGACGTAGATAGGACAACAAAGTGCCAACATTTTTCCTATAGGAAATGTCTTTATAAATATACTGAGGGTTCCCAGCCTGACGACGGGGAATATTCTAAGCATGTGAATCCATGAAAGATACCAACGCTGGAGAAATGGAGTTACAGGTAAGAAACTACTCCCTTATCAATGATATATCATCCATTCTTGCTTCTAACACCAAGCTCAACTCGCAAATACTTCTACTTGGCGACTTCAACTTAGGTTACCAAGATGTGAATGATGCAAAAGCCTCGCACCTGGTAAACACTCTAACAGACTTTGGCCTCACTCAACATATCAATGAGCCCACACATATCAAAGGCTGCACCCTCGACTGGGTCGCTGACCTGAACTGCAAGTTAAACCTGATGTCAGTGATTCCATGCCTCTGGACTGACCATTGCAAAATAATCTTTGCAATTAATTCCAGTCCACAAATATCCAAACCTAATCTACCCCCCTCCATCCAAACACATAACAAGAAGGATATCTCGACTGAGAAACTTCTTCCTATTATTCTTCCCCTACTAAATACTTCTCTGACCACTTTCTCAGACCCCACAGTTCTAGTGGACATATATAATCAGGTCATGCTTAAAGCCCTCGATACTATTGCACCGCTAAAATGCGTAAACAAAAACCTTGTCTTCATCTCAACTCCTGGCTCACCCCCCAACTCAGAGACCTACGTAAAGAAAAAAGAAAGGCTGAGTCCCTTTGGAAAAATATACCATCCTTAACCAACAAAAACAAACTAACCTTGACTTCCTCCGCCTATAAAGTTGCTGTTTTGCAGCCAAAAAAGACGTCTACAACAAACGTATCCTGCAGGCCCAATCAAACACTAAGGAACTTTTCAAGATCCTAAAGGAATTGGAGTCCCTGTTGCCCCTCTGGATACGTGCACCCCTGACACCGCCTGGAGTACTAATATCCAAAAGGCACTTTTAGATAAAATTGCCTTACTTCAAACAAAAATAAATGCTAAAAAGCACAACCTTACTGACTCTGCCTTGAACGCACCATCGTTTAACCTTCTCCTCCCTAAACACCCCTTCAAACCTTTCAGCTTCTCACCGCTATCTATTGAGGAAGTTGAAAATATTATCAAAAAGCTCAAACCTTCAACTGTTAAGGTGATACTTTCCCAGCTCCTATCATCAAGGAGGCTGCGCACGACCTTGCGTCCTTTATCATCACCTTTATAAATGCCTCCTTCAGATCTAGCATTGTCCCGGATAACCTTAAGGATGCTTGGGTTATCACACTAATCAAAAAACCAATTCTCAACCCAAGTAACCCCTGCAATTATAGGCCTATCACTACAGTACCATACTTATTAAAAATTCTGGACCGCGCTGCCTACATGCAAATTCAGGACTATCTTGAATCAAACCAACTACTTGGTCTATGTCACTCAGGCTTCCGTCCCAGACACAGCACAGAAACCGCCCTGATTGACTTAAAAACACAAATTGGAGACCTAAAAGAGAAGGGCAAGGTGGCACTCCTCCTCTTCCTCCTCCTCCTCCTCCTTGATCTTTCGGCGGCTTTGGACTTGGTTGATCATAAAATTCTGTCACCACCTGAAAATTGCTGCTCACTTTTCAGGCTCGGCGTCATCATGGATTAGAACTATGAGGGTTTTCTCTCCTTTAGCCTCTGCAGAACCTACCCCTGTCCCATGTGGAGTCCCACAAGGGTCTTGTCTCTCCTGCATTATACAATGTGTTTACCAATCCACTCTTTGACATACTTGACTATCTGGGTGTCTCCTACACCAATTATGCTGACGACACCCAGATACTCATCCCTATCTCGGGTGACTTTGCCTCCGACGTGAAGGCACTTAATGAAGTCTACTCAGTCATCCAGGTTTGGATGGCGCATCATGGGCTCTGCCTCAATGATGAAAAAACTGAGCTACTTATCCTCGGATCGCATATCAAACTGGCCAAACTTGACCCTGCCTTCAAATCATTTACCATAGACGGAAACATCATTAAAGTGTCTAACGTAACAAAAACTCTAGGCATTTATCTGGACTCACCTCCATCTCTATCTAGACAAACAAATGCTGTGGCGTCTGCTTCGGCTTATACATGTAAACTCATTACAGCCTGCAGACCCTTCCTAAGTACTTAGAATTGCATTATCCTAACTAGAACTCTAATCGTGGCTAAAATTGCCTATTGTAACACACTCTACCTACGGACCAGCCAATGAAACATCGACAAGTTACAAGTTACCCAAAACGATGCCATTAGGGCTGCCCTCAACTTCCCTAGGAGACCTCACATCAACCTACACTGGCTCCGTGTCACGCAGGGAATATCGCTCAAAGCCTTAGCCTTAACTTAAGTCACAGAACAATTTGGCACCTGTTTATCTGATTAATCGATTCACGCATCACTCTAATAGACTGCTGAGAGCCTATATCAACACACTGTCTATACCCAGCTTTAAGCTTCAGTCTGCTGGGGGATCAAGCTTCCCAGTCCTTACGGCTAAACTGTGGAACACCATACCCACCACACTCAGAACAGAACCAACGTTCCACTCCTTCAAGAACAAAATCAGACTCTGGCTCTGCAAGCTCGATGAGCCCACCACACCAGTATAATAGGCGTTCATCGTATTTCCACAAGTGTCTCACACGCCATTCAGCATCTCTGTATTGTTTCTATCTTTCTCTCGCCTTAGCGCTTCCTACGCTCTGCTACAGCATTAACACGTGTAATGTCTATAGTAATATCTATAATTCTGTACCGCTATGTAACCTGTGTTAAGCCTTACTGTATTCTTATTGCCAAGATTGTCTCCGTGGGGGACCCTGCTAAGCCTTTCTATAACCATTTCCTTGTAAATTATGTGCCCAGATGTCTCAGGGCAAGGTGCGCACTACAAATAAAATAAATACAAATACTGCTAGAATTTGTTGAGAAGCTGAAGTTGAAACTGATGCTTAATCTCGAAGCCGAGCCTGAAGAAGAAGGTTGACTGCTGTCTTCCTTCGCCGAAATCCAAAAGCCAATGAGTCGGTACCAAGAGAGGACCTGGTTAGGCGCCCACTTCCCATGCTATGAGGGACCATCGAGCACCGCTAACCTTTACCAAAACTCCCTGGAAGTCAGACCCTCGACAGGCTGGCAACGAAGAAGAACGAAGATAAGCACCGGACATTCCATCCACCGTCGTCCACCAGGGTTTGTAGGTTTGCTAAAACCACTGGGGGCCCGTCAAAGCCGTGTTTCCCAGAAGCGGGGACCGCTTGACGCTGTGCCATTGATGACCGAAGCCGCAACGCTCCTTTGTCTAAGACTTTTGTTTCACGGACGCACTCGTCCGCACCGCCGCCCGCCTTATCCCAGAAGGCCAGGCCGTCGACGTGCCGAGGAGCATCTGCCGCTGGGTTTCCCACCATCCAAAGACTGCAGAGACGCCAGACGACTCAACGTTCTTGCTGGGCCACAGTTCTTCACAAACTCTTTGCGGTCCTGAACTATCGACATCGAGGTGCCCCACACGCCTCTTCCTTGCAGGACGTCTTCGCTCCGTCGTCGACGAGCACCGCTGGGACCTACGCTGCCACCTCGATGCCGAGTTCACTTTCTTTGAGGGATCTCGATGATCCGTGGCTCCTGCTTTAAAGTGAGCTGCTCAAGAAGGATCCGTCGACAGCTTGTCGTCGGACTCTGCTATTCCAGGTACATTGGGGTGGTAAAAACATTGGAGAAGGAAATAAGACTAAGTGATGAATATATGGACTGGGCTTGTGATATATCTTTATTTTACAGGTTGCCCAGGTTGGGGGGGGATCTCCGCACAGAACTGTATCGGTAGGGGCCAGTACTCTGCCAATTGTTCTAACCACCTGCTTTCCTCCTAGATCTATTGTTGGTTACCTTTTATTAAGTGATTTGGGTGACATTTAACCAGAGTACAGTTGCTGCACTTTAATGAAATCTGATCATAATTGTGGTACCACTTAGAAGTGTATATATTTGCCATTGTAGATGTACTGAGCTCAAAGTGAGTTATTGTGATTGTGTTTATAACCTTGAACCTTAATTATATAAAGACTGTGTTTTAACTAATGGTGTGTGGACATTCCTTTGTGGGTGCTTGGGGACTACACTGTACTTCAGAATCAGCCCGCATTACCTCCTAAGAAGTAAGGCCTTGATTGCTTGACTATGTTACCAATAATGGAGAATCTTGGCTGGGGTCCTCTGTGCCTCTCCTCTGCCATAGAGAGCAGGAGTACAGACAGCCCCCTCCAGTCTTTACAGACTGCCCCTTTGTACTCGCCACGAGGATCGCCTGATCGTGGTAACTTCTGCTGCAACCAACCTTTGGGAACTGGAGGTCCCCTGAGGTCACCTGCTTTGTGGAGAGCTTAATCTTGTGTCAAGCTGTCCAGAATGGTATCGGCGTAACAGGGAACCGCTGACTAGCTGCATCCAATCCCTATGCCAAAAGGGACGTTTTCACCCATGGCCCCTGGATCGCTTTCATCTGAACAAAGTCTCGATGTAAGTGGGCCAAGTAGATTCAGGAACCCCTGAAGTGGTTGCTGAAGAAATCTGAGTAACCGGGGTGCATATGCATACCTATTCTTACCTCTCCCCCCTTTAGGGCTGTATGGGCGTGAAGGCGTAGACCTACCCCTCCCATGTCTGGCTAAGTTCGGTGGTCATCTATTTAGGGATTCCCCTCGGGTTTCCCCTTGAGTGGTGGGATTGGGTGCGAGATCAGTATGAATTTAACCTTACCTTGCTTTTCTAATTCTAGAACACTTAACCTGCAACTGTTGACTTTGGCAATTGTTGATTGTGAATCACATGGTAAACCCACAAGCAATGTCTATCTTGTACAACTTGTGGCTTTTGGGCTTTAGGCCCCATTTTCTAGCAGGTGCAGGACTTATTAAGAATGATAGACCGGAACCTAGGTTTTCCTGTGGGTGTTGTAACGATTTTCTAATCATGTACTTGCCTGTCTCCAACTGGTTTTAAATTGCCATTTGTTTTTCTCACTTGCTTTACCAGACACAGCTACTTCAAGTGTTGCTTCTAACTTTGTTTCTATTGCATAACTGTTGGTAAATGTAACGTGTTGGTGTCCTGATGGCAGGACTCCCAATATGTGAATGTATATATGTGTATAGTAGAGTCTAATCCTTACTGCACGACTATCCTGCCTTGGCTAAGTTTCACTGGACATCGGTGTCTTCTTCCTGTTCACTGTAGTGGGGTGTTTGATTCTGAAAATCAGTAAACAAAAAAAGTAATTTGTATTGATTTTGTCACCAGAACGCAATTGCAATACTTAAAAAATAATCAACCTCGTAAATCTGGTTTCCATAACCCTCCCCTCTACAGTAAACTGTTATACATGTCTTCTTATTTGTATTTCACAAACGCGGTCATATTTCGTACCTATGATTTGGAGTGTGGTCTTCCCCCACCCATTTCTCTCTGGCTCTTTTGAATTTAAGACATTCCACTCGACCCCAGTGATCTTCCTAAAAGGTCTCCCTTGCACCTCGCCCTGACCCTTCCGTTATTTACATTCTTTGTCAGATGCCTACCTATGATCCCTACTAGTAGTCTTCCAACCCTCTTACCCCCTGTAGCTTCCTATGAACTCAAGGTCTTCTAGTACCCCATTTAGTTATGAGTCGTCCCCCCACTCTTCCTGGAAGGAACCCATATGATCATTTACCAAAGCTGTTCGTTTTTCCACTGTATAAGTGTCCCGGACATTTTGTAGCCAGTCTGTTAACCTCCCTTCCCTGAACATTGCTTCGTGGAACTGCTGAAAATGTCTTCTGCTGTGATAAAGGCTGTCATACGAGAATAGGAAAATGTACAGACAGTTTTGACAGATGCTCTAATAGTGAGACATCACTAGCAACCTGATAGTATATGCTGTGGCATTCCAGAAGCTCCAGCTGAGACGAACCGCAAACGTTCATATTTTATGGGTAGGAAAATGGACAGTCACGTTGTACAATATCAGAATTGCCATTGCCACTGTTAATAGCAATGGGGTGACATACAGCTCCTTTTAAAGGACACACCTGATGGGGTTGGAGCCCAAGCATCGTCCGGGAGGGCTATTTAGTAGTATATTGCCATAAAGAATAGTCCAGCAAGTGGCCAGTGCTGCAATCCTCAAGAGGGTCTAGTGGAAAAAGATAGCAAGCTTTCAGACTGAAAGCCTAGGCAGACATAATGAAGGAATAGATGTTGAACAAGAATACAAAACCCTTAAGTCTTTAGCGCCTTCTCTTCTTGTGGCACCTCCAGCACAAGAGGGTATTGGTCTCAACCAGGCAAATCACACATAGTTTTACCAGGGTGTTCAATTCATCCAAACACCATGGCCACAAAACCAACAGGTACACTGGCAGTTTGTATCAACAGAGCCAATATATACAGTAGAAAAGGGAAAGGTTGGGCTAGAGCATCACCCACGTCATGATTCCTACCCGCAGGAGGTTTGTAGGGGAAATAACTGTATTCGTACATGTGACGGCATTAACACGCACAAGTGGGTATTGGAACAGCAACGAACACCATCCCACCAACCATTCTAATAGCTCCATGGTGGCCGGCCAGGCCATGTTTTTCGGAGCTGCTCAGCCTCTCGGAGATGTCTGATTCACTGCCCGACGGGCCCAGCGCATCTTCTGGCATAGCAGGGGGGGCAGAGTCATCCACCCCGCGCCACAGAAACTAGCCCTCACAGCATGGTACCTGAGCAGGTAACGCTGCGGCACCTCAGCCTCTCGCAGGCTAATCTGGAAATCATACATGGCGCAAGAAGCAAGGCTTCCAGGGCCCAGTATAAAAGCAAACGGACCAGATTCAGTCACTGGGCAGACTCCAAAGAAATCGACCCCCTGGCATGTACTTTGGATGACGTGCTCTCCTTCTCGGCGTACCTCGCCCACTCTGGAGTGCAGGTGGACACTTGCCGTACATACCTCGCAGCTATCGGGGGTATACAGGAACTCGGAGGAGGAGATCTTCTCCTCCTACAACCCTATCCTCAAGAAGCATTTGACGGGGCTCGCAAGGCTCCATCTGCCCATCAAGAGGCTGCACCCTGTGTGGGACCTCAACATAGTCTTGGGCGCCCTGGCGCACAAACCGATCGAGCTAATGATGTCCACGGACATCAGGCTGGTCACCATCAAGACGGCCTTATTAGTCTGACTCGCCTCGGCTCGTAGAGTCGGCGAAATCCAGGCGCTGGTCGCCTCAGAACCATATACTACCTTTCACAAGGACAAAGTAGTCCTGCGGACACACCCGGCATTTCTGCCCAAAGTGCCGTTTGCTTTCCACTTGAACAAGGAAATTGTCCTTCCTAAGTTATTTGCTGATCCCAAGGACAAAGCACAGAGTGCTGCACTGCCTGGATGTCGGGCGTGCCCTCAAATTTTACTTGGACAGGACCAAGGGCTTCTGCAAATCAGAAGGCTCGAGACCGGGCTATCGGGCCTCCAAGGCTTCCATATCCCCCTGGATGGTCTACGCCATCAAGGAAGCGTATGAGGGCGAGCACAAGCCTCTTCCGGCCAACATGCATACCCACGCAGTCAGGGCCAAGGCAACAGCCATGGCATTCTAGCGCCATGTCCCTTGGCAGGTCACAAACAGGGCGGCCACTTGGGCTGCGCCCTCGGCTTTCTGCAAGCATTACTGTTTGGATGCCGGCTGTAGATCTGCTGCTTGATGGTCGTAGCTAGCTGCCATCTGTAGATTTAGGATTAGGTGGGTGTTTATCATACCCTTTTTGAAGGTCAATAAATACCCTTGAACCTTGGTCACTTACCTGTCTAACTGTTGATACCATGAGAAGATAGGATTTCAAGGAGATCCGGAAAGTAGAGAGAAATGGAATGAAGAGAAAGAGGGAGAGCATGCCAGTGTAAAGGCGCAAAAAGAGAAAAGAAATAAACGAGACTGAGCACAGGGATGATGAGGAACAACAAGATGGGAGTGACCAAGAAGGAGTATACAACGAGATAAGAGGAGAGATAAAGGGATGCAAGGCCATGAAGGTATTTCAAGACTAAAAACAGAAGGGTGATGGAAAAAAAAGCCATCTCAGATCAGCCTGTGAAGACGAAATGGAGTCAAGTGGAGCAAGGAGAAATGGAACACGAATAGAGGCATTGAATATAGATTTCAGAGGGGCTACACGAGAGAAAGGAAGTCCAAAGAGAGGAGAAGAACAGTAGAAAAGCTGGGAAAAGATTAAGACAGACACTGAGTTCAGTTTCCTTAAAAGTCATGAGTGGACATCCTTTCCGAATGTTGTACAAGTGAAAGCGACAGGAACAAGCAGAAAGAGAGATATGATTAAAGGAGAGATACAAGTCTAAATAAAGACCCAGATTACCAGCCGTAGAAGAAATAGTTAACTGAGCTGGGGGAAATGATATGAATGGCAGTAGAAGGCAAGATGATTACCTCCGTTTTAGCAGCATTAATTACCAGGAAGTGGTCTGTCATCCAATATTTAATAGCAAGGCGTCATGCTCTGATCTTATGGTGAATATCAGTAAAGTGTGGAAAGGATAGAAAACGTTGGGTGTCATCAGCGTAGAAATGGTGAGCTTGACCAAAAGAGGTAATGACACCGGCAAGTGCAGAAGTATAGAGGGAAAAGAGAAAAGGACCAATGACGGAGCCTTGAGGATCACCATAGGTAAGTGAAAATGATTTGGAAGAAGCCCCGGCCCAAGAGACTGAGAAAGTCCTCTGGACAGGTATGACTTGATCCAAGATGAAACCTAGTCCGAAAAACCAAAAGAAGAGAGAGCAGATGGTAGAAGCGTGTGGTCAACAGTGTCACTAGTTGTAGAAAGATCCAGGAGAATGAGAAGAGGAGTATTTACAGTGACGTGCAGAGTGTAGGGAGTCAAGAACAGAGAGGAGAGCTGTCCCCGTAGAATAGCCAGGACTGAAGCCAGACTGAAAGCAAGGAAGAATGGAATTATGAGAGACAAAAGTGGAAACGATACTTTCAAGAATTCTAGAGAGATGCAGTAAGAGCCTAATGGGTTAGAAATTAGAAGCAGAGGATACATCAGCAGAAGTTTTTTTATGATCAGGGTGATAGTAGCATGCTTAAATGGGGATGGAAAGATTGAGGCGGCTATACAGGAGTTAAACAGAATTGTAAGGTAAGGGATAGACTTTAGAAAGAAGTGTGGATGGGATGGGGTCCATTGGGGAGGAGGTGTTGTGAGCCCAAGCAAGGTGAAGAAAGGTTTCATTAGTAATAGGGGTAAACTGAGCAAAAATCTCCCTGCAAGTGCCCATTCAGCCACCCCATTGAGGAGCATGGATGACTGCATAAACAAATAATTGTAGGGCTTGGAGACCAAGGGCTATTGTAGGTGCCAGCACATGTCGAATAGGGATAATGTGAAAGGACCACCCCATTTGTATTTTTGAATTAAATCCTTTATAATACTCCAGACCAACTACTAGATAGTGGAATATACAGAATAAGTGATTCTAAATGAATTGAAGCTCCAAGAAGGTTATTTGTAAGTAATGTTTAGCATATCTCCTCCCCCACCCCCCTTCACCTCCACAGTGAATAATTAGAAGTGGTGGAAAGCACTGCACGTAGAATCCTTTGTGCGTAGTTGGTGTATCTTCTTGATATTTTGGTTGTTCCTGGTATCCAGCACCAGGGTTTTAATAATGAAATAAAGGTTCAGAGTTTGCTGATAGTTGTTCCTCCTGAATTTCTTTGTGTCAGTGGCTACTTTATACATATATATTCACAGTTAATTGCTGGCAGGAGGAGGGACTACTACTAGGGTTTATGTTCACAGCCATCGAAGTAATCTTTACTAGAGGCAGCAGCATGGCTTCCTCATGGTGGTCTTTGATATTGAGTGGTATTGTGCCCCGTGACTGGTCCTAGGGTAAACAAAGTAAGGCTGCAGCCCCCCAGGATAAATAAGAGCATTTGTAGTTGAATGGAACATTTTGGTGGCCACCCAGTTCCAGTGGTCCCCCACATGCAAACCTTCCTGGGCTTCCCATTTCTCTGATATTCCGGCTGGGCTAGGTTTCGCTTCCCTGCCCTCTCTTGCGAAGTAGGCTGAAGCCATTACCCTCAATGGCTGCATTTCCTTTCACACCAAGCAAAGGGTTAGCTGTGGAACTTGCATTGGATTGCTAAGACACTGCCACCCTATAGGCATCCTTCAGGAAACTGCCATCTGAATGCTGTAAGATAATTCTGCCACGTGAGATGTTACATTACACTGGGAACAGGGTGTTTGGTGGGACAGCCTCACCAACCAAGTGTCTCCAGTGGGCTAATTTAGACATTTCCCTGAAAACTGCCTTGGTTGTGCCCGCAGGTAAATGTTGGTCCGGCACATTTCAGGACTTATCACACACACACCTGCAGTGTATCCTTTGCTTTATGCGGCTTTAATACCGGAGCACCTTCTTTCCTCTGGACATATGACGTGGCGGCTTGAGGGTCTTCAAGGGATGGAGGTACGAATGATGTTACTTCTCTGCACCTCCAGCTTCCTCGCAGGATCTTTTTCATAGCCAGTCAGTCAGTCAAACATACTTTTATTAGGTGTTGATCTTCAAGCTCCAAAAAACAGTTAATACATAGAAATCCCAAGTACACATACAAAAACATCAGATACAAATCAGCGGAGTGTTCCTGTGCAAAACCTATGATTGTTACATCATTGGAGTGGGCAGATGCACAAGATTACAAATCAACAGCAAATCAGCCACATAATACATACATGACTCCTAGGTCTGGCAGCCCAAAATGAAGCTTAAACAGAGCTCCATACGCCAGCACACAGTTGACACATCAGTTAAACAGCAGTAATATTAAAGCAATAGTGACCAAGGAGAGCAGATACTCGCAGCCTCAGACACTTATTCATCAATTGCCACATTACCAGAGGCATTCTTCAAGGTCTTAATTCTCAACAGCCATGCCCTGTAAATAGAATGTGCCGTTCCAAAAACCACAATGACCAATACCAGCATTATTCAAAATGGGTTGCAGGTACATACATCTCAGGTAATGGGCTTTTATTGCAAATTAGCGAACGTGCAAAATATACTCTTCCTTCCCGTCCCTTTGCTCCATACTGCATGGGCGTCCCTTCGAAGGGACGGGAGACGGAACCTTTTTCACCAGAAAAAAACCTTCTTCCCCTTTAAATTTAGAGGCATGTGGGGGTGCAGCCCAGGGAGCATGCACTGCCCTGCCCCGCCCTCCGGCGCCACACCTCAGTCTCCTTTTCCACATCGACGGGAACGTGCCGAATTCACCAGTGCTCCTGGGTTTGGCTTCGGCCATGTAATTCCACGTGCGGATATTCTTCTTCTCTTATCATTCAGGTACTCGCGCTCCTCCCCGCTGAATGTTGTCTTCTACAGGGTACAGCAGGTGTCCTTCCTGCGACGGTCTCTTTACAACTAAATACCCCCATGCCCTCTACGTTGCCTTGGCCCAGACAATGACTAGCATGCTTGTACCGCGTGCAACGCAATCTCCTTGAGGTCTCTGAAGAACAGACTAGCCAGGTGGATGGAGCTCTTCCAGAGATGGCCTCCAAAGGACCTAAAGGACTGTCTTTCATCGATCCAGTCCCAAGGTACGGCTGCTCTTTTCCAGTGCACCCCACAAGGGAAACATCTTCCCAAGGACTTGCCTGCGCGGGAGGGACCGCTGAGGTCCTCATACCTATACAAATACCTAGGCTACATCAGCTACTGGCCGACAGGCTAAGGGGTCAGTAGATCCTCCCAGTGCTGAGGGACCAGAAGGTTCTTTTACCGGGTCTTCACCCGAGGGGCCACGCCCTAGTACCGGCATCCTGTCCCAGGGGGCGCCTATACGCAGTTCTACCAGCAGATCCTCCGAGGGCGAAACTCCTAGCAGGCCTCTGCCTGAGGAACATAGTAGGCCCCATGATCCACATTCAAGAGTCCTGGACGGGGCGGGCCCAGTGAGCCGAGCAACACGATGCAGGCACGTGGAAGGCAGCTCGACAAAATGGCGGCTGTGCCAGACATTCCGGACATCCACCCGACACCACACCAAGGCAGGGACCAGGTGGAGGAATGGGTGTCTAGGTGGGACTGGTGTCCACCAGGTATGTAGCCTGCAGCATATCCTTCATTTGCGCAAGGCAGGTTCCCGCTGCGTCCGTATGAACAGGGCATGCAATGGCTCCAGCAGCTGCCTGCTACCCAGTCAGTATCGCCTACCACTCCACGCTGCGAGGACAGATTTTTTTTTTTAAAGGTTTCTCGGCCTCAATGAAATCTCCTCGGATAGGGGACATCCTCAGGGACTCCATCAGGGACGCGCTCCCACCATTGGCCCCAGTGCAGCCTCAGCCGCCTGCTCCGGCCCCCAACCGATTGTGCAGGCGATTCCGTAGCAGCCTCCGGCTCCAGTATCCACTCCCTAGCCTTCGCCCCCCAGAACCCCTCGACCGGTGCCGGACCAACTGGACCCTTGGGTGGACACGGATGAGGAGGACGACCCCGACACACTGTCGCCAGCCAAGGCCTTCCACAAACGTCTTGCAGGGCTGGCAGAGTACTTGGGCCTTCCTCAACCCGAGGTTGAGCAACCGGCAGAGGGGGGTCCTCAAAGAAGTCCTCACGCTGCGTCCCACAGCAAGAACTGGGATCCCGATGCAGAAGGACGTAGTCGATTTAGCCAAAAAGGGCTGGCTCAAGCCTCACTCGGTCCAGCCGGTAAATCGATGCCTGGAGGCCAAGTACAGGCAGGTGGAGGGGTATACACTCTTGCAATCGGCCCACCCTCAGCTGCACTCTTCAGTGATCGCAGCAGCATCACTATACTTCAAGCCGCAGTCGCCCTCGGCCTCTTCCTCCGCGCCGCTGTTAGGCAAGTAGGAGATGATCTTGGAGACGTACGGGAAGAAGCTGTATTCCAACTCGTCCCTACATCTTCGTCAAGCCAACGCGGATGCCATGTTGGCAGCCGTTAACCAGAGGCTTTGCTGGGAAATTGCAGACTTCTTCCGAGATCTTCTGGCGCAGAGCCAATCCTGTTTCAAGGCAGGACTGGCAGAGGCCTAGATAGTGAAAAAGGGTGGATCAGTAGAAGCACTCCCTAATATTGTATATTTAGAAATGAATTTAATCAATGGTGTAAAGTAATGTCAATACTTTTTTTGAGGTGCGGGGGAGGAAACGTGAACCTGGCACAGGATCACTGCAACAGTATATGTAGAGGAAAAACAAGGATCCAAAAGTAGGAACCCTCCCGTCCCCTGCACTCTATCATAAATACATCAAAGGATGGTTCAACAAACTTTCAATAGCGTTTATAATAGTTAAACAATAGTTTTCAGATTAGGTAAATAATAAATATAAACATTCAGAGATTTCATAAAGGCACCAAAAGGTGGTTTTAATTATAGTCACAATTAGTTAACCATAAAGCCTTAGAGTAAAAAAGCCAAAATGACTGTCTACAAAATACCATGAAAACAATAAGCAATGATAGTCCATGTATACAATTTATGGCTGACGCGTTTCGGGATACACATCCCTTCTTCTTGAGCCTAGTAGATTTGGACTGTGGAACCTAAATAAACATAAAGAGCTGTTTCAATAAACAACATATTCATATGTTAGAAATTAAACAAAGTAATTATTATTAATCTCACATAGACATTACATGTATTGGTATATCCAATTGGGTGCAGTTCAAAGACATCTGTAAAGGATATTCATCCGAGTCATCCCAGCTAGGGGGGTCCCACCCGAGGCCAGTGCGCCAGAGAGTGTACATTAATTACATCAGAAGTAATCAAACAAAGTTGCTATTGGTTGCCTATCCGTGACAACGGCCTACATTGCATATATCAAAGCCATTCAAATAATGGCATGCCTATCAGTTACATCAGCCTCCATTAAATACATCCAAGAAATTCAAATGATGGCATACCTTAAGTTTAAATCAAGGTGAAGTATATGTTTTCACTCAGAGCATGGTAAAACCGTATGTTCCAATTCTTTCCGCCGGTCAGTGAAGGAAAACTGCTCTTTTCAAAAGTGCATCGTGCCTAAGGGTCAAACAAGAACAAAGCGATTCTAAAGATTGAATACTAACTTCCCACATAAGAGGTCAACACAATTGTGTGGTTTTTATATAGTTAGTGCTAAAAAGCAGGGCCAATTGTAAAGCCACCGCTTACCTCTAAAGTTGCAAGATCTGACGGGAGAAAACGAGTGTGTTCTCTGCTAGCACGGTGATCTTAAAGTGTCCCAAATTATTTCGCAAACAAAACTGATTGTTCTGTATGGAGAAATAAGGAGACAAGAGAGCTCAATCAGTTCCACAAAGCGGAACTACGGGATCTGTGTCTGCACTGAGTTGGCCCTCTGTAAACACATATTATATTTACCTCTGCAATGGAATCCAAAGGGATACCCGGACACGTGTAGAAAAACAGCCGCATTAACGGATGAACGCTTCCCGAATGCGAGCGCCTCCGAGCAGAAGGATGCTTCCCCCGTGCTGGCTGAGGTGGGTCTACTGGTTACCCTGACAACCCTCGACACAAACAGTAGCCCATCTAGGACTAAGCGTGTGCGTGGTAAACATAGAAGACGTCCTAAGTGAGCACACAATGCAAAAAGTGGCTCTTAAACTGGTGCATATGGGAGCGCCATTTTAAAATGTCCATTGTAATATGGAAAAAGTGACTGCTGCAGCATATAGACAATGTCTGCTCATCAATGTAAAACAATATAAAGACACGTAAAACACAATTGTGTAAAATAAGGAATAAAAAATAATAAGTCCTTCATGTTGGTCTAAACCAAAACCAAGTGAGTTATATGAATTGACTATGGTAAGTAAGAATGCGCACTACACACTGTGGCCACAGTAGGGATCCCCTTGATGGAACAACAACATTTTAATCTCCATGGTATAGTTCAGATTGAATGTGTATGTCTGGAAAGCGAACTGGCATCCAAGTGGAAAACACCTCAGAAAAGAAACGGACTGCCAATATGCTGTAGATAGAACCCACAACATACTGCAGAGCTTGAGCTTATGAACAGTGGGCCGGTCAACATGTCCCGGACTAATTAGACTTTAACAGTTATTCCACTGTGGATAACAACTAATGACATTTGATATGTCTATTCAGGTAGAAATGTTTAACCTTTAAATCAGTACAATTAGTTAACTAGAGAAAGAATACAGGGGAATTGTGGAGAAAGAAAATCTAGTAAATGGTTTTGAATAGGGAGTGAATTAATTAAGATGTCCTCTACCCCAAGTAGTTTAAACCAGAGGGGGCAGATGAAAAAAGGAAATGAAAAAAGGTATCTTTTTACACTACATAGTGGTGACACCATTATTCTACAAAAGTACAAGGGGTCTACTAAGTTCAGATAAAGCACCTCAGGGAAAATTCCTCATTGAGCCCTTGTGGGTTAAGTGTGTCTAGCTGGTGTATCCAAAATTTCTCCCTACGGGAGAGGATGGATTGGTAGTCTCCCCCTCTATGTGGCTTCTTGACGACCTCCAAAACTTGAAACTTAATCTGGGCCACCGTATGGTGGTGTTCCATGAAATGTCTTGCCAATGGAGATTTCGTGTTCTTGCACCTGATGTTGGATTTATGCTCTGTTACTCTTTCCTTCACCGCTCTTGTGGTCTGGCCCACATATTGTTTACCACAGGGGCATTTAATTGAATAAATAACACCTGTCGAGATGCAGGTCGCGTAATCCCAGAGTTTGAATTTCTTGCCCGTAAGGGGATGTAATATATTTTCACCTTTAATTACATTGTTACAATGGGAACATCCCAGACATGGGAATGTGCCCTTCTTTTTTGTTTGTAGAAACGTCTGTTTATCTTTAGGTGGCTTCTCGGCTCGCACAAGTTTATCCCTCAAGTTCTGGCCTCTTTTGAAGGCCATCATTGGGTATTTGGGAAATAGTCTTTCAAGCAATGGATCATTATGGAGAATACTCCAATGTTTCTTGATTGCTCTCCCTACTTGAAAACTTTGCCGGGAGTACTTTGAGATGTAGAGTAATGGAGTCTCCTTATTTTTGATTTTAGGCGTGAGAAGTTGTTCCTTGCTAACCTTAGAGGATCTCTCCTTGGCTTCTTCCAGGACGGGTTGTGGGTAGCCCCTCTTTTCAAATTTACCCAACAAATTGGTGCATTCAACGTCAAGTCCTTCAGGATCAGAGACTATCCTTTTCAACCTTAGGATTTGGCTGTAGGGCAAACTACTTAGCATTGACTTCGGATGGAAACTCGAGAAGTGCAATAGGTTGTTCACATCTGTCGGTTTGTGGTAGATGTCAGTTGCAATTCGATTATTCTTGATCTCCAGCCTGACATCCAGAAAATGTAGGGATGGTGTGCCTACCTCCATCGTGAATTTGATGCTTTGATGTACTGAGTTTAAGAAGTTGAAGAAAGCTGTAAGTTCATCCTTAGTGCCACACCAAATTCCAAAGATATCATCGATGTAGCGTTTCCATAGCAGTATTCTGCTTGACCAATTCTCATTCTCAAGGAGATGTCTGTGCTCGAATCTTTACATAAAAGTATTAGCATATACAGGGGCCATTGCTGACCCCATAGATGTTCCCGTAACTTGGAGGTAAAAATTCCCTTGGAATCTAAAGTAATTGTTATTCAGTATTAAGCTAAGGAGTTTCACAATCAGCTCCGGGTCACCCCTCGTTGCCTGTGAGTTTAACAATAGCCATTCTACCGCTTGAATGCCCTCCACATGTGGGATGGAAGTGTACAAACTGCACACGTCCATACTGAACAATATGCAATCTGGGCTGAGTGCTCTGACTTCTTGGATACAGTTTAGGAAGTCTGTCGTGTCTTTAAGGTACGTGGGGATGTTCTGAATGAGTGGTTGAAGTAACCGGTCAATATAAATGGATAGTGGATCGAAAATGCTGTCCGTTCCAGCCACAATCGGTCTTAATGGAGGATCATTTTGATTTTTGTGAATTTTTGGTAATCCGTAAAACACCGGTGTGATTGGATGCTGGTTAATCAGAAATTCACTCGTTTTACAGCTAATCAATTTATTGTCCAAGGGTTGCTCGATGATCTCTTCAATCAGCGATCTGATTCTCACGATTGGATCACCATTCAGTTTAGTGTAGGTACCAACTTCATTAAGTATTGACAGGCACTTTCTTGTATAATCATCCGTGTCCATGACAACAATAGCTCCGCCTTTATCGGCTGGTTTTATGGTTAGGGATTCATCTTTAGCCAATGCTTCCACATGATCTAATTGGCACTTCTTTACATTGATAGGAGTAGAAATTTGATAGTTAATCCGTTTTAAGTCCGTAATGACTTTCTTCTCAAAGAGGTTAAGGATGGAATTCTGTATGTGTGGATCAAAGTTACTTTTCGGACGTATTTCCAATGTTTCACCCTCGGATTAACGATTTTCCAGATTCTCATCGGACTCAAAAAAAAAGTTTTCTTAATAGCCTATGAGGCAAATGTTTTCCTCAAACAAGGTGGTGTTGTTCGTAGGGATGAATGACAGTCCACGGTTTAGCATTTCGAGTTGACCACTAGTAAGAACTTTCTTAGAAATGTTGACTACCAGATTTTCACTCATCTGTTTTGCTTTTTTTTGTTTTGCTTTGCCCTCTCCTCGTTTTTCTCTTGATTTGTCGCGGAGGCCTAAAAAAGCCCCAGTGTCATTTGGACTTGGTGAGCCTATAACTGGTGTTATTATTGGTGTTGCAAGGGGTACTGTCCCTCCGTTAGATGGTGGAGGTGTTCTTCTTGCTGCGTCAGCAGCTGAACCCCTAGATACTGTTTGTGTAGGTTCCCCTATGCTGCCCGAGCTACAATCGTTACCAGAGTTTGATGAATCTGGATTCCTAGGTCTTGTTCTGTTGAGATTCCGATGGTGGTAATACTCCTGCCAGTTGTAAACAATATCGTTCATATAATCAAAAGTATCCCTTTTAAATTTCCTTAGTTTTCTTTGTTCTATGTCTGATTTGTAGGAGGCTAATTTGTCATTGATGTCTACCAACAGTTGTGCTAGTTCTTCAGAAGATTTAAATTCGCTGAGTTGCGTTTTAAAATTCACTATATCTGTGTCTATAGAGGTAAGTGATTTAGATAATTCCTCTATTGTTAATAGGATGAGGTCCAGAGAACATTTATTCAGGATGCGATCCCACTTTTCGATGAATGCTTTATTCTCACTACACAGTGTAGGTCGAAGGTAAACTCTCAATCCCCTAGGTATCCTTTTGGATTTGAAGTATTCTACTAAAGTGCTCACGTGTAATTTCTGCGAGATCTCCTTTCTAATGAGTTTTTCCAGCTGAAATATGAGGCGGTCTGGACTGACTTTACTCTGTAGCGATTTTTCAGTGTCTTTAATCAGTGACAGAATGCGTTTGGCTTCTTCAGCGTCAAAGGCTAAAGTCGAGGCATGCTTATCGGTAAGTTCATTTATATGTGAGAAGGACATGTTATAAACAAATCGTTTCACAAAATCGGGTGCTGTCTACAAAATGTGCCACACTGGTGAAGGCCAGTGAAACAATGAACTGTGAAAAAGGCCTAGATAGTGGCTGAAGACATCATGGAGTCCACGGTGGCCCTCGCCCGGCCATCTGCATTGCCATGGACATGAGAAGAACAGCCTTGCTCCGTGCGACTACATTAAACCCGGAGGTCCAGGAATGTATATTAGATCTTCTGTTCGAAGGGGGTGACCTCTTCCACTCCACCACGGACGAAGAGCTGGACAAAAAAAAAACAGCTCACAAACGGCCAAGTCTTTATCCATCCTTACAAAGACCACGCCCAAAACATACACCCAGTCACGGCAGCGCTCGGACAAGGGGCGTATATACGAGGGTTCCGCGGCTTGCAGGAGCAGAGGTCCAGGCAGCCTGACCTTCACCGACACAACATCGGCGCAAACAACAAAAAGGGGGGCGTTTTACAGTCCCCACTCCTCTGCAACAGCCTCGGAGGGAGGGAGGGAAGGAAGGCATGACACACCCCTCCAGGTCCACATGTCTCCAGTGGGGGGCAGGTTTGCTCTCCATGCACATTTTTGGCACCAGAATTTCGTGGATCCCTGGTTCCTCTCTCTAGTTTCCACGGGGAACCGCCTCCCTATTTCAGCCTCTCCTCCCTCTTCCCCTCCACTCCCACAGGTTGGGATAGCAACTCGTAGTGGTGATCCGGTCGCTCATCGAGAGCCAGGCAGCGGAGGAAGTCCCAGCCTCCCAGCGAGGCTTGGGCTTTTACTCCAGGATTTTCACCATTCAGAAAAAGAACCAGGCAGTGCCTGAGAGTTGTGCTGGACCTTTCCACCCTCAACCTTTCCCTACCTCTACAAAAATTCAAAATGGTTACGCCAGCTTTGATAGCGGAGACATTGTGCAAGGCAGACTGGATGTGCTCGATGGATCTGAAGGACACGTACTTGCACGTCCCAATCTGGCAGCCTCATAGTTCTTTTCTATGATTCAGGCTCATGGGCTACCATTTCCAATAAAAGGTGCTTCCCTTCGGCCTCAACTCGGCCCCAAGGGTCTTTACCAGGCTAGTGAATAACGTGGCTGCCCTCCTCATGTCGCAGGCCACCACATCTACCCGCACCTCGACGACTGGCTCATCAAAGCAACATTTCCGGAAGCGGTGCACCACACTTCCCACATTCTCATAGACATGCTGCATGAGCTGGGTTTTTCATTCAACCTCAAATCGCAGCTGCAGCCTGCGCAGCGATGGACCTTTTTGGGCCTCATATGGGACACATGCTCTGAGAAAGTATTTCCTCCGGAGGACAAGATCAAGGCCATCAAGAGGGCCATGCCGCACTTCCTCAGCAAGGAAGTGACCTCTGCCTGGTGGTACCAACACCTACTGGGTCTCATGGCAGCAGTTCTTTTGGCCTTCCCCCACACGAGACTCGGGATGATGAGGATCCAGCTGCACTTTGTGGCATTCTGGAACCAGGAGTGAGGTTCTCAGAGATAATCAAAGTACCTCTGTGGCTCCACCCGGACCTCACATGGTGGTCCAGGTACTGCAACCTGCAGACGGGCAAGCCCTTCTGGCAACCTATCCCACAGGTCACCATCACCACGGACTCCTCTACCGAGGGCTGGGGGGGGGGGGTCACCCTGGACAACCACTGCATCCATGGCACATCAACCCGGCAGGAACAAGAGTTCCACATCAATTGGCTGGAACTGAATGCCAGTATGTTCTATGCCAAAAAGCGGGGAGGTACCAGATCACGCCCTCCACCCCCATTGTGCAAACTGGCGGTCAGCATGTGGGAGTGAGCCCTGGAGAAAAGCATCTACCTCATGGCTTTCCACCTGCTGGGGGATTCCAACCTGGAGGCAGACGGGCTCAGCAGTCTAGGAGCAGACAACTATAAGTGGCAGTTGAATGACCTAGTACTGTACTGCAGGAGATCTTCTACGAATGGGGACACCCCCAGGTGGACCTCTTTGCCTCCTAGGACAACAGGAAGTGCCATCTGTTCGCCTCCTGGGAGGGTCAGGGCCCGGGCTCCCTGGGCGATGCATTCTAGATTCGGTGGGACAGAATGACAGCACACTCCTTCCCGCCCACACCGCTGATTCACAGGGTGATATGCAAGATCAAGGAGTCTTGCCACCTCAGCATCATTCTAATTGCACTGTGATGGCCAGCCAGGCCATGGTTCTCAGAGCTGCTCAGCCTCTCGGAGAGGCCTCCCATTCGCCTACCGACGGGCCCAGCGCATCTTCTGGCACAGCAGGGTGGGGCAGGGTCATCCATCCCGCTCCACCTAAACTAGCCCTCAGCGTGGTTCCTGAACAGGTCACGCTAGGTCACCTCGGCCTTTCCCAGGCTAATCTAGAGATCATTCAGGGGGCCAGGAGCAAGGCTACCAGGGCCCAGTATAAGAGCAAGTGGACCAGCTTCTGCCAATGGGCAGACTCGAAGGGGTTCAACCCCCTGGCTTGTACCCTGGACGATGTGTTCTCCTTCTCGGTGCACCTCGCCCATTCAGGCGTGCAGGTGGACACTTGCAGTACTTACCTGGCAACAATCTGGGCTTACAGAAACTCTGAGGAGGAGACCATTTCCTCTTCCAACCCAATCGTCAAACATCTGACGGGACTTGCCAGGCTCTACCCACCCATCAAGAGGCACACCCCGTGTGGGACCGCAACATAGTTTTGTGTGCCCTGGCGCACAAGCCATTCTAACCAATGTCGTCCGCGGACTTCAGGCTGGTCACCGTTAAGCCGGCCTTGTTAGTCAGCTCGGAGAATCGGCTAAATCCAGGCGCTGGTCTCCTCCTAGCTATATACTCCTTTTCATAGAGATAAGGGAGTCCTCCGGACACACCCAGCATTCCTACTGAAAGTGTCTTCCGCATTCCATCTGAACGAAGAAATGGTACTGCCTACGTTTTTTGCTGAGCCCAAAGACGAGGCACAGAGTTCTGCACTGCCTGGATGTCAGGCGTGCCCTGAAATTCTACTTGGACAGGACCAAGGGCTTCTGCAAGTCGGATGCACTTTTTGTCAACTTCGGCGGATCAAGCCCGGGCTATCGGGCCACGAAGGCCTCCATAGCCCGTCGGATGGTCTTGGCCATAAAATAAGCTTAAGAGGGACCGCATAAGCCACTGCCAGCCAACATGCACGCCCACGCGGTCAGGGGCAAGGCAACAGCAATCGCTTTCCAGTCACATGTCCACTGGCTGGTCATACGCAGGGTGGCCACATGGGCCACCCCTTCGCCTTTCTGCAAGCACTAATGTTTGAATTCCGGGTCTAGATCAGACGTGGCCTTCGGACAGGCGATCTTAGAAACCTATTTGCTTAAGGAGGGTCTCCTCTCCACCGTGGAGCTACACTCCGCTACACTCAGCCCATGCAGTATGGAGGAAAAGGGACGGGACGTAAGAGTAATTATAAGTTCTTAGTCCCCTTTCCTCCATACGTCCCCCCCGCCCCACCCTAATAAATCTGGTGTTGTTAGGCAATGTTAATCTATTGTCGACGTCTCTATGGGGACTGAGGTGTGGTGCCGGAGGGCAGGGTCAGGGCAGCGCATGCTCCCAGGGCTGCACTCCTGAGCGCCTCTAAATTTAAAGGAGAAGGTTTTTTACTGGTGAAAAGGATTCCGTCTCCAGTCCCTTGGAAGGGACGCCCATGCAAAATGGAGGAAAGGGGACTAAGGACTAGTGAGTAATTTATAATTTCTCTATATAGGATCCACACATAGGGCAGAGATCAGATTGCGCCTTCTGCCATCTCTTGGTTGTACAGGCTACTGGCAAAAACCCAAGCCTGAATCGGACATAAAGAGATTTCTCCCATGGTGAAAGAATGGTATCCATATAAACCTTAAACCCTAATTCCACTTTAGTTTCAAGGTATTCCACACCGAATTTCAACTTTGTGGTATCAACTATCAAATCTACATACATTAGCATATTTGCCTTCGTTTTCAAGGTGTTCAAATCCCATATCTGGTGTTACCTGGGGCTTGTTCCACAAATCTGGCATGCCCAGTTGGAAGAGACGTGCCTTCACATGCATCCACTTTAAACCTTTCCCCCCCTTCAAGGCTCATAATGTGAGAGGGAGCATTCCTATATTTTTCAAACACCTCACTGTTCCAAACCCTGGCCCAGAACAGTCTTGGTTTCAGTGAAATCCGAGCCGATACCCTTATATTAGCGAGTTATAGGTGGACCTGAGCCCATGGGGCTGACACAGGCAAGAGCAATAGTTTCTTCAGAAATGTATTTTCACATATAGGCAGCTCTGACCTGTTAACGTCACCCCACAGTTCAGAGCCATACGTAGACGCCGTTCTCCAGCATGGGGTCTGGCATGGATTCACATGCTCATGAATATTCCCCGTCGTCAGGCTGGGAATCCTCGGTAAAGGAAAAACCAGTATCAGTTTGGTTTCTGATCTGTCTTTCGTAGTAATAACCAATCACTGGTCTCTGCGTCATACTGACCACAGCCAATGACTGCCCTCTACCTAAGCACCGCCTCTGGCAGCCATCTTCAGATTTTTACCGCACGTTCATGTGTTGGGATCCTCGTGCTATTGCTCTCGAGCGTTAGTGCTATTTTTTCACGTTTTTTTACAAAAACTTCGTTTTTTCCGGTCAAAAGAGCCTCAAGCTCCACCGACTCTCCATCCGATCAACGGGGACCCGTGTCGGATTCGTCTGCGCCCCTCAAGGGTGAAGATTTTGTCGAGCTACGTTTTGGAGGACTCCAGAAGCTTCTCAGGCCCGGACATGGCCCAGGAGAAGGGAAGCTCGACGCCCGGAAAGCTGTTCAGGGTCTGCCCTGGATGCCAGCTGCAGAACGTCTTTAAGGAGGACGAACACTCCTTTTGTCTCTACTGCTTACATGAGGACAAGACGCACGTGGAGAAGGACTGTGCGTTTTGCGGCAATATGTCGGAGCGGACCATGAAGGACCGCCACCAACGCCTCGCCAACTGGCTGGAAGGTAAGAGCCCGTCGGGCGAGAAGAAGAGGAAGAAATCCGAGCGGTCTTCTAAGACCTTTGAGGACGCCCCGGCGACGGGGGTCCAACACAAGGCCAAGCACCGCGAGTCCGCTGGCACCGGGAGCGCCGAACGGTCGGGCTCTACGGGCGCCAGGCAGGGCGCACCCTCCCCGGCACCTTCAGCCACGAGCCAACGCTCTGGGTCGGGTAAGAGGAAGGGCGAGCACCCGGCGAAGCTCCTGGAGAGGCCCCGGTCGAGCTCGAAGGCCCCATCGGAGGGGGAGCGAGGCAGTGTCCCCCCCTCAAGGATAAGGCGGTGAGCGCACCTAAGGTGGTGAAGGCCTTAATCCATCCGGCCAAGCCCTCTATCGATGCTGTCGCGGCGGCCCTGGCTCAGCCTGTGGAGGCTACACCAGTGGTGGCGACCTCGGGGCTCAGAGTCTCCCTGCCACCTCGGAGGGAGTCCTCTTTTGTGCCCATCGATAGGACCCCCGTGAAATCCCCGGCGGGGAAGAAAAAGGGGGGGCAGGGCCTCGTCGCAGATTCGGCTTCAACCTTGGAGGAAGAGCTGATCGAGATCTTTAGCCACGGCCTTGGCATGGATGAAGACCGGCCCGTCGGGATGGATCCCGACGCAGGTGACGACGACATCGTCGAGGGTGCCGACGGGGCCCCTGATCGCCCGTCGGATTCCCCTCTGCCAGCGTCGCAAGACAACTCGGCGGCCATTTTGTTGGCTATACAGTCCTTATGCTGAGAGATAAGGACGAGACTACCGTTGCCGACGGAGGAACCTCTCCCGTCGGGGGATCCTGAACCGGGACCTTCTGGTGTTCCCCCGCCCAAGAAAAGAAGGATTCACCCTCCACCTCCTTTTCAGCCGTCGCGACCCGTCCAGCCCTCCTCCCCGTCCACCCGAGGGGATGATACGGGGACTGACACGGCAGCAACGGGTACGGACGACGAGGATCTCCCGTCGTCACCTCCCACCAGGGCTTCTCCGCCCGACGAGATTGGATCGTTCCACTCCATGATCGCCAGGGCATCCGAGCTTTTCCAACTCTGCCCTGAGGAGAAGAAAAAGGAAGGATTCCTTTATCAACGGCGCGAGGCCAAGAGGAAGACGGTCCTCGCGGTGCCTCTACTGGACGACATTTGGGATGAGGGCCTCGCCCTCCTCAAGAACCCTTCCACGACGCCAGCTAGAAGAGACCGGTACGAGAAGAAGTACCGGGTCCCGGACGCGGCCCCCCTGTGCCTCCGGGCGCAGCCTACCCCGGACTCCGTCGTCTCCGCGGCGGCCAGGAAGAAAGCGGGGGGGGGTGCGGCCTCCACATCGACTTCCCCACCGGACGGCGAGGGAAAGAAATTGGACGCTATGGGACGCAGGGTCATCTCGTCTGCAGCGACGACGATTAAAGAGGCCAACGCCTTGGCTATCGTGGCCCGCTACGACAGGGAGCTATGGTACAAACTGGCACCCCTGCTGGACTTCCTACCGGACGACAAGAGGGCGGATGCCCTGGAGATCCTACAGGAAGGTGAGGTGGCGTCGGACCACGCCATCACTATTGCGTCGGACATCGCCGACACTGGGTTTCGCCAGTTGGGCAACGGCGTGTGCCTTAGGCATCGTGGATGGCTCAAGGCTACGGACTTCCGTCAAGACGTACAGACCAGAGTCCTGGACATGCCGTTCGATGGGAACAACCTGTTTGGGAAAACAGTGGACGGTTCCCTTCCTTCAGGCCATTAAAGCGGACACTGAGACGGCCCGGGCCCTTGGGGTTCTACAGCAACGACGGACGCCCTTTCGGAGCAGCGGAGGCAAGGGCGCCTCCAAAGGTTCCGGCGGCGGTTTCTCCACCTACCGTCAAGCGGCCCGCTCGTCGTCTCAGGAGGCCTACAGAGGACGAGGCAAGTCTGGCGTACCCCGCCGTCTTCGCCAAGGAGGTCAAGGCGGCAAAGCCTTGTCGAAGCAGGATTGAACCGGCCGTGGGGTTGGGCCCCCACCGAAGCACCCCGGCCGGCTGGCGAGCTTAGTCAGCGTGTGGGAGTCCATCTCCACCGACCGTTGGGTGCTGGACGCCTTAGCCCGGGGCCACGCGCTCGAGTTTCAAAGAAGGTGCCCACGCGTCCCCGCCGTGGCCAGGAAAGAGCTTCACGCCCCTCAGCTTCTCCTGGAGGTAAAGGCGATGCTCAGGAAGGGCGCCATCGAACTCGTCCCAAAGAGGCTCCGGGGCTCCGGAGTTTACTCGAGATACTTCCTCGTGAAGAAGAAGACGGGAGGATGGCGCTCCATCCTAGACCTGCGACGTCTGAACAAGTTCATCAAGGCGCAGAAGTTCCGGATGGTCACCCTCTAGCACGTCCTGGGTCAGCTGGAGGAAGGAGATTTCCTGTCGTCGTTGGATTTGGAGGATGCCTACTTCCATATTCCCATCCTAAAGGGGCACCGAAAATTCCTCAGGTTTGTGGTCCAAGGGCGTCACTACCAGTTCAAAGCCCTCCCCTTCGGGCTACGGTCGGCACCCAGGGTATTTACCAAGTGCCTTGCACCGGTGGCGGCGCAGCTGCGCCGCGAGGGTTCCACGTCTACCCCTACCTAGATGACTGACTCATCCGAGCCAAGACGAGGGAGCTCGCCGTGGAGCACACGGCAAGGACTGTCCAACTTCTCACGGACCTGGGATTCTCCGTGAACTACGCCAAGTCCCACGTGGTACCCGCGCAAAACGCACTGTTTCTGGGAGCGAAGCTCGACACAGTGTCCCTTCTGGCCTCCCCGTCGGAGGAAAGGACCAGGTCCATCCTGGGCAAGGTACAGCGGATGTTGGTTTCCGACGCGGCCAAGGTGAGGTCCATCAAGTCCCTCCTCGGAATGATGTCTTCTTGCATCTACCTCATTCCCATGTGCAGGCTCCGGATGCGCCCGTTACAGGAGTTCCTGGACGCGCGCTGGATCCAAACGACGGGTGGCTTCGAGGAGAGGATCTTCACCGACAACACCACCACCATGTTTTACATCAGGAAACAGGGCGGAACCAGGTCCCCAGCACTGTCCAAGGAGGCGCAGGACCTGTGGCATTGGGCCGTCGCCCAAAGGATGTTTCTGGTGCCGTTTCATCTGGCAGGGATAAAAAACACCATCGCCGACTCACTCAGCAGGGAGCTGCGCTCGTGCCACGAGTGGGAACTACGGCAGGATCGAGTGGATCGCCTCTTCCGACGGTGGGGCACACCCCAGATCGACCTGTTCGCGACGGCGACGAACTCCAAGTGCCGGAGGTTCGCCAGCAGGTTTCCCCAGGCGAGGAGCATGGGCGATGCTTTCTCGTTCCCCTGGGAGGGCCTGTTCCTCTACGCGTTCCCTCCTTTGCCACTGCTAATCCGGCTCGTCAACCAGCTCAAGAGGTCACGGTGCAGGATGATCCTCGTCGCACCGGCGTGGCCGAGGCAGATATGGTTCCCGGACCTTCTGGACTTATCAGCGTCCCCGCCAATCAAGCTGCCGGTGGACGCGGATCTACTCTCCAGGGAAGGAGGCGCCATCCTCCACCACAACCCGAAATCGCTGAACTTGCAGGCCTGGCTCTTGCAGCGCTAGAGTTTGGAGGATACGACATACCGGCCGACTGCAGAGAGGTTCTTGCAAAGGCCAGGGCGTCCTCGACTCTTAAATGCTACGGACACAAATGGAAGAGGTTCTCTGTCTGGTGCCACGCACAGAAGATTAACCCTCTACGGATTACGGCTCCCCAGGTACTGCCGTACCTGCTGACGCTGGCCAAAGCTGGACTGGCACACGCGTCCATCAAGATTAATCTTGCTGCGATCTCCCGATACACCAGAACCACGGGCCGGACGTCCTTGTGGTCTCATCGTCTGGTGAAAGAGTTCATGAAGGGACTGTTCAGATTGTCCCCGCCGGTGAAGGCTCCGGCCCCGGCGTGGGAGCTCAACGTGGTGCTGACCAAGCTCATGGGACCTCCGTTCGAGCCTCTGCACTCGGCCCCGTTGAAGTTTCTGTCGTGGAAAACAGCGTTTCTTGTGGCCATCACCTCCGCACGACGGGTGGGAGAGATCCAGGCCCTTTCCTGCAAGGCCCCATACTTGAATTTTCACGACACGAGGGTAGTGCTCAGGACGCACCCCTCCTTCATGCCCAAGGTACCGTCGGACTTCCATCTCAACGAACCCTTGGTGTTGCCTGTGTTCTTCCCGGCGCCTTCGTCGCCGGCTGAGAGGACTTTGCACTCGCTGGATGTGGCTAGAGCGCTGAAGTTCTACGTGGACCGCACAAAGTGTTTTCGGAAGACGTCACAACTCTTTGTGAATTTTGGACCTGTCAATCAGTTGAAGGCTCTCTCGAAGGCTTCCATTTCCAGATGGCTCTCCGGCTGTATCATGTACTGTCAACGGTTGGCAAACCGACCGCTGCCTGGCCGTCCGAGAGCCCATTCCACCAGAGCGATCGCAGCCACCACGGCGTTCCTTTCTGGTGTGCCCCTGCTGGACATATGCAGGGCTGCTACGTGGAGGTCGACGCACACCTTCACGAAATTCTACTGCGTCGATCGGGATTCCAGGGAGGAGTCCAGGGTCGGCCAAGCAGTGCTGCGCAAACTGTTTGCCTGAGGTGAGCCTGGTGAGGAGGTAAGATGCTTAATGTTGGGTTTGATGTAATGCTTAATGTTGAGCCTTTGCCACCTCCCGTGGTTGTGCATGTGTGTATGCTATGTATTCTTTATTCATGAGCATGTGAATCCATGCCAGACCCCATGCTGGAGAAGGAACAAGTTACTTATCTGTAACTGTTGTTCTCCAGCATGGGTCTGGCATGGATTCACATGCGAACCCTCCCGCCTACCCCTCTGCGGCTCTTCACTTGGTCATACTGCCACTTCACGTGCTTCCAAATCTGAAGATGGCTGCCAGAGGCGGTGCTTAGGTAGAGGGCAGTCATTGGCTGTGGTCAGTATGACGCAGAGACCAGTGATTGGTTATTACTACGAAAGACAGATCAGAAACGAAACTGATACTGGTTTTTTTCTTTACCGAGGATTCCCAGCCTGACGACGGGGAATATTCATGAGCATGTGAATCCATGCCAGACCCATGCTGGAGAACAACAGTTACAGGTAAGTAACTTGTTCCTTATGGCTGGTTTGTGGAGTAATTCCAAGGCAGGAGAGATTGCACCTCTACCATGTTTGACAAAAAAAGACAAAATTCCACCAATGTATTTAGTCAAGGGGAGTGCAGATTTGGCTACCTGTGGCTCCCACTGCCAGAGTCCTCAAAATGCACACCAAGATAGTCAAAATTAGGGACTTGTTCAATAACAGAATCACTTACACTCAGTATTAGTAAATCCTTTTGGCACGTGGTGGCCCAAAGACCATCAGTTTACATTTTGTGATGTTTAAAGACAGCTACATCTCTGTGCATTTAGTATCAAATATTATCAGAGCGAGCTTCAAGAGAACTGCGTCATCCGTGTAAAAAAGCGTGGAGTATTTATCTGCATCCATCCTGGCACTCACTCATCAGTGCATCAATAATTATTTGTATGTAGATATTGAATAAAATGGGTGCCACGGTACAGTCCTGTAGTACCCCAACATTTACCCCAAACTCCTGGGTCTGCTCACCCCCCAGCCCATATCTAATAGGCGCTTTATTGGCAGAGTATAAAGAGCGTTTAATGGCCACCAAATCAGATAGGCCACCACACTGCAACAGAATGATTCACAATATGTCTCAGGAGGATAGCTTAGCGGCAACCTGCGTGCCTTGGAAGCAAGACGCCACGGGGCAACACAGGTTCGATCCCCAGGTCCGCGCTTAGATACCTTTGAGCATTAAGCGCGCTATAAATAACCGATCATATATCAATAGCTCTCTTGAGACTGTATCAAAAGCCGTTTTTAGATCCAGGAAGACCACATAGAGGTACATTTTCTTTAAGATGGTATATTTAGCAATGATCAAAAGAATTATGAGCAGTGATCTATTGTACCTCTATTTGGCCTGAACCCATCCTGGAGGTAACTAACTACTTCTTCCTGGTCTACCCTACTGGCTGATTGAATTGGATGTCTCACCCAACAGTCAGTCCTGCTCATCTAGGTCAACATCAGGGTGGCCGTGTCTAGTGGGGTTCCCAACATGAATGGCTAAAGATCTTACATGGGTGGCAGCTCTCCTACTTTTTCCCAAGGATAGCTGATCTGGGTCAATCAACAAAGCACTAAGAAATTCACCAGATCTTCGTGTCGTGACTTGAGTGTCGTGAAGATATGAGGGACCTCCGTCCCCAAGTGCCGCACAGAAAGAAACCAAAGCCACTCTCTGCGCAACCCTTGAGGCCACAGGTGGGAGATGTCGTACTCTGGAACCACAGAACACTGGAGATCCACCGCTGCAAAGAAAACAGTAATCTGGGGTCCGGCAAAGAGTCCAGTCTTCCCCCAGTCTCTTTTTTGCTCGTGAGAGGAGCTGCACGACGTGGGTCCTAGTCCCATTTCTACCTCTATTAACTGCTTTAAAACCCCTCAGGCGCGCAGAGTCCGGTGAAGAGTCCAGTCTTCCCCCAGTCCGCCCCTAGCCACCCTCAGTCGCAGAAGGGTAAGACTATAAGCAGGTAAGCTTCTGGCGTTTGTTCTTTCATCAGCCGTGCTTGAACACACGGCATCAAACGCTCACAGACCTTTCACAACAACAGTGGCTTCAATTATGATGAGCAATATAATTGTTCCATCAACCCAGATCATCGAAGAGGGGGGAAAAAGATGTTTACGTAGCTCTAAGCTACAACGAGACTCGAAAGAAGGGGGGATTGATCAGCAGCCTGCCAGAGACAGACTTTAGTCTGCCCCTTCAAAATTATGTTCAAATCGGACCCTGCAAAACCATGTGCTTCAAATTAAACCGCACGTAAAGCTGCAAGTTTCAGCACAGATAAATACTATTTCTTTTGATTCGGCCGAGAGTCGGCCGAGGCACCCTGAGGAGGAGGAGGGGGTCGAAGCTATTACAACTCTGATAGGGGAAGAGGGTGGGAGGGGTCTGGTGGAAGGTGAGCTCTCTCCGCTGGCAGCCGGAGGGCTGACGTCTGAGCAAGATCCCCGTCCCACCCGTTCCGGCTCTCCCCCGCGGACTCCTTCCCTCATGAACATTGCGGCAAAGTTGCTGTAAACACACAAATAGCTCTGACGAATGTTACACCATCTTGTGGGCTTCCTTTGGATTTAGACAAGCAGATTCTGGTCGGGCAGCCCACAGATGCTTCTCCTTTGGCTAAGATGTTGCAAGCTGGCCAGGACTTGAGCTTGCAGGGAGGAGTCAGCATCCACGGTGAAACATTGAATGGGAGTGGAAACGGTTGCGTGGCAAATTTTGACAGTACGATTGCACAAACATTTGAGATAAAGAACAGCGGTAAAGATATGGATGCAAAACAACAATCTCAATCCGATGACCGGGGGGAAAACAGTGCAAAACACCCCCAATTGAAAGCGAGCTCAGCAGGCGTCAGAGGTACAACGAAAAAATGAGTGCAAAGACACTCAATCTTCTGAGAAAACGGCCCCCAGTGCTAAGGCCCTGGGCAGACTAAACTCTGCCCATTGGCGCCTTACTAAGTATAAAAAATTGCAAATGTCATCAACAAGAAAATTCTTATAAAAGCGACTTGCTGCACGGCGACAAATCGCATCTAAAAGTCAAGGCAAAAGAAACCATGAGCATCTTGACGAGCTCTCTGACGCAGAGATTCTGGAGGCTACAAAGGAACCATCCCCGGCGCTCAAAATCCAGAAAACATGTTTTCCCTCAGCCTTTAACGTATCCGCAGTAAAGCAGAGCACGACCCACCATCGACTGGCAGGAGCTAGTGGCACTTCAAAAACTGGTTCAATTCCTCCTGAACCGCTGTTAGAAGTGAGATACAACTGTGAAAAAATGTATTCCCAAGATGATGGACCTATAAATACATCTGATATGTCCATAGAGGAGGTGCTCAACATTGAAAGTGTAAATAACAAAAATACAGCACAAAATGAGACCAAATTGGAAGGCAGGCAAAAGAACGCCTTAAACCTCCAAGATAAATCATTGAGAGACGATCAATTAACTATGTCTAGCACCCAAGGAAAGCAGGTTGAAACGGCAGTTCCGCCAGGATTACCCGCAATCAGAAATAAATACTTACCATCTGCGGGGATCCTTCTGAAGGAAAACAAAGTTGACATTTTTCAGATTCCAAGAAGGGAAATAATGTCGGAGGACACCGGGGGAGGATCTCAAAAAATTGATCAAATTACTCAAAGAACTATTCGCCAACGAGTTCAAATTTTCAAGATCCTTTGTCAATTCCATCTCAAAGGCGCCAGAGCTATGGAGACCAATGGCCTCAGTTGACAAGAGAAACCCCCGAAAAAAAATACGGATTTAACAGCAATAATGTCTGCACTTACTATTGCATTAAACCCCTTCTGTAAACTTTACGAGAACATCAACGATAGCCTGAAAGATCAAGTGACAATGATTGCCATGATGCATACGAAGCTTATATATCTAGAAGGGTACATAACAGCAGTGGATCAAAAAACTACAGCTGGGAACAGCATTAAGAATAACCGGATACAATCTGAGAATCATGGAAGGGCATCGCAATCCGAAACTACACAAATGGAAACACAGGACATACAAAGAAACATGACTCGGAGCTCTCAATCTACTCACAGAGCAATTTTAGCACAAATTAGCTCCTCAGAAGGATCTGAAGGGAAGTAACTACAGCATATTTAACCAGCAACAAATTCAGGAAGGTGTCAAGCTAAACCTTTCTGAGGTTTTTTTCTTTCAGGCAAGCTCACCGAAGGAACATACAATCGAGGAAAAGCACCTGACTAAAGGAACTAGCTCTAGAAATTGCACCCCAAAAGAAAAAGCTGAGAGATCCTTGAAAACGAGCAACAATGAACCTAGGGAACTAAATAGATCAAATAAGGACGTTTTACTGAAGTTGGCCAAGAAACCGGAACCGTGTACGGGACCAACCAAAGTAAGAAATACAAATTCAGCAAGAGAGATAGAAATAGAAAAAAAAAGCAAAGCCGCCAACAAGAACAGAAATTGAAGGAACCAGCGAGAATATGGAGCAAGGCAATCTGGGTAACCCCTCGCCAAGAACACCAAGCAATTTCCTAGAGGATCCATCTGCTATGAACTATTCCCAATACTCACATAGTGAGGAGGAAGATGACCCAGAGGTCTTTGAAATCGCAAAGGTGTCCAATAATAGAAAGCCATCAGATAAACGAGTCTGACAGTCCGTGTACAGTGAGTCGGACGAAGATGCAGAATATTCAGATGGGGAAAAAAAGAAAAAAAAAGAAAATAAACCACAGAAACTTGACAGACAATCAAAGCATGCGATTAGAAAGTAAAAAGCTCCTTAATCCGGTAACTCCAGTGAAAATATCAAAGAATAGTGAAAAAAAGATTTCAAAGGACCAAAACATGGTTCAGGATGCGAGGAAACCCAAAATGAGAGGCACTCCACTCGACCATGGACATGGGCAAAAGAAACATCAAAGAGAGTCATATAGGATCGAGAATGAATATAGAAAGGAAAGACCCTCCCTAAAAGACACGGAATCTAGATACAAATGGGCAAAGCAAGAGCGTGCTCAGGAAATTGTCAGGCTGAAGCTGGAACAATCGGAGGAAAATCGCGAAAAGATGGTACTAAACAGGAGGACTTTTCAAAATATTTTTAGTACCATAACAACACTGAAACGTTTGCGAGTGGAAGATTATATCAGGGTGGAACCGTACCACAGAGGAAAAGTGGATAAGGCTTACGTCCACATAAAGGTGGGGTTTAGGCCTTATTCGATCAACAAGCCACTAGAAGAGCTTCGGCAGAGAGGTTTTTACCTATCGGTTGTATCGGTTCCTATTCCCAAGATCAACAAAGGAATCGAGGGTTCAGATAAGTCTCCCTCTAAAAAATTAACATATCGCACATCAAATAATGGAGATCAATTTGGCTCCAAAGGTTTGGATGCCTACAAAACAAAGTCGGAGGACAAAGCGGTACAGGAAAGGCGTTTTACATCAGACTCAGGGGAGAAACTGATCAAAGAAAAAAGAGAAAGATATGATCAATTAAAAGGACATCCGATCATGTCAAAAACCATGGAAAAGATGCCAAAAAACAGGAAAGTGAGGGGCTCGTCGGCACCTAGACTCTCTCTGCCAAGCATAAGCTTGTCACCATCAGTCAAAAACTCAAATCAAGTGGGCAAAAAGGAGACGGCGCTTTCTCCAATGAAGCAGCTATGGGCTTGGTTGCCCAAAACATTATCAGCATATGCTAAGAAGTAGCAATCGGTAACCCATGGCACGGAGGATCAAGAACTGGGGAGTCAGAAGGTCCACACTCAGCCCCTTGCCTCCCTGCTGTTGGGTTCTTGGAACACAAGGGGCCACCAGCACCTGTTGAAAAAGGCGATGTAAACTTGGGAAAGTTTGATATCCTGTCACTGCAGGAAACATGGTTAGTGGAAAAACCGCACCTTGATGGATTTGCCATTGAATTCTGCCGGGACTTAAAGGGAGCCTTGGGTCGTCCATCGGCGGGGATCTTGTTGGCGGTTAGATCAGGAAGCGGGGTTTCAATCATGAAGACGGTGTCGGCATCCACCAGCCATCTGGCAGTATTAACAAATTGGACAATGGGGGACCAACACACAAAAATGGCAAAGGAGCTACCCGTGGCTATAATTTCAGTATCCTGGAATCCGTGTAACAAACAAGATAGCGACTTTTTGAAGAAAATTGAAAAGGTACTGGATCATTTTTATTGGCGCTAAAAGTGGACCACTTAATAATCTGTGGTGATCTAAATGCCAGATGTTTGCGTTCTGGGAAATCTGAGCTCCGTCAAGGGACACCCGCAGAAAAAAGAGGGGCCTCATGGCTGGATCTGATGGCCTCACGCGGCTGCCACAACTTGGACAACGCCTTTCCGGACATCAGTCGACTTCCTACTTGGGAAAGGGAAAATTGTGGCGCTACAATTGACTATTTTTGCATCTGAGCATTTGGTAAAACTGGCAAAGTCTTTTGACACTGTCAAAACAAATGCCAGTGACCACAACTTGCTGATAACAACTTGGGAAATTCAAAATAGTCTACACCTGCAATATGGCACTAACATTGAACCCAGTGTTCAAGGAAATCACCTAAAACTATCAGCAGAAAGAATACGATCCTTAAACATTAAATATAAGGAAAACACCGGCCTTAATAGGATCCAAACACCTGACTACCAGCCTCTGCTGAGCCCGTATAATATCAAGACCCGAAATATATCCACCAAAAAGGAATCCAATGTCCATCAGTATGACAAGATCTTAATCGCAAAAAGAGCCTTGGTGAGATGCTTAAAAAAAGAAAGCAAAACGAACGAATGATCCTCTGGCGATAAGGGACGTGACCATTGAAGCTAAATCTTACAAAGTATGGCTGAGAACTCACCGGTTATCTATGTACCAAACAGATTCGGAAAACATGTTGCGCAAACTGGGGAGTAAAAACACAGGCAAATTTTGGGCCCTGATTAAAAACTCCGGGGCCATCCAATGGCATCACAGGCAAACTGCGTACACAAAGAAGTATGGAAAGCGCCCTTCATAGAACTTTTTCATGGTCAAGAGGATCAAATTCAAATATCCAACACTGAGCTGAATACAGCATGGTGCAATCTTGGAAACGAAGAGGAAATAAAGGCAATTATCTGGAAATTAAAACCATTGTGTGCGCCTGGTCCTGATGGAGTGACAAATGCGGACCCCAAACTATTTCCGAATGAATGTGCACCGTTTATCAATAATATCTTTGTAAACTGCTCTAACACCAAATCAGTACCTAGCTCCTTAAACTTCTGTAGTGGTGCCGATATTCAAAAAGGGCGACAGAACGGAGCCAACCAACTATAGACCTATCGCCCTTTTAGACTGTATAGGAAAAGTCTATGGCATGCTACTGCTTCAAGAGTTTCAACAATGGGCAAAATCGGCTTCTTTGCACAACCCCTTTCAAGTTGGCTTTCAGCAAAAGGCCGGGACCTCGATAAACTTCTTGGTTCTCAGCCTTATGAAGAGCAAGTCATTCGAAGGATCTTCAAACATCTATCTAGCCTTCATAGATTTAACTCAGGCTTTTGATAAAGTCGAAAGAGAACTACTTTGGAAAAAGCTTCAAGAGGCAAACTGCCCAACGAATGTCATGGGTCCCATAAAAGCCTTATACTCCGGAACCTCTATGCAAGTAAAGCTTAATGGGAAAGGCACTCTATCTGAGAGCATCTCAACTAAGAGACGGGTAAAACAAGGATGCCCGTTGGCTCCAGCTTTATTCATCGCCTTTATCAGTGATTTTAAGAACTCGTCAGAAACCGTGAAGGTTTTTCCTCCCAAGGTGGGGGGAATCCAAGTGCCCAAAATTCTTTACGCGGATGATATCACTGTGATGGACCAAACTCCGATCGACCTCACACGCCAATTAACTAACCTAGCGGAGTACATTAACAACAACAAACTCCAGATTAATTTAAGTAATACAAACAATAATGATCATGGGGGGGAAAAAAAGCAGAGCAACCAGGAACAAGACATGGTACCTTGAAAATACGCAGATTGAATTAGTTCGAGTTTAAGTACCTGGGGGTTACGTTTGACAACACTAGGCAAGAAGCCAGTATGCAAAACTCGATTTGGACAAAAGCTTGTTCCATGACTACGCAAGCCAGAATACTGGATAACTAATTTGGTCGCTTCTCATTATTGCCAGCCTTGAATTTCTACAAAAACAGTTATACCTTGCTTGACATACGGCGTGGAAGCAATGCCCACACTGCCAGACAAAATTTGGGCAAAGATTGAGGGTTTTTTCTGGCGATCACTGCTATCGATTACTAAATCTACATCAACAGCAGCAATCAGAAAAGAATTGGGATTGATCTCACTAAAAACTGTGGTAGATAACAGTCTGTCCTTGTATAGGAAAATTCTTCGAGAAGAATCAACAACACTGTACAATCTGATGGCTAAGGAAATAAAATCAGGAAGCTCAAAAATGCTAACATCATGGGCAACCAGAAACGGGGAGAAATTAAAATCTATTGCCTGTTCTGAAGAGGATTTGCTGCTGAACCCGCTTAAAGTAAAGAAAAAATTGAAAGAATTAGACTGGATCCTGACCCAGGACCAAGTAGCAAAGAACAAACTTGTGCTCCAACTTCCATCTATACAAAGGAGATATAATGACCCAGGAGAAATTTACAAAAGATTTCCGAGCAAATCGCTGAGACATTTGTTTATAAAAGCGAGACTAAATCTTCTGTTAACAAACAAAATTTTCTACATCAGAGGCTTAAGTCCAACAAACATATGCAGATTATGTAAAGACGAAGGGGCTGTGGAATCAGTCCGGCACCTACTCACTTCATGTCCAACATTACAAGGCATTAGACAATCTTATCTGACAACTGTTCTGAAACACTCATTGCTAGGCGAGGAAGATTTTTGGTGGCCCCGCCTGATAAGTGGAGAAAAAGTGAAATGGTCAATTGCCAATGTAAACATTTTGCAACACGCCCTCCCATTGATCGAGGGAAAAGAAAAAGAATAAATCAGCTAAAAGATCAACAGAGGATTTGGGGACAAGCTCTGGTACATGCCTTGTTTATGTTCACGTTCATGTTTATGTCTAGATAACAAGAGAAAGCTATCTACGTTCTGTTTTTTGTTAAAATCAAATATTTTTGATAAATACAATAACAAAAAAAAAGTACCAGGCAATGACAGTTACCACTATATGATAGGAATCGTAAATGGCCTTACCAAGTGAAGCAGAAATTACACTGATAACCTAAGGTATCGGGTGGTCCCGGGACTCAACGTGGACAGCAGATCCAGGTGGCAGGACCCAGAGAGGACTTGACCCACCTGAAGGTAATCCAAGGGCAAGATGAGTGCCGGAATTGGTTCAAAAAATTCAGAATTACCAAACATGCAACAGTATGAGAATCCGAAGGAGTCCGTAAGCAATCCGAGGTCTGTTACCAGTGAAGACAAGGAAGTATATGCAAGCAGGAGTGTTCGTAGAAGTCTGTAAGCAATCTGAGGTCTCTTACCAGTGAAGACAATGAAGTACAGACAAGCAAGAGGGCAATCCAGAAGGCAGTCCTAGAAAACAAATCCAAAGCCGAGTAAACAGAAGAGCATAAACAAAGCACATGATGCCAAACAGTGTTCCAAGGAACAGCTGTGAAGCGGTGACCGCACGGGAAGTTAGCGCTTTAATACTCACTGCTTCAACGGGATTCAGCGATCACATGACGCGGAAGGAGTTGCACCCTCCTACCGTACCCCAAGCGCCACGGCAAGTGCCAATGGGAGAACTGGCGCAACCGGAACTGCCATGCTGGTGGCGTGTCACAGATGTCCTCGGAAGGCAGGCAGCCGTACACGTGAGTCCCGGACCCGATGTGGTGTATGTGGGGAGAGTGTAGGGGATGGGCGGGCTAGGGGAACCCTCATGCTGGAAGTGGGTGCAGAGTGTGGGACAGTCGTGACTGGAGGCTGTATGACAGAGCCCCCTCCCCCAAGGGCCCATGACCCCGTGGGCTGAGAGGACGTCCACAGCAGGGACCCAAGAGCGCTCCTCCGGGCCGTAACCCGACCAATCCACCAGATACTGCAAACGACCCCTACAAACACGGGAACCCAAAATGTCGGAGACCTCAAACACATCAGGGAAATCGGGGGTACGGAGATGGGAGGAAGCTGGACAAGGCTTGAGCAGGGAGGTGTGGAAGACTGGGTGAATCCGCCAGGATCCCGGCAGTACGTGACGATAAACCACCGGGTTAATCACCTGGGAAACCACAAAGGGACCAACGAAACAGGGCAGTAGCTTGGGACAACCCACCAATCGCAGATGTCGGGTGGACAGCCAGACCCGGGAACCCACCGCATGAATAGGGGCCGCCACCGAGCTTCCTATCCGCTAGGGATTTCATGGATGCCTGGGCCTCCTGAAGGTGAGTGGTGGTCTGGGCATGGACAGAGGACAGATCCCTCACACAGGCGGTCGCAGCCGGGTTCATAGAAAGAGAGAGGTCAGGGATGGGCAGGACACGAGGGTGCTGACCGTAGAGAGCACAGAAAGGTGAGAACCTAGTGGAGGCGTGTACAGCATTGTTATAGGCAAACTCAGCGAGATGTAAAACGCGCAGCCAGGACGTCTTTAGTTGTAGTGATAGGCAACGCAAATACTGTTCCATTGTCTGATTAACCCTCTCGGTCTGACCATCAGTCTCCGGGTGGTAGGCCAAGGAGTAACGTGCATCAATACCCAGCATCTTAGTCAGTGCCCGCCAAAAGCTGGACGTAAATTGTGAGCCACTATCCGAGACCATAACGGAAGGCAGTCCAAATTAGCAGAAAACGGATTCAAAGAACAACCTGGCCAACACAGGAGCGGAAGGGATCCCTTTGCATGGAATGAAGCGGGCCATTTTTGTGAAGGAGTCAATTACTACCCATATAGTGTTGAATCCCTCCACCCGGGGCAGATCCGTTACGAAGTCCATGGTCCGTGTGTGCCAGGGTTTCGGGGGGTATAGGCAAGGGTTGCAGAAGACCTACCGGACCTCCCCTACGATGTTTACTCTGGGCACAAACGGAACAAGTATTCGTGTACCCTTCGACGTCTTGTTTCATGGAAGGCCACCAGCACCAGCGTTGTAGTAGTTCCAGGGTACGTTTTTGACCGGGGTGACCGTTAGCGGGGGCATCATGTGACCATTCTAGGGCCTGATTGTGGGTGTCGGTATTGGGCAGAACCGAAGGGTAACCCATTCCGGTATACCGGGTCCCAGTTGATCGGGATGGAGTACCACCCAGTGGCGGATAGCATCCAATAACGGCAAGGGTGGTGTACAAAGACATATAACGCTGCCCTTGTTCAACAGGGTATCAGGAAAAACTGGCAATGCAATGCCTCCGGGGGAATGGGACAAGGCGTCGGCTTTGCCGTGTGCTGTACTCAAACGATGCTTGATATGGAAATCAAAAGAAACAAAGAACAGGTGCCACCTGTCAGGGTTCGGCTTGACTGAATTCCACAGGAGCTGATGCTGGCCCCTCAGACCCTCACCAGGAGTTCACCTCTCAACCCTTAAATATAAGCTGAGCTGAAAACCCCAAGAAAGGGAAAGGGGAATTTGGAGAAAATAACAACGGAGACACTGCAGCCCTGCAACCGTCTGGTAGGCTCTGGTTTCTGTGGTAAACAAATACACCTGGTTACTTATATGATAAGATAAACTTCTTTTCTAAAATTATTCTAAATAACCTCTGAACTCTTAAACCTCAGTAAAAGACTTGGAGGCTAGTAAACTGTGTGGAATATCTTGTAAATAATATCTTGTGTAATGCATATAGTTCAAGCCACTCAAGTCTCTTTAGAATCCTAAAGTGATGGCCCTTGCAAACACCTTTCAGAACTAGATGATCTTCTTGCTTCAAAGTTCTTTTAACTCTATGTAGTTTTCAATGCTTTTATAAAATGCAGTCTTTCTCTGAAGTATTGAATTCCATTTGCATAAATTACATTAAATAAACTTTAACTTTCTGGAATGCTGCTTTCCTTCTGCGTGTGACTTGTTTCCTTATTTACACAAAGAACGTGTAGTTTCTTCCTTGATAAGCCTGTGCGTTAAACACATGAAATCAGAAGACGTGAATAATTGACCTCGTGTTTAAAATACACACGCGATTCTTTACCAAACCTGCGCGTGTAAAAAAATACGTAAACGCGATAAAAATAACACGCGCTAGTTAAAATGGACTCGCGCTCTATCGCTATCGAACTCACGCGGAGAAACGAAACGTAATTCACGTAAAATAGTTCACGCGTTAAAAACAACTTGCGCTTAATCAAAATGGACTTGCGCTCTATCGCAAACCAACACGCGCTTTCTCATGAGACGTCTTTCACATTAAAAATGTACACATGCTAAAATTCACTTGCGCAATTCATTTGGGCACGCGCTCTATCGCAAACCAACACGTGCTTTAAAAAAACACGTAAACGACGACTTGCGAGCTCGCGCACACATTAGTCTTGAAGAACATTACACGCAGTTAATTAACCTTAAACTTCTACGCACAATCTTCAAGCTTGTTTTCCTTATAATAACTTTAACTGTAAATGTCTCTTTTCTCAAATAATTTTGAAACTTGTTAACTCTTTAAGTTTTCTTATAAAAGAAAATGAAAGTTCACTGTGACAATCTTAAAATCTTTAAAAGAACGATCCCACCCGATGTCTTCTTGTTCAAACTGGATCAGCTAACGATATTCTTACTTCTTTGGTAGATTTTCTGAGCTCTGAAAAGGCCTTACTTAAGGAGCTTAACTAATGTACAACCAGCCACTGAATTTCTATGGATGAAAGGCAGTTTAGAATCTTGCTCACCTCCCAAGAATCAAACCCATTGTCCTTTCCACCAATCAGGCAAACCAAACATATCATTGTTCCTTTAACCAATCAGATTAAGTTTCTTTCGCTCCATCTTGACTTGGGCAAGCACAATGTTAATTCTATGTACAAACTCTTCCTGTTACTAACCCAGCCAGCTCTGAAAGCACAACTAACCCAGCCAGCTCTGAAAGCACAATGTTAATCCTGTTACTAACCCAGCCAGTCCTGACACCACCTAACCTGTCTAGTGTTGACACATTTGAGGGAGGCCAGGTCTTGCAGATTCTGATGATCTGAATATACGGTTATCTGGTGTTTGGCTCCCAGGAGATGATGCCGCCACACCCAGAAGGCGTCCATCACCGCCAGGAGCTCTTTTTCTGTTCCAGTATAATGTGTCTCAGTGGTGTTGAATTTGCGGGAATGGTAAGCTACAGGATGTAGTTCACCCGTGGTGGGACAAAGCTGGGAGAGTATCGCCTCGACAATGAAAGGGTGTTCAGGGTCAGGATGCTGAAGAACTGGGGCTGTAGTGAAGGCCGACTTCATGGAGTCAAAGGCACGTTGTTGCTCCTGCAACCAACGATAAGGAACCCGTGGGCTGGTCAAGACGGTGAGCGGTGCCACTATGGAGGAGAACCCAGAGATGATGCGCTGATAAAAATTGGCGAACCCCAGGAAAGATTGCAGGGCATTAAGGTTCTGTGGCGTGGGCCAATCCAGTACGGCTGGAACTTTGGCATGTTTCATAGCGAGCCCACCCGGCGTGATATGAAATCCCAGGAACTCGACGTTGTCTACATGGAATTGACATTTTTCAGGTTTTGCATAGAGGGAGTGTTTTTGTAAGCGTGAAAGCACCGCACGGACATGTTGCACGTGTTCGTCCAGATTCAGAGAAAAAATGAGAATGTCGTCCAAATAGACGACCACGAACATGTCCAGGATGTCACTAAAAATGTTGTTCATGAATCTCTGGAACGTGGCTCGGGTTGCACAAGCCGAACGGCATGACTGCATATTCGAAAAAGCCATAGCGAGTACAAAACGCCGTCTTCCACTCCCTGTAGGAATGACGGAGTCGGGAATCAGATCGATAGGGCAGTCGTAGGATGACTGCATATTCGAAAAAGCCATAGCGAGTACAAAACGCCGTTTTCCACTCGTCTCAATCGCAGACACAAACCAGGTTGTAAGTGCCCCGTAGGTCCAATTTTGTGTAGATGGAGGCATGTGTCAGACGGTCGAGTAATGGAGTTATGAGGGGTATGGGATACCGGTCTTTCTTGGTGATGGCATTAAGTCGGCGATAGTCCACACAGGGACGGAGATCGCCCTCCTTTTTGGGGACAAAAAAAATGGGGCTGGCAGCAGGTGAGGTGGAGGGACGTATGTGCCCTAATCGTAGGGATTTCTGCACATATTCCTTCAAAGCATGTTCCTCCGAAGGTGAGAGTGAATAGATGCGCCCTGTAGGAATGACGGAGTCGGGAATCAGATCGATAGGGCAGTCGTAGGATCGATGTGGAGGGAGGACCTCGCATACTCTCGGTATTCAGTAGGAATGTCCCTGGCAACCAGCCCTACAACATGGGAAACAGACGATGGGACCTCAGTGTTGTCCAGGGTGAGATGTGCGATGGCCCCCAAGGCTTGTGCTGGTGTTTCAGCCCCTCTAGTGGTGAGAAGACAGAAGTTCTGACCGACTTCAGGCTCGAAATGAACCTGACCCGTCTTCCAGTCAATGAGCGGGTTGTGTTCCTGCAACCAGGGTATCCCCAAAATAAGACCGAACTGTGGCATGAATGAGATCAAAGCATATGGTCTCTTTGTGGATGGTTTGGATGGTCAGGAGTAACAGTGCCATCTGCTGTTGAATGGGACCAGAGACTAGAGCAGAACCGTCCACCGTCTGTACTGGTTCCGGCCGCGTCTTGTTCATTAGGATTAGGTTCAGTGAATGGGCCAATGTAATGTCGATGTAATTGCCCGTGGCCCCTGAATCAATGATAATGGCGACCGGATGGGAGACCCCTGGGGTGGGTTGCAGGACAGCCTGGACATGGATGGGTCTAATGCACCCGAAGGCAGGAACATGATCCGGGGTGAAACAAGGAGTGCTCGATCCAGTCTCCGGTTCTACGATCGGGCAGTCCGAAAAACCTGATGTTAGGCAGAAACCTGTGCAGTTCCCTTAGGGACCACTGCAAAAGGCTTAGGACTACAAGTGTTGGCAGTAAACGCAATTGGTAGCAGTCTGCACCACCCAGATTTACCTGGTAGCTGTGGCTGAGCAGTCAGACTTCTCTCAAGAAATGTTAGACAGTATATAGAGTATACACATTAGGTACAAAGATACAGTAGCACAAGCAAACACTGACCAGAGCTTTGGTATAAAAGTATATAATTATTTATTTAAAAACACACTTATAAAAATACACTAACACTAATATGGCAAGCAAGTTCAAACACAGTCACTATCAATATATATTCATCCCTGATTACTTATTGAACAAGTCTTAGTTAAAACACCACTTATTTGCAGACAGAGGTGAGCGCTTAACCTAAAATAGCACTCCAATAAGTTAATGAAAAAGGGAGGGAAAAGGCAGAATTAGGAAAGCACACAATACCAACACTTTTAAAAGAACCACAGTCAGGAAAGGCAGAGTCTACTGTAGAGCAAGAAAGTTCATAGGCCAGGCCCACTCGAGAGAGCAAGGCGGAATGTGTCCAAGATCACACAGTTGAATGATACTTTAAAAGTCTTTGCAGATAGTTCAAAAAGGGTTTGATCAGTTCAGAAAGTTAGTTAACAGGTCCCGGGTCACCCCAGGATAGAGAGTCAAGGGTTTACGGGACACCTTGAACAGTCTGTTGCCAGGGAGACCAGGCGGTTCTCAGTACCTGAAATGGTGAGAAATCTCCAGCGGGGGCAGTTCCTGGCAGCGGTTGCAAGTCGGTGCTTCGTCCAGGGGAAGAGAAGATCTCGACGTGGAGGAAAGCTGCAGGTCGTTGCACTGCCAGGGAAGAAACCAGCCGCAGAGTTTCCCGGTTAAAAGGTACTACCCTTCTATTCGCGGTAGTGGTAAAGCGTGGCTATCCGGCCGCGGAGGGGCTTGGCACGGGCGATTCGACCACTAGACGATCCAGGAAGGCGAAAAGAGGGCAAACTGGTTATCCCCACCAGTTCAAAGGAAGAAGACTCTCCGGGATGAAGATCTTCTGTCGTCGGGAAGTGGTGAGGCGGTTCAGCAGGGCTCCACCGGTGGTGTCGTCGTTGCAGGTTGGCTCAGCTTCTCCCTCTTTGGATTCTTTGGTCATGTGGCAACTTCTCAAGTTCCAGTCCCCAAAGCCCTGCTTTTATGCAGAAAACCCCCATTCATCATTCCTAGCTGTCACGCAAACATGGTAAGTGAGCCGGGCGGCTCACCACTGGGACAATCACACAAGAGTGCGACTTGAGTTGCCGAGGCAACTCAGTCTAGGGTGCCTAAACCCCCCTCCCACACATCCTGTAGACCCAGACAGAGTGGCCCCACTTTTGGAGGCTTCTGTGCAGAAGCCTGCCAGAAAGTGGAACAAAGGGCTCGACTTGGGTTAGAGTTACAAAAGCGAACACAGATGCCATTTTGGCACCGAGTTCTGGCAAAAAATCCCAACCGGTGAATTAATATTAATTTAATATGTTTGAGGCTATGCTAAAAAGTGGTACCCTCGAAAAATGGGAAAATCCCATAGGAATATATTTGCGGTCGAATATAAGTAGCATCCACTGCCACCAGCCAAAACTCGATCAGGGGGACTAGACAGTGCCCCCTCGAACAACAGACCCAGGGGCAATCGAAACGTCCACAATATGATGGTTTGTACTGGTTCTGTTCACAATTTAGGACTAGTAAAGCCAATGATGACTTTACATGCCCTGGGAGACAGTAGTCAGTCCCAGGGTACGGAGTCTGTTTGGGGGTCACTATGACACCCCTGTGTTACTGCACTGAGGGTGCTGTGTAACACACATACCAAAAACACATGAAACCCTATGGAGTAAAAGACCCCATAGCCCATGAAACACATTATAAAGTCAAAGGATATCTCAAATCATGTCTACGAGTGGGAGAAAGAGTCTCACTCTTAGCAGGAGAAAAAAAAATAAACCCCAAAAATCCAGCAAAGCTGCTGGGGGACTCACTAGGTTTGGGAAATTAGCCTATACAGAGAATTCTCCCTAACACCTGATTCTTGTGTTTCGGGCGTCGGGGACATTCCTTAACGAAATGCCCAGTCGTACCACACTAGAAGCATGCGTTGTCTGTCCTCATTCGTTCTCTTTCTGCTGAAGTGATCGGGCTTCTTATACCCCTGATCTGCATGGGTTCTACCGAACGTTCAGTAGAAGTCGAAGGAGTAGACAAGGCTGTTGATTGTGAGAACCCCGCCTCAGCCCGCCGTTCGGATCGCCGGGCGTCTTCCTGTAGGGCTAAATCAACCAATTCCTGGAATTGAACCGGCAAGGGAGGGACAACTGAAAGCATCTTTCATGTGATTGCTTAACCCTCTATAGAATACCACTGCCTTCTTGCTCTCGGGCCAGGATGTTTCTGCCGCCATCTGATTGAATCGGGTGATGTATTCAATGAGCGGCCCTCTACCCTGACCTAAGTCTAAGAGTTCCAGGTCTCAGGACTGTACCTTGTGCCTAGTGTCGAACACACGTGACATTTCGGCCACCAGAATGTCGAAATCGTAGAGGGTGGGACTGTCCTTCTCCAGTAGTGGGTTGGCCCATGCTGCGGCCGTACCAGCTAAGTGTGATAACGTGAAAGTCGCCTTGGTAGTGGAATCTGGGAAAGCCAGCGGCCTACACAAAAAGTGCAGTTTGCATTGGTTGAGGAAGGTCCTAAACTTTCTGGGGTCACCATATCTCTCGGGGGCCGCTAACGAGAATGGAGAAGGAAGTACCACAGGAGCCGGTGCTTGGGGATGGGCCTGGGAAGGGGGACGGGGTTGTGAGGGTGGCAGAGTGTCCCCGATTACTGGATCTATGGGTAAGGGCTGGCGGACGCTTTGGATAGTGTCCAAGCGCTGATGGATAGCTGTGTTGGCGGCGGCCATGTCAGCCCGTAGTACTATAATAGCCTGAACCATAACGGTCATGGGGTCATCCGTGGTTCCCTCCATGATCAACACAACGGCTTCACAGTCTGTCGTGACTTGAGTGTCGTGAAGATATGAGGGACCTCCGTCCCCAAGTGCCGCACAGAAAGAAACCAAAGCCACTCTCTGCGCAACCCTTGAGGCCACAGGTGAGAGATGTCGTACTCCAGAACCACGGAACACTGGAGACCCAAGAACCGCTGCAAAGAAAACAGTAATAAGTACCAGGCAATGACAGTTACCACTATATGATAGGAATCATAAATGGCCTTACCAAGTGAAGCAGGAATGACACTGATAACCTAAGGTATCGGGTGGTCCCTGGACTCACGTGGGCAGCAGATCCGGGTGGCAGGGCCCAGAGAGGAGTTGACCCACCTGATGGTAATCCAAGGGCAAGATGAGTGCCGGAAATGGTGTCAAAAAGTTCAGAATTACCAAACATGCAGCAGGATGAGAATCCGAAGGAGTCTGTAAGCAATCCGAGGTTCGTTACCATTGAAGACAATGAAGTACAGGCAAGCAAGAGAGCAATCCAGAAGGCAGTCCTAGTAAACAAATCCAAAGCCGAGTAACCAGAAGAGCATAAACAAAGTATGTGACGCCAAACCGTGGTCCAAGGAACAGCTGTGAAGCAGCTTTAATACTCGCTGCTTCCTGGTCACCTGACGTGTAACCGCATCACGTGAACGGGATTCAGCGATCACGTGACGCGGAAGGAGTCGTACGCTCCTACCGTACACCAAATGCCACGGCAAGTGCCAATGGGAGAACGGGCGCAACCGGAACTGTGCCATGCTGGTGGCGTGTTGCAGATGTCCTCTGAAGGCAGGCAGCTGTACACGTGAGTCCCGGACCCGATGTGGTGTATGTGGGGAGAGCATCGGAGATGGGGGGGGGGGGGCTAGGACAACCCTCATGCTGGAAGTGGGTGCAGAGTGTGGGACGGGCATGACAGCAGGCTGCATGACACTTAGTCCAATTGAAGTTCCCCCCCAGGGATATGTTCTAAAGTCAATTGACAAAAGACCATCTACCAATTCCTGGGATACCAAAGACACTTTAATGAAGTCCAACCCCGAGTTAGGAATAGCACCCTAGAACACTTAACAATCATTCTCTAATGATCGAGAGCCACCCCTTTGTGTGATGAATCCATAAAATACGTTTGTACTTCAAGGCTTCTTGGTTCTCGAGATTCATTGGACGCAAGTTTGGGCACATTGACAATCTCGTAGAAGGGACCTCCTTCTCCCCCTCTCGTGTTTAAGTCATTGTGTTGTGGTTTAACTGCCTCAGATGTCCAGTTGTCCCCATCACTTCAATTACATTTGGGCCTGATAGGTGTGGAGGAAAGGGTGCTCCATGTGCACCAGTGGGAATTGCATGTCCTCCCAGTGGTGTTCGTCTGTTTGCCTGTTGGTCACATAGAATACTCGGCCATCCAACTTGGGTACTAGTGCCAAGGAGGTACTACAAAAACCACCAACAAGCTTGGGTGAAGGCATAATGGGAACAGGTCTATTGTGTTGACTATTACTTTTGGTCAATGAAATAATTAACCCCTTCAGCTCTTTGAGTTCCCCCAATACTCCCATCAAATGGCTATCAATGGTATTGATAATTATTTTCTTGAATGAAGAAAAGCTATTTTCTAATTGACATACCTTGGCTATTGTCTACATCGCTGCCACTGGGACCCAAATTAAAGGGGCATGTCTGTGTACCCATTTGACAAAGCTGGGGTGCCATGTCCGTAGTTTGGGTACCATGTTTCTTCTTTCCAGTGAGGGCACCCCACAAGATTTACGGCACCTTGTATGAGTTACTGTCTTCCACGGGGGTTCTACACAACACACCCCATTTATAGCAACAGAAGTGGCACTAGGGGACGCAAGGGGTTCAAAGTGATTATATAACTTTAGCGGCACATTTCTATATTTCCTGCTGCCAACTCAACATCCTGGCTTGTGCTCGCGGGCAGTAAATGTGGATCAGCCACTGGATTATCGTTAACCTGTTCAGCCCCAGTATCTACAGTGGGCAGTTCAGAGGCAGGAGTATTCAACTCCACAATGTTCGGAACCAACATTCCCATTCCTGTTTCATCACCAGGGTGATTTACCCTAAAGACACAGCTTCTGCCCTCCCCTTGTTCTGTAATAGGGACCACTTCAAACAGAGCCAAATGATCTTCCCTTATTATCCGAGGTCTAGACTTCAGACTCCCCGATACTTTCCCTCTTGTCAAGACTGGATCACAGAAGGAAATCGGGTCATCCCTTTCCGTAGCCACACAATTGGAGGCAGAGTTCGACAGATCTTCCACTTCACTTGAACTCAGTGATATTGATCCGTTGCCCACGGTAGTTACAGCCTGGGAGGTTTACCAGGACCACTGGGGCATCAATATCATGTAGGAAGTCTTTAATTTTGGAAATTAAAAGATTAACCTCATTAATCAGTTTAAAATGTTTAGAGCTTTTACTCCGCCCCTCCCTCCCCCAATAGCTCTGTCTTCCTTTTCACCATATTAAAAAAACAAAATATATATATTTAAAAAATATATAAAATATAGGGGCTAAAATCCATGCTATATATTACCACACTTTAGCAGCAAATTACACTTAAAATAACCAAAAACATAAAGTACACTAATGCACAAAAAGAAAATAGTCCGAATTAAGTTAGGGAGAGGCATGTCTGACTGGCTAAAGGGGCATCCAGAGTCAGTCTCTTCTCCCCTCCCCATAGCCGTGTTTTCCAACAGGGGGAAAAACAAAGAACCAGGCAACAACAGTCACTATTTCTCTGCGCGTCCCGCTTCGAGCCGCCAAGAAAAGTGTCATACTTCCACGCTTTCAGGTTTATGGTTTACCGGACCTGGTGTGAATGTGTTTTTTGGAGCTACTTCTGGAAGTCAATTGGAATTGATGGCGGCAGATTGCAGCTCCTACAGCTCAGGCTCCAACCAGCCGCCCTTCACATCAGGGCTTCACTGCTACGGGTGCCCAGCATGGTTTATGAAGCGTAGGGGCATGGCTTAGAAGGACCAGCAGACAGGCTTTCCAGGCTCAATTGCTCTCGCGCCTCTCAACAGATGCCCTTCACTGCCAGGCTTTTTCAATACAAACTGATATGGCTGGTGGGAAATAGACAAGGGATCTCCATTGCAGGGTGACAAGTAGCAGAGACGTGGCGTGGGATGTGCAGGTAAGTGAAAAACTGAGATAGTGAAATAGGAGGGAAGAGGAAGGGGACGTGAGGGCGAAAAGCAGAGAGGGCTGTAGGGCAAGGTAAGGGGCAGAACTGGGTGGTGGTGCTGTATGGAGGAATGGATCACTGAATTTTATCAGCGATTCACATGTGTTCCAATCCTCCTGATTAGATGGCACCACTCCCCCTGGTGCTAATGGTAGTTTATGCCTTGATAGTCTGGCCTTGAATGATGCTAGGGATGTCCTGCACAATATCATGTCTGCTCATAGTTTATCTCCAGTGCCTTCCTTCTCTGCATCATTGTCATGGTACAAACTCCCAAACCTCTGGCGCTTACGGGCCTACCCCAGTCACTGGCACCCTTAGGGGCTTATCAAGCCCCAAAAGTGTGTCCTAGGATTTCCTGGACTCAGTCCGGGTGCCGTTGGTGCCAGGCTCATAACATGTGCTAATTGTATGGGACTAGTTTCACAGCTCAATAGGGCTGAGCCTGTCTGTATACTCTGGGTGTGGCTGAGTGACTACTTTACATGAGATTGCAGGGTGTGGCTGAGGGACTATTTTACCTGGAACTACTTACAAGGCTATTTAAGCCACACCCTACAGGCAGAACACACTTTGTGTTATTCTGCACTCCTGCAGCGTAACGCTCACCGTGTCTGCTCAGTACTCGAACTTCTACAGCCACGCCCGTCCTGAGATCCCGATCGAGCGGCACCTGAGAAGGAAAAGAGAACAGGAGTCAGTACAGCAACGAAGGCCTTACCTGCAGTATTCCATCCAATTGGCCGCGCCTTCAGCTGATCTCCGGGCCGCCGCACATGCAGAGAAGAAGGTATCTGCACGGACACCCAGTACTCACCTGGGGTCTGCCTTTTTCAGGAATTTCGCTGAAGTGGTTCTTCCCATCGCCGTCCTGGAGCTGCGCCGCACCTGCAGAAAAGGAAAAGAAACAGGTTAGTCGCGCACGGAAAAGAAACCGCTATACAGACATTCAGCGCCACTCACCCGTGCTAATACTCCCCTGCAGGAAATCTGTTCAGCGTTTTAGGAAGAGTCTAATCTTCATCTGAAAACCGCTCAAGACCGCGTCTGAAAGAAAAGAGAAACACAGGTTAAAACCTGGGCAATAAGGACATTAAGCACCTATACCAAGCATCCATTGGCATAAAGACTTTAATCCAGCTATTCAAAAACTCTGCAACAGCCCTGCAGGATCAGTGAAGTAACTTGGTCCTGGGAAAGACTGCATACCGCGCCCCTGCTAGAGATTGCAAGACGGAGAGCCTACCATTAAGAACTCCAAGGTGAGACAGAAGAGAAGGGGCATCAGAAGGTCAAAGGAGGTGGAACCAATCCGGCTCCACTCAGTTAGCTAATATCTTGTTTCGACATTGCAGGCAAACGCCTCCTGGGGTGATATCGAGGGAGAAGACGCGGAAAGGCATAATCACTCAAGCTGTGCAACGCCATTGCAGACATCCGTGCGGCTACGTGCTACGCCCCCGTGGAGACCAGGAGAGCGTAGCAGAGACATGGTGTGGGATGTGCAGGTAAGTGAAAAACTGAGATAGTGAAATAGGAGGGAAGAGCAAGGGTACGTGAGGGCGAAAAGCAGAGAGGGCTGTAGGGCAAGGAAAGGGGCAGAACTGGGTGGTGCTGCTGTATGGAGGAATAGATCACTGAATTTTATCAGCGATTCACACGTGTTCCAATCCTCTTGATTGGACCACTCCCCCTGGTGCTAATGGTAGTTTATGCCTCGATAGTCTGGCCTTGAATGATGCTAGGGATGCCCTGCACAATATCGTGACTGCTCATAGTTTATCTCCAGTGCCTTCCTTCTCTGCATCATGGCTTCACCCTTTGCCAGTCTTATTTGGTTTATGCCCTCAAGAACATCCTTCATCCCAGATGCAGGGCTTCAGTACATAGCCTCTGTCTCCTTTTAAGGATGTTGCTTGGAAGAAGGTGGGTAAACTCCTTGAGACCCAGTGACCTTTTTTCTTTCCGGACTTGCAACTTGTAATGGCTTCTGTCAAAGTTCTTGGTCCCTCGATTCCCTTCACTAGAGATTCCTGATGCAAAGGGACTTCTGAAAGCACAATGGACCTACATCCTGCACATCAGCCAGTGTGCTCCAGATAGAAGGGCTTGATCTTGTGAACAACCAGCCCCTTCACTTCATCCAAACTTGATATGGGCCAAGTGGGAAGCAAGGGATGGTGCTGCCTACCTTTTGCTCCTGAGCCTAGGTTTCCTAGCGAATGTACATTTCAAGGTGCATGCTTCTGTGCAGTCGAATCAGAGATGCTCCAATTATGACTTAAAACTCTGAATTTAAGAACACATTACACACCACAATTTAATCAAAATATATGTAACAAGATGAATCCCCGTTTTTAACTCTATATAATAAAATCAAGTTGTGTTTTTTTGTGATTATGCAATAGTGAGCCGTTTACCGAAATCTCAAGTTGCCCCATTCTATGGGAGGACAGTACCTCCATCCCTGCTGCCTTTCCTGGTGACTGCACTGGGGTGTAGTAGGGAAGCATCTGCCAAGCGAAGCTTCATGCCCCAGAATGCAAAGTGCTGATGAATGAAATGCCAGGGCTGTATGGGGTTTACAGGAGTCCCTTCTCTATAGCTCTTAAGGCTTTTCCAGGTGCGGTCAGACAGTCTGCCTGTCCTGGCACCCAGGCCCATACCTTACCCGCAGGTATCTATGCGCTAGTTTCATTGTGGAAGGGCAGGTTATTTATAACGCACTTTTTTTTTGTTTGTTTTTTTCTTCAAGCGCAGGTGCAGGATTCAAACATGTTTGCTCAGCGTGGTCTTGCTTCCAAGACCCTCGCTTTGCCACAGAGCTGTCCTCCTGTACAGATCTGCTGCTTGTAGTCGTGCATTTAGAGTGCAGAAAATAAGCTTCAGTATTGTGTAAGAGAAAGAAATGAGCCAGACTACCGATATCGACAGAACCCCTAGGATCCTACACAGGGCAACACAGGAGTGCTAGTTTTTGATATGCAAAATACTACTCCGTTGCTAAGCAGTCAACATTGTTATTTGGGAAATATTGTATTTACACCTGTGGCTAAGATATGCCTCTGGCTGTAGTTAATCTCCCAGTAGAACAGAATCTGCCTTTTTGTTTTCCCATGAGCATAGAGGAATGGATAACGTAAATGGCAGTTTATGGAAAGCAACCCTTTTGCAGGTATACATTGTAAAAATAGGTTCCCCTTATAAACGGGCCAGGCCCCAAGCCTTTATCTCTGCAGGTCATTAATAGGCAATATTATTACTGGACATAATGGCAATCATTTTTCTTTATTTTATTCACACCAAGATTAAAACTTGTAATAGAGCACATAAATCTGTGCAGTAGGCGTTCAACTCATTGACCTATGCTATCATAATTGTCGCACAAGTTATGTCATCTATAACGCGCTTGTACACAAGTGTTTCTAGGCACGACAAGGAAAGGAAGACGGAGGGAGGACAAGACAAATGATCTTACTAGGCCTTGTGACAGTCAGAACGTGCAAGTGCGACAACGCAAAGTGCAGGGTTAAAGGAGGGGGGGGGGGAAGTGCCACAGAGAGGGATGGGAAAGTGCAATCAGGGCAGCATTGTTCGGAGTAAGCAGCCAGGGCAGTGAAGGCAAGTCTCTTATTACGCACACTCCAGAATAAAGACACTCACTAGGGAAATAGGCCAGGAGATAGCGTTGCAAGGATAACATGGTTTAATTATACAGAATACAAATTTCAGCAAAGGACTCTGCTGACCGAGAGCGATCTAACTCTTACAGTCGAAAACAGGGGCTTAAAAACCCCACACACGTCATAATATACAGTACAAATGGATGCCACTGATTGGAGTCTCCCTACACATGAGCCTGCTCCATAGGTGATGTCAGGCAGTAATTGGTTAATTCTTTCCCATCGGTCTGGATCCACGTGGGTCAGCTGGGCTCATCCTCACAGTGAAGGTTGGGTCAGACATTAATGCATTGTTCCTGTCTGAACTAAACCTGCTAAGCCTGAATGTTAACTCATTGTGGCAGCCACCTGTGCGGCACAGGAAATGGTGCCAGGGGGACAGGAGGATAAAATAGTCACGCTGACCCACACATTCAGGACTTCATTGATACCGCAATTCCCGCACTCCAGGTCTTCACCCAGTGTTTTGGTCTTTAAAGTATCCCTCCCTGTACCTCGTGTTACAAGTGATATGTTTTCTTGCTTGAAAGAAATACTACCGCTTAAGATCTTCGGGGGGCACTTGATTTGTGTTGGGACAGGGGTGGGGGGGTCTCTTGCTTAATCAGGGAATACAAAGGTGTGGGGTCTGGTCAGTGGCGCGGAGCTGGCTCCGGCCTGACTGGGTGAGGGTTAGAGGCCTAATGGCAGTTTGGTGGAGATGAATGGGCACAGAGTGGAGCCTGGTGTTGTCTCACGCTCTTGCAGTGCGCATTCCTTTGGAAGATACTAAATATTCACAACTCTAGAGGAACGAGGGAGAAGTGGACTTCTGCGGGAATGGGGCTCTGCGGAGTCAGTCTGTCTTGCGGGAAGTAGGCCTAGTGAGCAAAGAACGTGAATCATCTTATCCCTTTTTGGGCCTAATACAAAATGGAGTCATGGGCTATGGATTTCTAGTGCCGTGCATCTACCTCGAAGTGCTACAATACCTCTACATGTTGCCCGATAGTATGGATTATTCCCCCCTTGTACGTTATATCACCTCATATGCTGTTCGCGTTACCTGGAAGCGGAGAGGAGTGCTGGGATAGGGTTACTTCTACAGTAATGAAGTTTCATCCCCACCCCCCCATGTTCACGCTTGTTTGCATGCCTTTCTGCTTCGTCCCACACTGACGTTCCCTTTATGGGCCTCCATGCCCTGCACGCATGCCTTAAACTCTCCCCACGCTGCGCATACTGTTCAGATGTGCAGGTCATGTATATGCATCGCCCATAAAAATCCACCCACACTTCTGTATAGTTTTTGGGATTAGGTACAATGATTGTGTGGTACAAGTTATCAACTATATCACCAATGGGGATGGGGACCATGTGGTGTGCGGGGCCATCATTTTGCTCAGTTTGGATCTCCACCTCTTGTGGATCACGAGGTAAATTACTATTCACAATAGTCACCATCATCATTGCACTATTAGGTACGGCATTAGCACAACATGGGATACCTAATTACACGTGCAAAGGCCGCCAGGATAACCGCGAGGATAGGGACTAGCATTTTCACCACGGTTCCAAGTCATGATTGGGCCCAGCTGAAGGCCAGGATGAACCAGTCCTCTTCCTTGAACCCCAGCTTCTTTTTTCGTGTTCACCCCTATCTTGTGTACAGCAGCGATGATGTGTGACAATGTCCCGTTTTCAGCATCTTCAGAAGGTACAAATGTGCAACATGAACTCAAACACTTTTTGCAAACCCCACCCGCCATACCTGTCGGGAGGTCCAATACGTATCTGTTTTGCATCGTCATCAGTCTTAGGGCCCTTAACTCCACCTTGATGACGTTGAACACTTGTTAAGGATCGTTTGTCAGTTGGATTAATTCCCACCAAACTATCTGGAGCCACTTGGCATTGGCTCTTGTCTGAATGCTGGGTACTAAAAATGCAAGAAAAATGTCTGTGCAGAATTGTAGAGCTTATATTCTTCAGGTATTTCTGCCAGCAACTCAGACGAGTCATTGGAAATGTAATTTGATGCTCTTTCTTCTGTGTAGTCAGTCAGTGGGCTCTCTTTCAGGGATCATGCAACGGTTTGGTGGTGGCTCTGTGCATCGCGCTTCTTGGATGGGGCATGGTGGGAGCTTCGAATGAGTCCTCCCCCCCCCCCCCTTAGGTTCTCCTATGGCACGATCACCAGGCCAGAATGCAGCATCGCTAGTGAACAGTAGCCCCTCCAAGAAGGTGGGAGGAACAAGTATGCCTGCTGGCCGCATATCACGTAATAATCCATCAGTGCAGCAGTGCCTTTCTTGAGGTCGGGCACTATGACAGTTCTGTTGCATTGCTCGTTTGATACGACAGCCCCTGTCCCTTCGCTGAATAAACAGTTTGTATGATTTTTGAGGTTGTACCTTCTCTGGTTGCTCAAGGGACGCAATCCAAGTTAACTTTGTGACCTGCTCCGTCAATGTTTTCTTGCATATATGCTCCACTAGTATTGGAATTTTCTCAGAAAGCTCCAGACGTCCTTCAGCCCTGCATGCATGTGTTTCTTGCCATTCATTATTGACATACCTTGCTCCTTTTGATCACCAGATGGAATTCTTTGAGACCGTTAGGGTTGCTTGAACTCGTTTTGCACTTCCGGGGGTCAGGATCGATAAGTTCTAGATGGACGTTGCTTGCCTGGAAAAGTGCATTTGATCCTACATAGTGCAAGTTGAGTCAGACGTTTCTATCATGGGTACTTTTTGTGGTCCTAAGACATTGGGTGCCCCAGATGCATGTGGTATTAAATAGAAAACGTAGCAACTCCCATTAGTTGTTTGCCTTCCCATCGCACTCATGCCGGAGTACAATCTGTTTAAGTGCTCGGGGCGGCAAATGTCTCCCCTCACATCTATTCTTAAGTCATGATATGCATCATTTTTACGTTGGCATGCTTGACTTCTCTTTCTGTCACTACATAATGTGAGCCTTTTCTTCACTGCTAGTGTTTCTTTAGTACTGTTAACCTTACATATGGTTTGTTTTACTCCTGGCATCAATCGTTTGAACATTGTCCTATTGCATATTGTGATTTGGGAGCTGCTACTATTCACAATGCTATTATTATTATAACCTGTATCATATGTTGGTATTATGAAAACCGCAGCGGTTTCTGCTGACATATTCATTCTTTCATTGAAATCCGAAAAGGTGGTAGGGTCGATTTTTACCTTTTGTAAAGTACATAAAAATAGAACTGGGGACACTGGGTGGCCTTGCAGTTACATTTAAGAGAGATGCAGTAGCATTTGAGAGCATTTTAGTTTCATTCAAATCTAGGCTTTTCCAAGGGTGTACTCCCTTTCCAGGTCCATTTAAACCCCTTCCCCCAGATGGCCATTCGAGATATAAGATGCCCCTCAATAAATACCCAAAACAAACGTACATATCGTGAACAGAATCACTGTAAAATGGAGGCCACAGTCATAGCTGTATGCCCTAATAACAGCAATTCCACTTCTACTATCTACATTTGAAGAATCTTAGTGGTGTCATCTTCATCATTGTTGCACCTGAGGAAATTTGAAAAGCGGAGAGGGTAGAAGATGGGCAGAAGAGGAAGAGGGAGGTAAAAAGAGAGAGCGTTTGTTACTGTAGCTCGTGCTCTAGCAGCAATGCATGTACTGTAATGATTTTCACATGCACAAATATGGTCAGCGTAGAGCTACTGTTTTGAGGTAGTGTTGTTGCTTTTTGTCTCGGCGCCTGGTGTGGTGTCCTGCGAACATCAGAGGTGTATCCAATATCTCAGCCCCTTAACCTTTACTGCAAGAGGGGTCCAAAACACCACTTTGTAGGTCCCCTGGAACCTAGGGTTGTTCCATTTTCAGACAAAGCTTTTGACATAGACCCATTCCCCAGGCAACAATGGTTGCGTGAGAGGGGTGTCTGCCAGTGGGGTAGTAGTTGTCTGTCTTCCGTGTGGGGCAGTGCCATTTGTTTTGAGATGCATCTGATTACATGTGTGAATTGGGTTAGATACTGTTTGAACTTTTCACCCAGAATTGTAGCTGCTCTATGAGCATCTGATGCTCTTCTTACTGGTGATAGGGGTGTTTGTTTGTCTCGGCCAGTCACTATTTTGTGGGGGGACAGGTGGTGGTCCTTACTGGGTTGGGAGAGTGCAAGGGGCAGGTAATACACCCAATTCTTTTTCAGGGTGTTGCATAGTTTGGAAAGTCTGCTTTTAAGGAGGCCGTTGATTCTCTCCACCATTCATTTGCTTGTGGGTGGTAAATGGAGCACATACAATGCTTAATCCCCAACAGAGTAGTCACCTCCTTGAAGAGTTATTTGAAAAAAAGTGTCCCATTGTCTGATCGTAGGACATTGCGCACTCCCCAATGGGGGAAAACCTCTTGAACAAGAAATGTTGCAGCACACTTGGCATCTGGGTAGGCGCATGGGCCAGCCTCAACCCATCGAGAAAATGGACACACAACCACAATTGGATTTCCTGCCCCATTGCACCTTTCTTTCATGTCTGCATAGTAAATGTGCAGTTTATGGAAAGGAACTATCGGGCGGGACAATGTTCCTCTCAGAGTTCTCAGTGTCATTCCTGTACTAAACACTTTACACGTACATTGGACCACCATCTTTGCCAGGTGTTCTTGTACATTTGGGATAAACCAATCTTTCTTAAGGTCTGCTGCAATGTGTTGTTTAAAGCTGTGGGATGGAAAATGTAACTGTTTGAATGCTGTGTATAGTAACTCCACGGGCATCACTACTCTTGCTGTGGCCTGCAGTCTCCCCAATAGGTCAGTGGGTGATTGAATGCACCCACATTTGAGGCATAGATCCTGTTCTTCTGTGGGTGCTCTAAAGTGTAGCTGATAATTTCTGCTATAGGGAGGGCTGTGTATGCATGTGTGTTGCTCTATGTTGAACGTGGCCATGAAATATACTGCTGATGTAGGTACTGAGGGGTATGCCGCATCAGCAGCTACGTTGCCCAATCATATTTCATCTGTATTGTGGGCGTGTGCTATGCATTTAACGACCACCACCACGGAGCGCTCTGCGAGAGCTGAAATCGATGCGTTAAGTAAGGCAGCGTGTTGTACCGGTGAGCCATTTGCTCTTCTGATCCTCCTTCTCCAGCACGACAGACCTGCATGCACCATCGTGGTGACATAGGCAGAGTCTGAGTAGATGGTAATCTAGCACCCTTTTGAGGCCCGCAGGGCTTCTGAGTGCAATGAGTTCTGCTGCTTGTGCAGAATAATGCCTAGGTAATCTGTTAATTACCGGTTTTTCGTATTCTCCCTCTTCTAGGCGCACCACTGCCACCCCGAATATGTTTTTCACCTGTGTCCTGGTCAATGGATGCTGACCCATCTATGAAAAGTACTTCTTCCTCTAAGGGCTGTCTTTAGCTTTGGGGATATCATCACATGTCGTGATCCAGTGAAGGCAACCACAGAAGTGTCCCCACAAGCAGACTCTTCGCTTTCAGAACGAAGACAATGAACAGTAGACCATCGACAGAAAAAAACCTCCCCTTCCCCCCACAAGAGCGCAGCCTGCACGACTAAAGACACCGGACAGGCCACGAGTTTGGGTGAAAAGTCAGGAGCAGCAATGGAGCTAAGGGAAAAAGACAAAGATTACAGATGCCATGAGCATCTACTACATCTGTGAGTCCCCGCCGCACCACCCTTAGCAACCCCACTCTTACCTGCAATGTTGGTGGAAAAGCGAAGAACCTACTCGAGTCAGGAAGTGGGGTTGACAACAGGTGGAAATATGTTTAATAGTTCCCAGAAGTGAAAGTCCAAAATAACTAACCCGAACGGCACGAGGGCGCAACTAAATAAAATCCAAGATGTAACAGCAGAGCATCCCAAGAAAATCCACATAAGACAGCAAAGCGTCCTCAGTTGAATCCAATAAAGAAAACAGCAAAGCGTCCCAATTGAAATCCACCAAAATGAAAGGAAGTGACCAAGAGTTCAACCAGCAGAGCATCCAGTGGTCACTGTAGAAGGTGGATGCCTTATATTGGCATAAACGACTAACAACTAGACGTTGTTTGTGGTGCAAAAAAGAAACACTGGGATGAAAACAGACTAGGTACGTACGTCCGCGGCCCATACAATGTTAATATTCTGCAGGGAGAGTCCTAGTTCACACGCAGCGGCTACACACAAAACGGAAGGATGTGTGCCAGTGTTCAGCGTTTGTGTTCAGGTAGGAGGAACGTAGCGGGACACACAATCCAATTCAGGGGCAAGACAGTAGCAGAGTCGGATGGGAAGCCAGGTGTCCGGTAGTCAGGAGAGCTTACAAGGGGGAAGGAAACCAGGCGCCGAGACACAGATACAGGGTGATCCAAAAACTCAGTCAGGAAATAGGTCGGAAGTTAGGAAACCAGAAGGTCAAACAGAAATAAAGCATGACTTAACTTGATAGCAAAATGTAACTGTTAATGAGCACTCGAGCGGCGTTCTTCAGCTGCACATATAGTCCCACAGTGAGGCAAACAAGGGGAACGTTGCGTGCGAGCCACGTGACCACCCTTTGCTCTGGGATGCCGGGAAATGTCGTTTTTCCAATGTTGGCACTGTGAGAGACGCTAGGGAAGCCTCCATGCCTTCACGGCAAAAAGACTGTACTGAGGGTGAGCTGAAACGAGTCATAATATCACCCTCCCCTTCGTATGATGCACAATCATGCTGTTGTATGTTCTCAGCCGTGTATGGCTCGGTGAGAAACGTGGCAGGATTTACTGTTTTACACCGCACTACATGGATATGGGGCCTGGACAGTATTATTTCATATACTGGTGCTCTTTGTGTGGTGAGTGTGGACTTGGAACAATCTAGTATCTCAAAGAGTGAGTGCTTGACATGTAATGTAACTGAGCATCCCATGACAATTGTTGAACTTTTTTCGATGGCAAAGGCTGCCGCAGTGAGGGCTTGTTCTCAAGTGAAATGTCCCTGCATGACAGAATTGAGTGTGCCGCTAAAGTACGCTAGAGGTTTGTGGTCCATTGAACTATTTTGTGTGAGCACTGCTGTCATGAGTGTGCCGTTTGAGTGAGAGAAAATGTAGAATTCCTGTGTGCAATCAGGGGTGACAAGGACAGGAGCTGTTGAAATCGCCTCTTTTAGATCATTAAAACTTGTCATCATTTCTGTTGCACACTGACTTGTGTTGCCCTCTTTCTGGGCTTCTTTGAGGCCTTGTAGGAGTGATCTGGTATATGCTGTGTAGTCTAAGATCCAAGCTCTACAATAGTTACATAACCCCAGGAACCTTTGCGTGTCTTTCATTATAAGTGGTTTGGGAGTGGCACGCACTGTAGCTGCCCTGTCTGGAATTATCCTCTTGCCATTCCTGGAGATAAGTTCCCCTAAGTAGAACACTTCCAGTAAACAGTATTGGAGCTTTTTCTTATCCAATGTGTACCCTTTCTTTGCTAGCAAATGTAGTAGTGCAATGGAATCCCTTCGACAGCTCTGTTCAATGTTGCTGTTGACAAGTAGGTCATCTATGTATTGAATGATGGTGCTGGGCACCTGAATGTTCCCTAGATCTTCATGCAATATCCTGTTAAAAATACTGGGGCTTTTACTGTACCCTTGGTGCAAGCAACAGTGTTCATAGCGCTCTCCTCCCAGGCTGCAGCGTTTCCTGAATCCCTTCTTCTCCTTCTCTAGACAGGGGATATTGTTTGACCCGCCGGAGTATTGCTCCTGGTTTGAGTGTTATCTTTACAGGCCTTGCCTCACTCAAAATGCCTACATTGTGCGGGTTTGTTGTCCATAAATGTGTAGGGACATATTGCAAATCTCTTTCTCTGAATGGGGGTGGTCCACTGACAACAGCCAAGAGGGGGACTCTGCACTTTCCTGTATTATACCATTATGCCTCATTCTACTCTCCACCCTCTGCAACTCATCGAGAACAGGACTGCAAGACTAGTCCTTGGCCTCAAGCCCAGGGATCGTATCGCTCCAGGACTGACATCTCTGCACTGGCTCCCAGTGGCTGCGAGGATTAAGTTCAAAACACTCTGCATTGTCCACAAGGCCTTCTGGGACATGGAACCTCAATTCCTTCAACTCTCTTCCCAAATATCTTCCTTCTCGAGCTCTTCACTCATCCGCCTCCAACTCCCTCAGGTTGTCGCTTCTCACGTTGGTGGTAGATTCTTTCTCTTTGCTTCTGCTTTTTTCCCCTCTCCTCCTCTCCCCTGCTGACCTCCTGGCTGAAAATGCACGTGTTATCTGGCCACCCTCTGATCTCGGGCCCAGGTCCCGCCCCCACCAGTCACACACACCTGCACTGCCTACCTGACAACCCTTGCAGTTTGGGACTGTTTCTGTATCCTTACAGTCCCACTACCAGCACTTACCTTGTACTTGCCACCTGCTGGCCATTACTTTACTTATTGTATTATTCCATTCTCATGTACTGCACTGTCCCCTCCCGCACTTTTCCCCCCTTCCCCCTTCCCATGCACTTGCGCATTCTGAACCTGTCACCTGGCCTAGTAGGATCGTTGTCTGTCTTCCCTCTGTTCCCCCTCCTTTGCCTCATCGCGCCTTGAGACACTTGTGTATAGGTGCGTTATAAATGCCATATCATATCATGTCACAAGGTACACAAATCTCGAGGATTATTTCTCATTATTGTCATCTTCATAAAGGTCCTCGTCTGTCACTTTTCGTAGAGGTACATTGGGGTCAATTCACAACACAGTGCGCCATTGGCGCACTACAATCCTTCTAGCAGACACAAGCAAGCCTTCCAGATCTAATGACAAGATTTTGCCAGCAACCACTTCGGGAAGCGCAGCAGGTCAGAAAATGAAGTCTGCAGGTACTCCATTCCTTCCTGGTAATCTGGGGGACAGCTCGGCCAAGTACTCTGATACCATAAACAAGCATGTCTGGGTTGACAGGGATGCCATGCCCCTCACTACCATCTCACACATGCCAGGGGTGGTGCAGACAATCCCCCTGTCTGTAAAGGATTTTGTCATGTTCAGTTTGCTGAGCAGATCCCTACCCAGCAAGTTGACGGAGGAACTCTCGGAGTAGAGGAGGGGTGCTCGTATAACCTTCCCTCTCACCTTGACGTCTAACTCCTTTGTGTATGGAACCATTAAAACAGCCCCAGAAAATCCCCGCGTGTTGAGTCTTACCTTCACTAATACACGACTTCTCTGCTCCTCCATAAATATGAATTGTTTCACTGCCCCCACCAGTGGTTCCTCTTCTGGATGAAAGGTCATTGACAGTACTTGACACGCAAGTGCTCTCTGCCCCCAAACACACCCCACCATCGTTGCTCCCTGCTATGGTTGCTGCTCTGCTGGGCACAGTAGCAAATGGTTGTCTGCTTTCCGTGTCTTGTTGATTGGGGTGGTGTACTGCTCTCCCCCGAAAAGTGCACGAAACAACCATAAATCATCAATGCAATTATAGAGCAAGTACTTTGAACCATAAACAGACAGACGCAATAACTCACAACCACGCACTCTTAGAAGATAAATCAGCTCTTTACGGCTATTTATTCAAAGCTTACAAATACATAGAAATAACTCATAAAACTAATATGGACATAGATCACAGAAGAAATAAAGAAGTCAAAAAGAAATCTATTACGCTCACGGTGATGTAAGTCCTCATCTCGTCCAGAAGCGGCTGGAAAACCCCGGGAACAGCCAGGCCGAGAGTACCACAGCTCACAGGAAGGCCAGACGGAGCGTCCTTCTCTGGCTGAAGTCTCACCTGACCCCCTCCGGGTTTCCGCATATATGCACACTCCACAAAGGGGAGTTAATTCTCGAACATTCTGGAAATTGCACCTGCGCAGTTGAGGAACAACCGTCGGTTGCCAGCTGGGTCAATCGAGAACTCCCCTCAAGGAACGCAGGGCCTTCCTGCTCTAAAAACACGCTCCACAGAGAACATTTGCAAGCCATAACAATGTTAGCTTTCCCAGCAGAAATGGCCTTGACCGCATACCAGGTTTGGAAAAGCATGTTTGTCTCAGCACTGTGAATCTAACACTTTAGCAAAATGTGTGCAGCCTTTCACTGCGGTGTGAAGTAAATATCCAACATGGCTCCGAGCGCTCCCAGAATGCATTGCGCGCCCGCGCCATTTTGAATCGAGCATAAATCAAGCATATCAGGTGGGGTTGATGTGGCTGCACTGTCTGTTGCTGGTGTGGTGGGTGGTAAGGGCCAGGGATTTGGGGAGACATATGCCAATATGCTTGATGGATTTCATACGGGATAAAGGACGTCCCCTGAACAGGCCCTTGTGGGCTCCCTGGGTGGGGGTATCCATAGGTTTGTTGATTGTAATTATAATACTCTTATATTATAATTATAATACTCCCCTTTTTCTCCATAGTGCATGGGCGTCTCTTCCAAGGGATGGGAAACAGAACCTTTTCACCTGAAAAAACCTTCTTCCCCTTTAAATTGAGAGGCGTGTGGGTGCGGCCCTGAGAATCAGCTCTGCCCTCTGGCGCCACACTTTAGTCTCCTTTCCTGCGTCGACGGGAACAGGCCGAATTCACCAGCACTCCTGGGTTTGGCTGCAGCCATGTAATTCCATGCGCTGATACTTCTCTTCTGTCTTTTTTACTTTTTATCCAGGTGCTCGGTCCTGGGGCGTCACGCTTCTCCCCGGCGCATGTCGACTTCTACAGGGTTCAGTAGGTGTCCATCCTGCAATGGACTCTTTCCAAATTCCGACCCCCACTCCCTCTGCCTACGTTGCCTTGGCCCAGACCACGGCTAGCAAGCTTGTACCGCGTGCAACGCGCTTTCCTCCAGGTCTCTGAAGAACAGACTAGCCAGGTGGAGGGAGCTCTTCCAGAGATCGCCTCCAGAGGACCTGAAGGACTTTGTCATTCATCGATCTAGGCCCAAGGTAGAGCCGCTCTTTTCCAGTGCACCCCAAAAGGGAGACTCCGTTCCAGGGTCTCGCCCGAGCGGGAAGAACACTCAGGTTCTCGTACCAGCACGAGTACAGAGCCTAAATCAGCTACCGTCCGGTAGGCTGAGGGGTCAGTTGATGCTCCCGGTGACAGTGCTGAGGGACCAGAAGGTTCTTTTACCGGGTCTTCACCCAAGGGGCCACGCCCTAGTACTGGCAACATGTCCAAGGGGGGGCGCCTATACGCAGTTCTACCGGCAGATCCGCCGAGGGTGTTATGCCTACAAGGTCTCTGCCTGAGGAACAAGGTAGGCCTTGTGATCCACACTCAAGAATCCTGGACGGGGCTGGGCCCAGTGAGCCAAGCAACACGACGCAGGCACGTGGAAGGCAGCTCGACAAAATGGCCACTGTGCCAGACATTTCTGACATCCGTCCGATACTGCACCAAGTCAGGGAGCAGGTGGAGGAACCCGTGTTAAGGTGGGACTGGTGTCAACCAGGTATGTGGCCTACAGCCTACCCTTCATTTGCGCAGGGCAGGTTTCTTATGCGTCCATATGGGCAGGGTATGCAACGGCTCCAGCAGCCACCCGCTACCCCATCAATATCGCCTACCACCCCTCCGGCCTTTGAGGACAGATTTTTTTAAAGGTTCCTCGGGCTCATGAAATCTTCTCGGATGAGGGTCATCCTCAGGGACACCATCAGGGACGTGCTCCCGCCGATGGTTCCGGCGCCAGAGGCCCCAGTACAGGTGCTCCTGGCCTCTGTTCAGCCTCAGCCGCCCACTCCGGCCCCCCAACCGATGGTGCAGCCGGTTCCGTACCAGCCTCCCCTGCAACCTCTGGCTCCGGTCTCCACACCCCAGCCTTCGGCACCCAGCACCCCTCCACTGGTACCAGACCCGCAGGTGGACACAGATGAGGAGGAGGAGGACCCCAACACACCGTCATCAACCAGGGCCTTCCATGAACGTCTTGCAGGGCTGGCAGAGTGCTTGGGTCTTCCTCAACCCGAGGTCAAGAACCATCAGAGGGGGGGTCCTTGCCGAAGTCCTCACGCTACGTCCTGCAACGAGAACAGGGATCCTGATGCAGAAGGACGTAGTCGCCTTTCCCAAAAAGGACTGGCTCAAGCCCAGCTCGGTCCACCCGGTCAATCGACGCCTCAACGCCAAGCACAGGCAGATGGAGGGGAATACTCTTGCTATCGGCCCACCCTCGGCCACACTCTTTGGTGATCGCTGCGGCATCACTATACTCCAAGCCTCAGTCCTAGGCCTCTTCCTCCGCGGCACTGCTAAGCAAAGAGGAGAAGATCATGGAGGCGTACGCGAAGAAGCTGTATTCCAAAGTGTCCCTGCATCTTCGTCAAGCCAATGCGGGTGCCATGCTGGCAGCCATTACCCAGAGGCTTTGGCGGGAAATTGCCAATTTCCTCCCAGAGCTTCCGGTGCAGAGCCAATCGCGATTCAAGGCGGGACTGGCAGAGGCCAAGATGGTGGCACAAGACCTCATGGAGTCCACTGTGACCCACATTGACGTCTCTGGCTATGCCACGTACATGAGAAGAACAGCCTGGCCTGTGCTACTAAATTCAACCCGGATGTCCAGGAACGCATATTACACCTTCCGTTCGAAGGGGATGACCTCTTCCACTCACCACGGACGAGGAGATGGACAAAAAGAAAAACAGCTCACAAACGGCCAAGTCTTTATCCATCCTTACAAAGACCACGCCCAAAACGTAAACCCAGTCACAGTAGCGCTCAGACAAGGGGCGTACATATGGCCTGGCCCGCGACCTCTTGGTCCTTGTCCACTGAATCCCCCTCCTCTCTGCCCTCGGGACCCACCCTGTCCTCATTACAGCGCTCCTTGCCACTTGGACCCTGAAAATTGTTGGTTTCCTCTCCACTGGCCTTGTCTATTGTCTGACCATACTGCTGCCATCCTCGCTTGTTTTGCAACGGGGGCACACCCTTCTCTCCCATCGGTTCTGGGGGCGGCACTGCCGACGCTGCTGCTACCTTCACTTGTTTATTTTGAACTAGTTTCCCTTCCTCTGCCTGCCTCCTCCTCTGAATAGTTTCTTTCTGGTGCTCTTTGATCCTCCTACAATAGTGCACTATAGACCATCCCTTCGCCTCCACCCCAGTTATCTTATCCATCTTTCTGCACCGCCTTAGGCAGTCCTCTTTTTACAATAAAGTAAAACAAGGACAAGGATTGATCCCAGGCGCTGGCTGTTTCTGCTCTCCACATCTCTTTAACCCTAAGAATGTATTGTGCAGCATCTTCCTCGTGCACCATTGTGCATTGCATTATGGATTGTAAATAAGGGATGTCCTGGAATGTCTGCCGCAGTGCATCCCATACTCGCAGTCTGATCTTATTGAATGATGCCCCATCATGGGCATTGTTACTTAGTGTTACTCCCGGGTACCGTGCTTTAATCCACACTGCCTCTGCCTGATAATCTACTGCTGCTACTAGCAAGCTCTTAATGTCCTCTATTGCTAGGGGCACCCCTGTAGTGTTTTTCGCAAATGCATAACTCCATTTCCCCGCTCCTGTGGTAAGTTGTGGGAGGGCTTTGAGAAGATTGTTTTTGTCCATTTGTGCCTAAGGAACAGAATGGGTTTGCCCTGCGCCCTTATGGATTATCGGCATTTGTAATTTCACCTTTTCTTTCATACCCTTGACAACACTTCCTTTCTTCTTTGCCAGTGCTATCCTGCCAAACCTTTCCCTTAATCTTCCATCCCATAGGCTGTCCACTCTGTGTATTCACAGGCGCTTGCTCTGCACCTCCCTCGGTCTTCCTCTGTGTCATCTAAATCACTCCAATATTCCTCATCCCCTTGTCAGGACCCCACATTCTGATACCCCAGTCTGTCTGTTTCTCCCTCCTGCTCTACATGAACAGCTCTTATGGGTGCACTGTCAATCCTGAATAGGAAGTCACCTGACTTACATTCATTCCCAGGCGGCTGTGGGGCCGTTCCTGGGGGCAACATCGGAACCTCTGCTGCCCGTGTTTCACAAGCTGCCCTCAACCTTGCCAATTCTGTACGTGTGGTTGCTAATGCCATCTCAAGGTCTCTCGCGCTTATCCCAGTATGGATGGACACCTCAGTGGGTGCAATATGTTTGGGGCGGGACCGTGCTTGGACTGGCTACCATCGTATCCCCGGACACAAACGCCGGGTTAGTGTATTCTCCTGCTGGCCGTGTGGCGAGCGGATGAATCCCCTTCTTCGTAGCCCCACTATTCCCTCCCTCCTCTGTACTCATTTTCTTGCTATGGTCAGGTGTCGCCCCAATCCCCTCAGGGGCCTCGGTTTCCTCAAACATTTCCAGAGGTCCAATATTCTCCCTACTATTCTGTAATGGTTTCCCCTTATACTTTGCAGTTAAGTACGTGGACATTGGTTGTAGTACTTCTTAATTTTCTCACTGTAGAGGGTCAGGACTTTACATATTTGGTCTAGAGGTGTGTCCGTCCCCATGGCTACGTCCAGTCAGTATTGTGTGTCTAAAAATGTGCTTGTACAGTTGTCCTCTACTTAACCCAAAAATCCACTTAGTCCAATATCGCTTTAGACCATATGTATTATAATCGTGTCAGTACTATCAGGCAATTCAGTCCAACTGTTTACAACAAAAACAACAATTTCATCTTTTCCCCCCCTAGAGCATCTTCATTCACTTCCTTCTCGCCCCCCTGATGCGCTCACTGTCAGAATCTGCCTGGATTTCAAGGGTAGTTGAGCTTGTAGTGTAGGCAACGAGTTCTTCCTCCCAATGTATACCTCCGGATGAAGTGTTACATACAGAGGGATCCATTAATCAGAAGAGGGCACAGCACAAGCACCATAGGCTGCAAAGGAAAAGAACACCATCAATGGAGTGGAATTCCAATTGACAGAGTAGATAAGTAACCACACAAACAGTGCTAACCTGTACGAGGTGGGTCTCTGGGTCTCTATGAATGATGGTTTAACTTCCCCAAGCGTATGGAGTACCTACAATACACAGTCAGGTACTGTTATACAATAAAACCATGACAGGACTCCGAACTAACCACTAAGGGCCTGGGCTTACCGTATGTAGAGTGCTGGACGGCTTAATGAAGAATGGTCCAAGATCCCTCAGCAGGCGTGCAAGTGTAGAAGCAATCCAGTACAACAGACTGTCACGACTGCACAAGGACATCTAAAATCCAAAAAGTAGAAAGTGTACAAGATCCCGGGTTAGAAACCCAAGCCACGATGCGTGCCGGCTGCACCCGAAACAAGATGGACAAAACCGGGAGGACTGAGCGAGCAAAACTTGCAAGCCCTGGTATCGGGGGAACAATACGGGCTATCTTGGCCACCAGACGAGCACACGAGGCGTCCTCCCTCATTTGATTTTAAGCTATTAATAGGGCTTGTCCTCTTAATGCGCACCCACAGAGGGAAGCAGTGTGGGAAAGCTATTCACAAGGTAAAAAGGTGCCATCCATGCAATGCAGCAGTATCGATGTTCAGCACATTAACTATAAGGGTATTCAGGTTCAAAACATGACCCAATTTAAACTATGGGCATAGCCTGGAAAACAGCCAAGGAGAAGAATATAAAAGTAAGAAGATGACTGCTATCCCTCTCAATAACACCCGGGCAATACTTAATACATCTAAGACCCAAGCCAAGGACTGGATGGCAGCCTTACCTAACTTTTTGGCTGCAATTTTTCATATGCTAACACCTGGAAATAGAAAAACATGTTCTTCTTTGTGCAGTGCGAGAGGGCCTGAACTCAGTACAGGTAATGCACCAGATTTGTTTTCTATTTCTAGCTTGAGCAGGTACTCTAGTTTGGAATAACATTTTAAAAAAGGTTGTGCGGGGTACATCACCCCTGCAGGACCCTTGTATGCTTTGAATCCTTAAACTTGTTCAGCACAAATCGATGTAAACTTTTTAAAGTTACAAGAACCTCAAACTCCTTGCAATTTGAGTGTTTTGATTTTTAAGCATGATTAGTTATGGTAGATGCATCCTGCAGGCATGGAGCATGGAATAAATGAAGGCACATCAGTTGTGTGTCAGGATATATTTCTTATTCAATTTAAAGCCAATACAAAGGTGACATTATCATTTTTAGTTGGATACATTCTACTGCTTGTTGGGAAGGCTCACAATTACACTACATATTTCTCAAATATTGGGTGTTTGTATTTCCTTGCTATAAAGGGCAAATGGACATTTAATGAAACTGGTGGTAATGCTTCTTGTCAAGTGTCCATATATTAATTTCGAATGGATTGTGTCCTCCCACGTATTCCTCATCTTATGATAAATCGTGATCTCCAGCTTTGCTGCTTCGGGAAAAAAATTCTCGGCAGAGGGCGCTGTGCTCGAGGTCGTGGTGTTGATTGTCCCTCAACGGACTCCATACTCTGTCGACGTCACCGATGGTATAAATAGCTCGAGCCGCGCCCGTAGCTTCAGTTCCGTTTTTCCGATCGCTTCGCTATCAAGAATGGCACGCTTGACATTTTCTGTGAAGAAAATGTCGTCTTCTTCGACACCCAAGACTGGGTTCAAGAAGTGCGTAGATTGTGGATCGAAAATGTCGATCACGGATCCTCACCGGATTTGTCTCTGGTGTCTCGGTTCCAGTCACCGGACTGACTGTGGTTCCTGCCAATCCATGACCGAGAAAGCTCTTCGTGAGAGGAGAGGTAAACTGTCGGTGGGGTGGGAAGCCTCTAAGAAGGTTACGTCCAAAAAACATAGCGACTGATTCGAAGGAATCGCATCGCCATAGGCATTCAAAGAGATCTCGATCTAGGAGTAGATCAAGACGCTCTTCTTCCTAGTCCAAAAAAATGAAGAGGAGACATAGATCTCCCTCATCATCATCATCATCTTCCGAGTCAACCGAAGAAATTCGATGTCCGACAAAATCGGATTCTCCCAGAAAATGGGAAGAATTTCGTAAAAAGATGATGGAGGTATTCGAGAATGCGGCCCGACCCCCTCCAATGAACCTCGGAAGAGCCATACCCCTAAGGTCACTCCATTGGACGACAAAGGGAAGTCTAAGATTAACTTGGTAAAAACCGGTAGTGTCGAGGATACTCAAAACTGGAGTCGACGACAAGTCGTCGAGGACTGTTCGAGAGTCGAGCACCTCTCCGGTGCCATATAAAAAACATAAGTCGTCGAAGGCTTCGACGACTTCATCGATGCCATCGGCGTCGACCGTTTCGGCATCGAAACCAAAAATAACCTCGACTCCTGTATCGAAGTCATCGCAGATTCCTTCGACAACTTAGAAGGATTTTTCCATTCCTTCGACGTGTATGGTAGAGGAAGAAAGAAGATTTACTCCGTTGCCCAGGTCAGACTTTTTTAAGTCCATGTCCTCAATTTAGGAGGAATCTGGCTCGGAGGAAGTAGTAGTCACTCCCTTTGGAGTTTCACATTGCACAAAACAAGTTCCTGAGGAACTCATTGATCAAGAGTGCAAAATGAGAGACCTGAGTGACACACTACATTCTGCCAGTGGAATTGACACCTCCCCAGAATTAGAGTTTGCCAGACCTGATCCTGCAGAACATGCAGACTCAGGGTACAGGAGTCTTATGACCAGAGTAATTGAGTATATGAGTTGGGGTAACACTTCACCCGTTTTTGAACAAGATGACATGACGGATATAATTGTCAGAGGTCCTCAAAAAGATCCAGTTCTCCCCTTTCACAGGGCTCTTCAGAGGAGGGTGGAGAAAAACTGGGAAAAGCCCGAGAGCATTGCTGCTGCAGATAGTAATTTCCCCAAAAAATACAGACCAGCTGGTACGGATCCTGAATACTTAAACGGGCATCCGACTCCAGAAAGTCTAGTTATTCAGGCAGCATCCACATCAAAGCAAACTGCATTTCCCACTATCCCTCCAGATAGGATTAAAAAGTTGATGCCTGGGCACGTAAAGTTTTCACGTCAGGCAGTATGGCCCTTAAATCGACAAATGTCACCTGTACCCTGGCCAGTTTTACCCATACCCTGTGGGACTGTATTTCGGCGAGGCTGAGCATATTCCGGAAGGCGAGGAAAGGGAAGGCTTAATGAATATAGTCAAAGATGGGAAGGAGGCAATCGGGGAATGTCTCCAGTCTGGACTGGATACTTCTGATAGTATCAGCAGATCTATGGCTTCAAGCATTGTGCTACGCAGATTTGCGTGGTTGAGGAAGTCGGGGTTTGCACCAGACGTGCAACCCAGACTCCAACATGCCCTTGCATGGCTCAAGGCTGTTTGGCAGTAAGGCTGATGAAAGCCTAGAAAAACTTCAGACCTCGAAAGCGGCAGCTAAATCGCTTGGTGCCTCCATGCGCCAGCCTCTAAAACCCTATTCCGGCTCATCTTCCTGGAAGGGTCGTTCTTTTCATTACTACTCATTTGGTAGAGGAAGAGGACAGGCTTCTGAAAGGGGCAAAAGAAACTTCCCTCGTGGAGCACGAGGAAGAGGTGCAAAATGAGCCTCAGGAGCAGCATCTGTATCCTCAGCCACTTCTGCAGCCGCCTCCAAATCCCTCTGAGACCTTGTTGCACAAAACACCAGTGGGAGGCAGGATCTCTCAGCATCTGAAGGAATGGCGGGGCATTACCTCGGATGCTTGGGCACTGGAAACAGTAGCTCAAGGTTACTGTCTCCCCTTCCAAAAAAGGCCTCAGAATCATCCACCGGGAGCCAACGCCGTAAAAACTCCAGACCCGCTCCTGTTGCAGGAAATTTTAACCCTGCTAGAGAAAGGTGCCATAGAACAGGTACCTGTAGCGGAGAGGACCAGGGATTGATACTCCCCATATTGTCTCATCCCAAAAAAGGACGGCGGACTAACTCAGGACTAACTCAGGAAGGACAAGTTCAAGATGGTCACTCTTTCTCAGATCCTTCAGGCTCTCCAACTCCAAGATTGGTTGGTATCATTGGACCTTCAGGATGCTTACTTTCATTTGCCAATACATCCAAAGCACAGAAAGTACCTGAGGTTCGCGATTGGCAACTCTCATCATCAGTTTCGGGTTCTGCCATTCGGGTTGACCTCTGCCCCGAGGGTTTTCACCAAACTGTTGGCATTTGTGGCAGCGAGTCTAAGGAGAGGGGGTATTCACATCTACCCCTACCTGGACGACTGGTTGATCAAAGCAAGTTCTCCAAAACGAGCTCAGGAACATCTTTCGATCACTTGCCACTTCCTCCACAAATTGGGCTTCTCCCTCAATTTCAAGAAGTCCCATATGATACCATCCCGAAAACTCCAGTTTATCTGAGCAGTCTTGGATACTTCCTCAGGAAAAGCCTCGCCTCCCGAAGTGAGAGCTCTCCACATCCAACAGATGGTAACGAAGTTGCAGAATGCCCAACGTCTACCGGCCTTCGATTTTCTCAGGTTGCTCAGCCTCCTGGCATCCTGCATTTTCCTAGTACCAGAGGCCAGGTTGAGAATGAGATCCCTTCAATGGGCACTCAGAACTCAGTGGTCCCAGTTCTCAGGGAATATGTCGGATCTTCTGCAAGTCCCGGGCACAGTTGCTCAGGATCTTCTATGGTGGGCTTGCAATGACAACATTCTCAAGGGAGAATCTTTTGGGCAACCATGGCTGGAGATAACCGTAGTGACGACGCCTCACTCACGGGGTGGGGAGTACACACCAACGATCTGATAATCAGCGGTCGTTAGTCTCCATCGGAGTCCAAACTACACATCAACCTTTTGGAGTTGAGGGCAATCAGACTAGCGCTGAAGGCCTTTCTGCCCTCTGTACAGGGAAAGAATGTCCTGATAATGACGGACAACACGGTGGCCATGTACTACCTCAACAAAAGAGGAGGAGCAGGGTCACTACCGCTGTACAGAGAGGCAATGGTGCTATGGTTCTGGGCAATACGAGAAGGAATCTCTCTATCGGCAATTCACCTAGCCGGAGAGAAGAACACGGTGGCAGACGCTCTGAACAGGCAGAGCACGGTCTCTCACGAGTCGGAGCTGGCTCAGGAAGTCCTTCTGGAGATCTTCGCCCTTTGGGGAACCCCTCAAGTGGATCTGTTCACCACCGCGATCAACAGAAAGTGCGATCAGTACTGCTCAAGGGAATTTCCTCAAAGAGGAGCTCTCGGGGACGCATTCGTAGTGGAGTGGAAGTTTTCACTACTGTATGCCTTTCCCCCAGTCCCCGTGATTCCTCAAGTAATCAGGAGGTTGAGAAAGTTCCGGAAAACCATGATCCTAATTGCCCCGGATTGGGCCAGGAGGACGTGGTACCCGGACCTTCTGGACATGTCCATCTGCCCTCCAATACGTCTTCCGCAAAGAGAGGATCTTCTCTCGCAAGAGGAAGGTCGGGTTCTCCATCCAGAGGTCAAGACACTCAACCTTCACGCATGGTTTCTGAGAGGTTGAGATGCAAGGATTGGGATCTTCCGGATGACGTAATGGAAGTTTTGCTTTCGGCCAGAAGGCCAGCAACAAAATCTTTGTACCAATGTCGCTGTAACAGGTTTAGTAACTGGTGCAAAGATAAGGATGTGGACCCTTTTCAATGTGGCACTCCAGTAGTGCTCTTTTCTTTTACATTTAGCTAATTTTGGGCTCCAGATAGGAACAATCAAAGCATACCTTGCTGCGCTGTCCAATTTCAAGCGCTCCTCGGAAGAGGTTTCATATTTCAAAATACCATTAATAATTCAATTCTTAAAAGGGCTTACTAACGTATACCCTTCAGTACTTTTCATGTCCCAACTTGGGATTTAAATTTACTAAAATTCTTGACTTGCATACCTTTTGAGCCTCTGCACTCCTGTCCATTGAGGCTTTTAACACTAAAAACTGTCCTTCTTGCGGCCCTATCATCAGCCCGCAGGGTTAGTGAACTTCAGGCTCTCTCATGCAAACCACCATATACTGTTTCTCTTTTATACGGATAAGGTAGTCCTTAAAGTTAAACATTCCTTTTTACCAAAGGTAGTTTCAGACTTCCATTTGTCACAAAAAATAATATTACCAACATTTTATCCTCCTCCTCATTTGGGCAAGGAAGAGGAGAGACTGCATAGACTAGATCCCAAGAGGGCTCTTAGTTTTTACATCTCAAGGATGTCTAAATTACGACAAGATGACCAACTGTTTGTGGGTTATACTGGTCATAAACTGGGTTTATCAGTAACAAAACAGACCATATCCCGCTGGATCATTTTGGCCATAATTGAATGCTACAGATTGGCGGGAAAAGACCCACCAGATGGGCTTCAAGCCCATTCTACGAGGGGAATGGCTACTTCTGCAGCTCTAAAGAGGGGAGTTCCGGCAGCAGATATTTGTTCAGCTGCAACTTGGAAAACAATGCATACTTTTATCAAGCATTACTGCTTGGATACTACCTCCTCCAATGAGGGGTTATTTGCCAAGGCAGTTCTGCATTCTGTCCACGAAAACTGTAATTAGTACTCCCACCTCCAAAATTGCCACTGCTATGGGAGTCTATCATAAGATGAGGAATACGTGGGAGGACACAATCCATTCGAAGAACAAGTTACTTACCAACTGTAACGTTCTTTCGACTGGATGTTCCTCCCACGTATTCCTCATCGACCCTCCCATCCTACCCCGCAGTACAGTTTACGTTTTCTTACTTTCCTCTCATGAAGAATGTATCTGTCATGGGGCACGCCTGGGTGGTGGTCCTATATGTCCATCGAAAAAACAGAACTGAAGCAACGGGCGTGGCTCGAGCTATTTATACCATCGGTGACGTCGACAGGATACGGAGTCCGTCGAGTGACAATCGACGCCACGACCTTGAACACAGCGCCCTCTGCCGAGAATTTTCTTTTCCGAAGCAGCGAAGCTGGAGATAACGATTTATCATAAAATGAGGAATACGTAGGAGGAACATCCATTCAAAAGAACATTACAGTTGGTAAGTAACTTGTTCTTCTTTTCTTTACACATTCTGATGGTCAGTAAAGATTCTTGTAACTTCCTAGTAGTGAATGAAAAAGTAGGTGTGTGTCTGAACTAGAAGTAAGGGAGGGTGCAGATTGTGGGCAGTAGTGCCACATAGTGGCCAAATTATGGCATTTGCAAACTTGAATCTGATTTTTCCATTGTCTAAATTCGGCTAGATTTTGGATTCCCTTCAAGAGACACACTCAACCGGCCCTTAATTCAGGCGATTGGAACAGTCAATCTTATGTGATCAAAGTAATATTTAAGAGCACTGCGTTTGAATCCTTTTTAGTTTTAGTATAAAGGTTTTTATTTTATTCAATACCAGAATAAACAATTACAATTGTGTATGTATATATAAGAAGTGAATTACATTGCATAGAATTTCAGATCATTAAAAACATTCTATTATGTACTCACTAAGAACGAGTATAGTATGCAAATTCATTAACATTGGAGTGGTTTATAGCAACTAAGAACAAAGTTATCATAAATTAATTAAAATATATGTAACATACTCAGATTAACTGTGAGGAGAAAAAGGGGTATGGGAAAGCAAAAATTATATAGATGATTGAATAGAGTGTAGGAGCCATACAACTGAATAGAATTTGCAATATAGGAGCAGTTAAACATTTGTGTTATTTAAATAATGAGCAAAGAGTTGGCATCTTCTGTTCTATGTAGAGGCAAGAAAGAGGGTGAGTTGGCAATACATTTCTCTCGTCTGTGGACATCACAAATATTGTTCCACCAACCTTTAGTAGAGATTTTAGTGAAATCTTTCCAATTTGTTTTGATTAGACTTATTATATAAACCAATAAAAAATAACAAAGGATAGATTAATCTTGCCTTCTTTGAGAGCTAGGCTACCAAGAAGGATATTAGTTCAATTTAAGGGAAGAGAGGTTTTGAACTTCTGTCTGAGGAAAATCCATACCTGTTTCCAAAACGGGGCATTTGAAAAACATGTGTTCTAAAGACCCATAGGTGGATTGACACGACCAGCATAAATTATTATCAGCCAATTTGGATAGAAATAGTTTTTGGGGGGTGATAAATGCTCTCTGTATAAAGTAAAGTGTCTGGGTTATGTTCACAAGTGTGAATATCATTTTTGTTTTGGACCAAATCATGGACTGTTTTTTCCCCCCAAATGACTACCACAGTCCTTTTGCCACTGCAGTTCAGTTGCCCATAAATAATTTGGAATTCTTTGTGTTCTTATAACCTTGTAGAAGTTGGATGCGTTGATTAGATCAGGGGATTCTGTAAGACACATTCTGGGAGGATCTACATGCAGATGTTGAGAAGCATTTTTATTGCCAGCATCTAAGCATGCATTAATTAAATGAAAATATTGACTCAAGGAAATTCTGGCAATGAGAATTCAACCGAGAGAATATCGCCAGCCACAATTATTTGATATATGTATTTAATTCCTTTGCTAATCCAAGTTTTGCTGAAAATAGGTCTATCATTTATGGTTATAAAATTATTGCACCAAATGAGGGAAAATAAGGGAAAAGGGGATTCTGCCGGTTTGTTGATGTGATAAAACTGAAAGTTTCTTCAAGTAAGAGTTGGCGAGACAGATTGTTTTGGAGAAGCCCAATTTGGATCCGTTGGAAAGGAAAAGTGTATCCTTTTATATCAAATGGTAAAACCAGCCATTTTTCAACAGTCAACCAGGTAGGTGGGTTTACGACTTCATTAACAAGGAACCAATTTCCAGCTTGTTTGAGAACGAAAGCTCTATAATTTTAGAAATTTGGAAAATTGACAGCACCATTAACAGATGGATATCTTAACTTACTGGCAGCAATTCTTTTCTTTTTCTTAGAGCCCCATAAGAAATTAATAAGCATTTTGTCAATAGACTTAAGTAGGGTGGCAAGGGAATATGCAGCATTTGTAAGTGGTATAAAATCACAGGTGTAAAAATCATTTTAATGGCCTGTAATCTTCCATACCAAGACTGGTATAAGGGGGACCAAGTGGTAACACATTCATTTAGCTTGGATTGTAGTATTTGTAGATTTGATTCAGCAGAAGCATTTCTGACTTATCTTTGTTTAACTTGTACATAGAGAATTGAGAGAAAAGATTGAGTCTAGTAGGTGGGGATGTGACGTGGCTTGATTATCAAGAAAGATTAATGTGTCATCTGCATAGACCGCTAATTTAACTTCAAATTTTCCACATGTAATAGCAATATCTTTATTGGTTTGTATCGGTTCGAATAGCGGGTCGAGGGCTGGTACAAATAAAATAGGTGCAAGAGGACATCCTTGTCATGTACCCCTATGGAGGGAAAATATAGGAGAGTATTGGTGGTTAATAAAGGTTGAGGTTTTCGGGTCTGATTATAGAAGTTTAACTAGACTGATATAACCATGCCCTATGCCATGCCGTTTTAGTGCTTGGAATAGAAAGTCCCATTCAACATGGTCAAAAGCTTTTTCAGCGTCTAGTGCAATTCCCATATGTGGTTTTTGAAGGTGATTTTTCTTTTGTGTGCAATGCAAGAGATTCATGAACAGTCTGGAATTTCCTGAGATGAATCTGCCTTTGACAAATCCAACCTGGTCTGGATTAATATAATGTATACGTCCGGGATTCTATTTTATTAGCTAAGAGTTGGTGATACATGATGTTCTTCGGCTGGAGCCTCCTTCTGGAACAGCCTCCCTGCCTCTCTGAAACTTGAGAAGAGCCATCTCCGGTTCTGGAAGCACCTCAAGACCTTCCTCTTTGCTTCTGCCTTCTCTCTTCCTCTCCAAGTACCATTAGTGCACATCAATCTAAAGCAAAATCTGTTTTAAGGAATTAAAAAAAACTTCAAATGAGTCAAGGAGGAAGGAATGAGTAGGAGGAACTCTAATCCTGTCCTAGGATCACAACAAAATACATAGACAAAAGAAGATCCAAAAGTACAATCCTCCCGTCCCCTGCACACTGTGACTGCATACACAGTCAATATTCATTGAGTATTTTAGACAGTTTTTGAACAAATGCACAGTTTAAAGAAAGTAGAGAGTAGATCTATAATTGTTAAACAAGAAAAATGGGTTTAATAACATCACTTTTTCTGTAGCAAGTAAAGTCTGTATGTAGCTGATGCATTTCGAGGTTAAAACCCCTTCTTCAAGAGCAAAAACAGACTGGAAAAGAAAAATGACACATCACCAAATATAACTTGTATACTCTCTAAAGATAGTCAATATTAAATAATATGCCCAAGAGTCAATTTCTAATAAACACCACCAATCATGTTGATTAAGTGTCAACACCGATAGCCAGCTGGATGTGACCCCACATCGAAATCAGTCAATTGTAGTGTATAGTATCCTAATAATTAAAGTGAGTTATATTGCCATGTGTTAAACCCTCATACATGCACCAAGTGCCTCTTGGAATAGTGTGCGCCCAAGGGCCCAAAGGGGGTTACCTGGGCTCCGTACATGAACCGCAACAGGTAAAGAGATGTGTAGTAGGATGAAGAACCGAGCCCTACAGTTCAAAGAAAGAATGATGAACCAACGTGAATAGTCAGACCTGCCAGTGATCACATTCTAATTGGTAGAGAAGACCGTAGCTAGATAAAACCAACCTGAGCCCGCTGTAACTAGTCCTCTTCAGGAAACCGTATCAAAGCGATGTCTCTAGAATTCATATAGGGTGTTCAGTAATGGAATATGATATTTGTGCGCCAACATAAGCACACTGTAAGGTGAAAAACGCCAAATGAGGAGTGCAGCATGACTTTCTATATTCTCATTGACACACAAGATATCAATTGTTAGTCTCGTACTATCCATACTAAAGGTGTTGACGAGGATAGGTAATTACTGACGGGCCCATTGGTCAGCACCCACCCTCGAAAACTTGTAATACAAGATAGCTGCACCATGCAAGGACAGAGTGCAGGATTCACATACTCCGGCAAGAATCGATCAGGACTCAGTACATTGGCAAAGGGAAGTCCGTTTAATGATACATACATCAGCTTATGGAAATCGGCAGCATCGCGAACACCTGTCTCGCCACGACTTCCTCGAACTTCAGTACAACAGCCTCTTTTATGGGTAAACTTCGTCATCAATGACGTACACTTCTATAAAAAATCATCATGCAATATAATTGGTTGGGAAAGGTAACTTAAGTATAGGTGTTATATCTGTATACGAAAATAAGGCATACGGATTGGATAACTCTTATCGGATGGGCGTCTATGCCCATCCCTCTACACCGCACGGGATTGACGTCACTACAAGTACTACGACGACTCATTGGTTACAATGTCTATAGGACCCTAGATTACATGGTCCTTTGTGATTGGGCGAGTTACACCCCTAAACATAATACACCCTGGTGCCTGGTGTCCCAAGATTCACCCTGCCTCCCTTCCATCAATCAGTGGTTTAGGGCTATGTGTCAATTAGTTGGCTGGGTATGGCCTCGGATCTGTAGTCTCTTATCAGGAAATGTTATGGCACCCTCTGGTTCTGGATGACATCAGGCGGTGGTACATCTTCGCGCCTTTCTGGTCACGTGTTGGTCCACCGTGAATCTGCTTCAGTTTCCAAACTTTTGTGCATTTAATTCTGTATGCGCTTGGCCACCTGCATGGGCCTCTTATCTTGACATTCACGGGCGGGCTGGCATGCTCTGAAGTTGGAGTCTCGTGAGCTCATGCTCACCTCCCCTTCTCTGGTTGACCTCGATTTCCCCGGCATGAGCCATCCTTTAAGTTTCGATCCCGCTCTTTTCCTCCGCTTGGTCCTGCATATGAAAGTTGGCCAGTCAGGCCTTGGCCGCCTGGGAGTACTTATGCTTATACAAAATGGAGTCGCACGTGTACATTGTGCTGCATTGAGGTAGACCTATATAGTTGGCGCTTGCCGCCCTAACTTCTACTAAGCATTGCAAGCAGACTCGATTACTTAGCATCTTGCGTTTCAAGCTTATTTACACACATTCAATAAGGCGGTTGCTTCCATCTTGTCTCATGGCACCATTCTCATACGTTTTTCACAGTATCATTCCCCCTTCCATTACAATTATCCTTGCAGTTGTCGGTACTGGCATGCATAACTTTCAGTAGCCACTTCTGGTTGTTCTCGGGGCTGCCCAGGCCCTTAGTCTATTTCCATTGGCCTTCCATTAAGGCCTTCGGGGTTTCCTCGTGGACAGTCTGTAAATACTTGTTGTTTTGTACCAATGGCAGGTACGGTTGTCTGATTGGGTACCGTGCTGCCCAGGGTTGCCTGGTTATGGGCATTTCAACAGGTATTGATCTTCTAATGTACACAGGGCAGAGGCCCATTGCAGTCCTTTGTTGGTTCAGCTGCTCCTCGTACGTCACATACCTTGGCGAGTACCTTACTGGCAACTCGCAATGGGGTGCAGGTCGTATCTGGGACCTCCTCTACACTTCCCCCTCTGGTCGTTTCATCGTCCACTCCTACTTCCTCCTTTATATTCAATTTCTTTGATTCCTCAGCTTCTTGCTCATCGCCTCCTGGGTTTACACAAGATGGCGTGAAAGTATGCAATTTTGGTGTCCATATCTTTATCACCCATTTCAAGCTTCCTGCTGTTTTCACAGGCTCATCTTTGTTCCAGATCATCAATTGGCATTGTCCATTTGGACTGAAGTAAATCCATTTTCCTTCATACCTTCTTCGTTTCTTGGGATAAGTGAATTTTGTTCCCTCTGGTGCAAATTTACTGGCCTTCACGAAGTCCTTTATTTCCTCATCTGTCAGGTCTCTGGGCTTCCAGCCTGGTTCGACATCGACCATAATTTTCATCCCAATAGCCTTCTTTGCAGTTTTCTGGCATTGTGCGATGATTATCTTGATAACACAGAATCCTAGCAGCACCATTGCTAGCAAAGCTCCCAGAAACTTGAATATATCGGCCATTCATTGCGGGACCCATGAGAATAGGTTCCCAAACCAGCTGTCATCTACTTCATCTGTTTCCTCAGTCATCTGGTTTTTCAGGGTCGTTAACATGCTATGGCCTCTGTGAGGGTTCCATTTTCTTCGTCGTGTGATGGTATAAAAATGCAACATGATTCTCCGATTTTTGCACAAACACCTCCATCCATTGCTGTGATCATATCAAGCACGTTCTGGAGGGTCATTAGTCTAACCGCTCTCAGCTCTTCTTTGATCGCATTGAATGCTTTTATTGTGGTGCTGATGGTCTGCAGTAACTCCCATCTGGTTATCTGCAACCATTTAGCATTCACTCCAATTTGGATGTGTGGCAGGAGCATTGTGGTGAATACTGTTGAAGTGAGGCTGAACAGCCTGTGTTTGTATGGAATCGCATAGAATGCTTCTGATTTGGCAGAAAAGTAGTTTTCTCTCTTCGTTCTGGATATCAGTTCTGCGGATCTCCTCCTCCTCCTTAGATGAGCATCTGCTTTCATGAAGCTGTCCAAATTCAGATCGTTTTTTGGAATCACCAGTGCGGGAACATGGACAGTGACCAATGTACATATGCCCCCCCAATTTCTTGGCAGTCTTATGTATGCTTTGGATCCACGAGCCCAATAGCAGTCCATCAGGACTGCGGTTCCTTGTGCCATTCCTGGTGCCTCATATATTCGTCCACAGTTTTGATTCTCGCCCATTTTCCTTGTGCCATTACTTCTGAAGCACAGTTTCGGTTTTCCAGTGGCACTTTTTGCAAGGGTCCTCCTCTGTCTTCGACCCATGTCAACAGCTTTACCGATTTTGGCCACAATGGTCTGCATAGTCTCTGTGAGTTCTCTATTGCTTCTTTACAGGCTCCAAGGACCATCCAAGCTCGGCAGATTACTACTCCTTCTTCCCATCCGTCCGGGGAAACTACTGACCCCCAGATCTGCATTTGGCCTCTGTTCTTCCAGATTTGAGCCTCTTCTGCAGTTTTTCCTTGGACATTCAGTCTTGGGCTTATTTCCCATCTAATTCCTGATCCTTTGACATCAGGGTTTTCATATCTAATAACGTGATTCTTGGTGTGCACCCTGTTTCTTGTTTTGATGTCCTGGACAAACCCATCTTCATCAGGGTAGTCCTTTTCGTTGGCCCATATCAATGAGGCATCTCTTCCCATGAATTGTCCTCTGATGTTGCACATAGCTACGTGTGACATACAGTGTGCTGTGGGGACATCTTCTACAGCAACGAAGATCTTGGACTTTCCCATGCTGTTTGGCAGGAGTGCACAGACGAAACATTCCCCTTCTGATTGCCTTCGTCCACCTTCCTTCATGTGCTGGTACCATATGTTGTTTCCAAGATGGGCTGTGCTGTCCAAGTAGTCGTTCAGTTCATTGTCCGTTTCATATGGGCTTCTCTTGATTCTTAACGTTTTCCTGTAGTTGGCCAACACTATGTCTCTGAATGCGTCTGTACTGCTGTTTCGTTCAGGTGGTTTCTCGGGTATTATCCTTGGAGGGGCAGGTTTCATTTACTGCCCTGCAGCACTATGGGGAGGTCTTGTGTTTCTTCTCCTTCCCTCGTGCATTCTCTCGTAGACCACCTTCCACATGTGGCTCATCATCCTTCCTACATGTGGCGGTGTCGTAAGCTTGGTCGTTATCTCTGGTGTTGGAGAAAGTTTGCTCGTTATCACAGTTGCTGCAGTTTTCTTGCTCAGCTCTTCGTGTAGCTTCTTTGCTCTAAGTATGAGTGGAAACACATACTCGACTACTGCGTGTGTTTTCTCAGTAAGTTCTTTCGTAGCTTCCTCTGTTCTCTTGAGGGATTTTGTCATGCCATCTCTGTCTTGTTGCTCGCTTGGTTCTCTGTGCTCTGGAGCTGTTCGTTTCACAGGTATCTTTTCTTCAGTTGCTTTGGCCTGTGGTTGCGTAGCCATTGACACTTGCCCTTGCTTGTGTGCATTCAGTGTATGGGTGTGTGCCGTGGACAGTGCTATGTTATCATTCATTCCGTGCTGACCATGTCTCCAGCTTTTCTCACCATTCATTACTTCAAGTGTGTACGTATTACTGCTAATTACATTCAACTGTAAATCGTTTGCTTTATCATCAGGTTTTCTTGGAACAGGGATGACAATATAAGGTCTGGGTGCCTTTGTGGGGCCCAGACGCTCATTACCTGGTGGATGCACGGACATTGGGATGCTTCGTGCACCAATAAAAAATGCAGTTCTGATCGTTAACGACAAAAATACTACAATAATCACTATACATATACATATGATGGCCTTGAAGGACATTTTGCAGCAACTCCTTCCAGGAAAGCGGGGGCGTCCTTCTACTGGTGGCATGACTAAATTACTGTTTTGGGCCCCCATTTCAAATTAGTCAATAGTGAATAGTTTATTTCTTTTCTGATCTTGATTTTCGTTACTTAAAAAGTTCAGCAAACACTAAAGTGGCGGGTGCTATTTAATGTCCCCCCTCTTGCGAGTGATGACGGAAGTCTCTAGTTATGGAGTACAGATCCTTTGCTAGACTATGGAAAAAGGTTAGACTACTGTTTTTAGCATTTCACATTCTTCCTGCATTTGTGTATACAACGCATTCCCACGGCACCTTCCCAATTCGTCTTGGCCCTGAGGACATGCAGGAATTTGTTCGCAGTGACATCATAAAAGGGTGGCTTCGCTGCACATCACGCATAGATAAACCATTGAAAAAATAAAAACAAAAATAAAAATAAAAGTGAACATATGAGAAGGTAGGAAAAAATAAAAAGTTTGAAAAAAGAAAACACAGCAGTGAAGTTCGTTGCTTTGCTCCTTTCGCTTGGTTCTTTGAGGTCGAGTTGCTGCAAAGTCTCTCTCCCGCCCCACCCCCCCCCATTTACTCCACTGCGGGATGATGATGAAAAACAGAGAAAAATAAGAAAAATAGAAAAATAAGTTCAGGATGTAGTTATCCCCTTTTCGATTCGTTCTACGTTGGAAGCATGAAGAACTGTCTCTTTGTTTCCTTGCTCTGTCCCCAGCTGGGGATTCTAAAGAGTTTTATCTTGGATCTCTCCTTTCTAAGGCTCGCCTCAGCAGCGGATGTCCATAATTGCTTCTCAGCTGTGATGCAATAGCTCTCAGGAGTCTGAGTTGTGCATTTTTTGCTGGATCACAGAGAAACGTGGGCACGTCGACAGTGATGGGTCTACTCACTAGCTCTGGAAAGTTCTCAATGAGGTGAAAGAAGACTGTGAAGGCAATTCTGCTATCTTCAGGTGATAATGACATTTGCTCTGGTTCTGTCTCTTAGGTCACCAGTCTTTTTTGCAGTGTGATCAGTCCTTGCCTTCTCGATCTGACCCTCGCCGAATAATTTCACTGGAATTCTCTCAAACTCCCTCTGAAAGCCGGACAGTTCCATTTTTAGCTGTATGCTATAGAAGAGTGTTCCTATCTTTCTCGCGTTGGCAGGGTCTCTGAGGAAGGTGAGGGCGTCAACCTCGGCAGGTCTCCCTACTATTTCCGGAAAGTCATTTACTAAACCAAAGAGGACATTGTGGGCTATTAGGCTGTCCTCAGGGGACAGGGACATTTATTTGTTTTGCAGAGTCTCAATCACAAGGTTTTATTTGCTGTTGTGAACAGTTTATTTGCTTATCTCCCCGATCTTTCCCTCGGCAGAAAGTTTCACTGGAGACCTCTGAGGAATTCTTGCTGAAAGTTGGTCAGTTCTACCTCGAGCATGATTCCGTGGAGAAGTCTTCATGTGTAATTGGCTGGATTTCTGAGAAAGGTTGCAACGTCGACGCCAGCGGGCCTTCCCACCATTTCAGGAAAGTCTGTGACCAGTCTAATCAGAACATTGTGGGCTAGCTGCGTGTCTGCAGGGGACAGTGGCATTTGCGTCGCCTTGATGGGTCCCAATCACACGCCTCACTTTTGCTTTCAGCAGATTTTGCACTTGCCTGCTGCGTGGATGGCTACCACGTGGTTTAGTTTACTCCATATCTGGTTTAGAAAATGATTGTTTCGGGGATCTCTGATGAACGTCAGTGTATCTGTGGTCCTCCTGACAGGTTCTGGGCACTCCTCAGTGATTCGAAAGAATAACGTGTAGGTCACTTCGTCAATGACTGCTTGAGGCGGGAGCATTGGTCTTTGAGTCACTGTGCTCAGGCAACTCGGCGAAGACCTCTGCGATGACAGTCAATAGTTGCCTGATTGCCTTCTTATTTTCTGGATCTTGGATCAATTCTGCGACACTTGTTTCTCTCCCTATGAGTGATGGATAAATCAATGTCACTAATTGGAAGTAGGTGAGTACATCCCACTTAAGGCTTCTGCTGGGGTGTACCATAAGTTTGTGAACAAAGTCTAGATACTGGATGCTTTCAGCATAACAGTTTCAGTTCTCAGGAATGTTGCTTACCAGATCTTAAGTTTTTCAATGCTGTGTGTGGCTTTTAAATGTTCATGAGCTTAACGCTTTTGCTGATATGAATACGTGTTTTTCTTCATTTACCCTGCACCTTTGGCTGCACAGGGTGTTTGCTTGCTTCTTATTGTCTTTTTATGCCTATAGAAAAGTTTCAGGACAGGATTTTCACAAAAGTTCTTTGTTGGCTACATTGAATGTTCATTTAGTTGTCCCTTTATCACCTTTCACCTGGTTTGAAGAACTATCTTGTTTTGAAAGTCTCACTTTTATATATTTTATTTTCTCTCATTCTTGTAACTTGTCTTCTCATGCGTCCTTCTTCCTCGCCATAGATCTTGTCTGCACGTGCTGAGGTTCTTCTCCGTTGTCTGCGGATTCCTCGGCAGTAGATGAGTAGGAGCGCCTTCTCCTATAAAGGGCTTGATGTCATTCAGGAAGATCCAGGCTCCTCTTCCTTGGAGCTTGACAGCGGACGGGGTGCAGTCCTCTACGATGAAAGGGCCATTAAATCGGGGTTCGTCCCATTTCTTCCTCGTAAAGTTCCTCACCAAAACGCTGTCACCAGGGAAGATGAGTGGTGCACAAAAACTGTGTGCTGCGCCTGTCTCAGCACTGTCTGTTGTGGTTTGTGGTGTGCTGTTCCCTTTATGTCGTCCCTGCAGCTGGCCTGAAATGACAGATGTACTAGAGGTAAGACAGTCTAGGTAATTCTTAATTTCTTCTCCCAGAACCTCCCTAGCAGGCTAGGCATCACTTCTAGCCCTATCTCGGGGGGGAGGGAGGGAGGGTAAGGGGGCTTCTCATTCTTCTACCAGTGATAATTTTGTGCGGCGTGAGGTGATGGTCGGAGCCTGGCTGGTTCTGAAGCGCATATAATGCCAGTGGTAGGCAGTGCAGCCATCCCTTCTTTAATGTGAGCTTCAATTTGGCTATCCTCTCTTTCAACAGGCCGTTGAGCCGTTCACATATGCCATTTCCTTTTGAGTGATACGCCGACGAGAACTTGTGCTTTATACCAAGCAACAAGCAAATCTTCTCAAATACTGAGTTTACAAAATGGGGCCCGTTATCTGACCTCATAACCTCACACACCCCCCACCTAGGGAAATCCTCCCTCACCAGGAATTTTGCAGCAGAGGCAGCGTCAGGGTGTGTACAGGGCCATGCTTCTATCCATCTAGAGAATGGACACACCACGACAATTAAATACCTGTACCATTACAAACCTGAATCATATCAACATAGTCGATATGCAGGTGCTGGAAAGGCCGTTCAGGTCTGGGAATGATTTCTCTCGTCACTTTCAATGTGTGCCCAGGGGTGAATTGCTGGCAAATTATGCAATTGACCATAAAGAATGCAACATGCTCCTCTGAGAGCATTGCCGCAAGATTTTCTTTTGACATATGGAAAGGGTAGAGGAGCTGTTCTAACGCTACCTTTAGAAGGGTGACAGGCATTACTGGTTTACCAGTGCTGTCCTGCCTCCATAACCCATCAGAGGGGTTTAAAGAACACCCTTGTCGCTTCCATAAATTCTTCTCATCCTGAGGTGCCTCGCCCTGGAGTTCCATTAACTGTGTCTGCCCCATATTGCTATAGGCTTCTGGAGTGGCTCGGGCTATGATCATTCGTTCATGGGTACGTGCCACCTCCACGTCCATGATTGTCTCACCCTTGGATACCATGCGCTTGGCTTCCGTGTCTGCTTCATGGTTTCCACGCGACACGAAATCTGTTCCCTTGGTGTGAGCGGCGCACTTGACGACCACTATGCACACTGGGAGCTGTAGTGCTTTTATCAGCCTGTCCAACAAGGCTGCATGTTGCACTGGCGTGCCGTCCGCTCTGAGGTAGCCCCTCCTTTTCCGTCATGCCAGGCCTGCGTGCACGGTGGACGTCACATAGGCGGAGTCACTGTACACTGTTACTTCCTGGTCTGCGTGATTCTCAATGGCGAGTATCAATGCCACTAGTTCTGCAGCCTGTGCCGAATAGTGGGATGGTATTCGTGCACTGACAAGTACTTGGAACTCTCCATTTGCCATGTGTTTGATCACGGCCACGCCTGTATACCGTTGCCCGTCTTCTTGGTCAATTCTCGATGACCCGTCAATGAAGACGACTTCTCCGCCTGGCAGAGCATTCTCTTACTCTGGGGATTTCATCATAAAACTTCTTAATTGGCGCAGTCATGCACAGGTTCTCACTTTGTGACTGGCTCAGCAATAAACATAGCAGGGTTCACAGTTTTGCATCGCACTATTTTGATCGATGGATTTGAGATAATCACCTCATATGCGGATGCTCTTTGTGAAGTCAAGGTGCCTTTTGGCTTCTCCAATATGCCAAATAATGAGTGTTCAACATATAATGTCTTGGAGCATCCCATCACAATGGATGACGCTTTCTCGATGGCAAACGAGGCGGCTGCAAAATTTTGCTTGCATGGGAAGTGGCCCCTCATGACCGGGTCCAAGCTCCCACTGTAGTATGCTAGGGGCTTGTACCCCAGCGATGTTCGCTGAGCGAGCACTGCCGTCATAAAATTGCCATCGGTATGAGAGAGATAGAATTCCTCTGCATAATTGGGGATCCCGAGAACTGGGGCCTTACAAATTGCCCCCTTTAGCTCTGCAAACCCCTTTTCCATTTCTTCAGTCCATTCAATTTTTCCCTCTGTTGCCTGGGCTTTCTTTAAGGCCTGGAGCAAGGGCTTGTTGTACGAGCTGTAATCGAAGACCCATGCTCTGACATAATTGCATAGGCCTAAGAAGCTCTGCATTTGTTTTACTGTGAGTGGCTTAGCCGTGTTCATGATAGCTTCAGCCCTCTCTGGTGTTACCTTTTCCCCTGATGTGAGATTAGTTGCCCTATGTATAACACCTCCTTTTGGCAGTATTGCAACTTGTCCTTGTCCACCTTGTATCCCTTCTCAGCTAAATGGTCAATAGCTGAACAGAGTTGTGACGGCATTGCTCTTCAGTGGTGCTGCAGATCAGAATGTCATCTACATACTGCAATACAACACCGTCTACCGCAATGTTGCTTAGGTCCATTTGCAGGACTCTGTTAAAAATGGACGGAGATTCACAATTCCCCTGTGGCAGCCTTGTACTTTTCAGGCGCATTTGTCTGAAAGTAAATGACGTCAGGTCTTGTGAGTCACGGTGCAATGGAATCGAGAAAAATGCATTCTTCAAATCGATTACTGTGAAATATTTTGCCTCCGTGGGTATGTTGCACAAAATGGTGGCTCGATTAGGGACTAGAGGGAACTCTGCTTCGACTATGTCGTTCAATGCTCCTAAATCCTGGATTAAACGCCAAGACCCTCCCTTCGATTTCTTGACAGGATAGATCACTGTGTTACAATGTGATTCTGACGTTACCAGAATGCCCTGTTCCATCATGGCAGAGATTGTCTTTGCAATCCCCTCATCTGCTTCTCTGGACATGGGGTATTGCCGCGCTTTTGGTAGGATCGCTCCAGGCTGGAGTTTAACCTTCACCTCTCCTGCCCCCTTCAGGAGTCCTACGTGATAAGGCCCTTTTGTCCATACTGTGACTGGCACCTGGGCCATGTCATCCTCAAAGTATTCTGGTCGTACCATCACTAGCATCCTTCGCTGTGGCACTTCTCGTTTGATCATTTTGACCCAGAATATGAGACTTACTTCCACCCGTGTCTCCTCTAAGTCAGGGTGCTCTTCGGAAAGATCATCATCTGTGACGTCAGTCACTCAATGCCCTTCTTCAATGGCAATAACAGCGCACCATTGCCTTCCTTCGTCATCATATCCTTCCACTAAAACCACCTTCCCCTTTACTGCGGCAAACTATCTCCAAAGGAAATATTTGTTCTTCTTCTTCATGCATGGGTATCCTTGGTCTAAAAAGAAACTAGTCAGGGGTCCTCATAGTTTTGCCTGTGAAGCCCAGCAATCACGCCATAAGCACTCGCACGCCATATTCGAAGACCGCTGGCTCCAGCGGTAAAGCTCTCATAGCTGCACGTCCCGAGTATGCTCCGATCATTTCGCATACGTTGGAATAATGCATTCCTGGCGTGCAGCACACTATGCCATCCTCAGTAAATGAGATTGACATATTCAGCTTTGTCATTAGATCTCGAGCCATGATGTTTACTGGGGACTGACGGGAGTACAGTAAAGGCACATTCATTTCATGCTCTCCCACTGAGACTCGGAGAGTGTCTGTAAAGGGAACTCTACTATGAGCTCCAGTGAAACTCTGCGTGTCTATTGCCTCGCCGGACAAGGAAAACTTGCCTTCTCTTATGCACGAACACGTCGCGCCTGTGTCAACTAAGAAGGAATACTCTTTTTCTCCCTATGGTGACATTTACCCTCGGTTCCCTATTAGGGTCTGGTGTCACTGATAGGACGGCTCACAGGGATCTCTGTTCTATCCTATTTCATATATAGGTTCGGTCCACTGTATGCCTGTGGTTTTCCCCCATCGTAATTAGTGCCCTGAACCACTTGCGGCAGTGTCTGCTGGGGTTGTCCCTGTGGTACATTCCCCATGTTCAGTGGTTGGACCACTTGCTGTGCACCTTGCTGCAAGCCCGCTGCCTGCTGCTGCAAGGTATAGTTTTGTGCATTGCCCTGTTGTGGGGTAGCCGGTTGATTCACCGTGCCTGTCCCCATCCCTTGATTGTTCTGCCACATGCCTTGGCTTCTGCACATGCGTGCCACATGTCCTGTCACTCCACACAGCCAACACACTGGTGGTGGTCGGGCCATCTGTCCATCTGGCATAGCTGGACTGCCCATTGGTGCGCTCTGGATACCACTTTGAACATTTTGAAAACTTCCTTGGTTACCTCTAAAGCCTCCCTGATTACTCTGCCATCCTCTTCCTCCAAATCCCCTTCCTCTCGGATAATATCCCGCGTTACCCTGATTGTTCTGCGGCAGGTTAGTAGCACATTGCTCACTCGAATCGGCTGGGCTTGTTAGCATGGCTCCCTCGAGCGCATACCTCGAGAGCTTACTTTGCACTAGCTTCGCCTCTTCTCCATTACGCGTTGCCTCTTTCTTTCGATTCTTTTCTTGCAACAGCCTACAATAATGGGCAATTGTCAACTGGATTTCGGCCCACGGTTTAGCTTCTGTTCCTACCAATTTTTTGAGTTGTTTTAGAATACATGGATAGATTTTGTCCAAGGCTCATGCCTTTCGAGCACCCACGCTTCTTGAAAATTCTGGATATAAAGCAACGGATCCAACAACATTTTTTGAGTCAATATAGCTCCCATATCGGATGTGTCTGGATATAGCATACGTAGCGCTTTCCATACTGCTGCTCTACAGTTATTAAACGGTGCTCCGTCATGAGAGGTATTAGTTATGGTTACCCTAGGGTAGCCTGCCCTTTTCTACACATACACATCGTCTGCTCTTCCTCCGAGGATAGCAATTAGGAAACCCTTGATGTCCCCTATGGCTAGGGTGACACCCCCTGTCATTTTCTCTAACTCATGTATCCACTTCCCAGCCCCCGACGTCCGCATGGGAAGTTTATTTTTAAGATTCTCACGGTCCATGTGCGGCCAAGGAATATACTGCGGTCTTGCTCCCCCTTTCTCTAATAGCGGGATTTGGAATGCACAGTCATCTCTATCTTTCTGTTTTTTTGCCGGGGTGGCGTTTCCACCTTGCCGCCTGCCTGGTAATGCTCTTAGCCTGTCCGCATAGGCAGGGGCTGATGCCCCCCTCTGACCGTGGTATCTTTGTGTCGGCTGGACTGTCCAGCGGACTTCGGTATCCTAATTGTGGACCCTCTAGCATCTGACCATCGTACCTCTACGTTCCCTGGGTGCTGCTTTTAGCACCGTCTCCCTTCGTCATACACAGTTTCTTCCGTTTCCCCTTAAGAGTCAGACTCTGAATACTCCCAGTTCACACAGCTTCTTGTATCATCTTCGTTCTGTTCAACTTCTTATCTAGGGAACGTTCCCTACTCCCACTACTTTGGGTGACATCCTCAGTGTCATATAACTGAGTGCTCTCTATGCGCTCATCTTCCCTTCCCTCTTGGGAGATTCGTTCCAGTCCCATTTAATCATATATTTTATCAATCGCTTCCCCGATGCTTCTGGTGTCGAACTCATCATCAATAATTGTCTCGCTTGTATCTGGTACTGCATCACTTTCTGGAAAGAACTCTTCTATGGCTTCCCAGTCTAAAACAGGATTGGTTTTTTCACTTCCTGCTGCAAATATTCTAAATCACGCGCCCTTTGCCTGCGCTTATGCTCTGCTTCCTCATCCATTTCTCTTTGCTTCTTCACCTCCTCTCTAGCCTTATCTACTTCCCTCATCCGTTCGTTTCTACGTTCTTTTGCCCTTCTACTTTCCTCATCTTCTCTCTTCTTCACTTTCCTTTCGTGCACCCTCCTTTCTTCCTCCAACTTTAGCATGTTCTGCCTGCACTTTTCATAGGCTGCATATTACGTGCGACTGAGCGTTATACCTTGCTCTTCGCGATATAGTTGGTCTCGCCTCAACCTATCCTTTTTTCTTGCCCTCTCGTCTCTCATAGCCATTTCTTTCTTCTTTTCCTTACTTTGCGCCTCAACAGACGGTTCACTCGGCCTTGCGTCATCACTTTCTTTTCCATCTAATTTCAATAGCATCTGCCCTCCCATCCATTCGTCCTTTGCAAATGTTACCTCATCGGTTCGTTTCCGCTTCTTTCCCTCTCTCTCTCTCTATCGAGAGGTGCACTCGTTTGTGCCTGGTCCTTCCTTTCCTCGCCTCGCCTCTTCGTCCCACGAGATCGTGGAGGCTGAGTCAATTTCCTGTTCCTTCTCTTTCGTCTCGTCACTGCTACACGCAAGTGACTCGTATGCTGGGTTGCTATAAACCGTGGCTGCCTTAAGTTCTCGTAGTGGGTAAAGGCCTTCCGACTTACTTCCCTCAACAACTGGTTCCGGTGGGGCAGGTGGCGCGGTCGGCGTCTCACCCCCCTCCGTACATACATTTAATATCCAGTCTGCGGGAGGTACTTCTTCCTTTACTTGTTCAAACATTTTACAAAGCTGGAGAACGGCAAGGCATTTCTCGAGTTTCTTCCCGCTATATGTGGCATGTAGGAACGTGGTCATGTGCTGTAAGACAGCCTTAGACAATGACCCATTCTGGGGCCACGGCATAAACATTTTATTTGCGGTGCCCTTAACCCACTCCTGGCTGTATTTCTTCAGCTTTGCTGCATGTTTTGGCAATTGCTTGCACAAGTGTGCAAGTGGGGTAACTTCTTCCATTCTTTTTTCACCAACAATGATCACAGTGTTTCAATTTTTACACTACTATGAGCGAGCACCACTTCTCCAGCTTGGGGTCTGGCATGGATTCACATAATATTCCCCGTCGTCAGGCTGGGAATCCTCGGTATAGAAAAAATCAGTATCAGTATCAGTTTTGTTTCTGATCTGTCTTTCTCAGTAGTAACCAATCACTGGTCTCTGGGTCATACTGCCCCCAGCCAATGACTGCCCTCTCCCTAAGCCCCGCCCCTGGCAGCCATCCTCAGATTTTTACCGCACGTTCAGGTGTTGGGAGTCCTCGTGCTTAGCTCTCGAGCTTTTGCTGCGTTTTCGTGCTTTTTTCAAGAGATTTTCTCTTTTTTCGGTTAAATAAAGCCTCAAGCTCCACCGTTTCTACTTCCGATCAATGGGGATCCGTTTCGGAGTTTATACGCCCCTCAAGGGTGAAGATTTCGTCGAGTTACGCTTTTGGAGGATTCCAGAAGTTCCGAGGCCTACCCCGGACATGGCCCAGGAGAAAGGGAGCTCGACGCCCGGGAAGCTGTTCAGGACCTGCCCTGGATGCCAGCTTCAGAACGTTTTCAAGGAGGACGAGCATTCGTTATGCCTCTACTGTCTCCATGAGGACAAGACGCACAAGGAAAAGGACTGTGCGTTTTGTGGGAACATGTCGGAGCGGACCATGAAGGATCGCCACCTCCGTCTCGCCAACTGGCTGGAAGGTAAGAGCTCGCCAGGCGAGAAGAAGAAAAAGAAGTCCAAGCGGTCTTCTAAGTCCTGTGAGGGTGCTCCGGCGACGGGGGCCCAACAAAAGGCTAAGCACCGTGAGTCCGCGGGCACTGGGAGCGCCGAACGGTCGGGCTCCTTGGCTGCCAGACAGGGCGCATCCTCCCCGGCGCCATCGACCACGAGCCAACGCTCTGGCTCGGGTAAGAGGAAGTCCGAGAACCTGGCAAAGCTTCTGGAGAGGCCCCGGTCGATATCGAAGTTTCCGGCAAAGGGGGAGCGAGGCTCGGACCCTCCCCCCAAGGTGAAGGCCCCAGGCGTACAGAAGGTGATGTTGGCCTTAATTCACCCTGCTATGACGTCGATTGAGGATTTCGCCGCAGCCCTGGCTCAGCCTGTGGAGGCTACACCAGTGGAGGCGCCCTCAGGTACCAGAGTCTCCCTGCCACCGCGGAGGGAGTCGTCTTTCAGGCCCATCGAGAAGACCCCCACGAAGTCCTCATTGGAAAGGGTGGGGGAGGGGTTGGTGGCTGTCGTGGATACGGACACGACCTCTGAAGAGGAGCTCCTCCAAGTCGTGGAGGAGGCCCAGCCCATCGGGAGGGATCCCGACGAGGGCGACGACGAGGGCGACGGTGACGCAGACGAGGCTCCTCAAGAGCCCTCGCTCCTGTCGTTTCCGGCGCCGCAGGACACCTCAGCGGCCATTTTGTCAGCCATCCAGTCCTTATGCTCGGAGATAAGGACTAGGTTGCCCCTTCCCCCGACGGAGGTACATGAGCCAGACCCGACGGGGGAACCGGAGCCAGGACCTTCGGAGAGCCCACCACTTAAGAGGAGGACGACGCATCCTAGGCCTCCTCTCCCGCCTCTGCGGCCTTCTCTGCCTTCCCCCCGGTCCACTACCCACGGGGATGATACAGGCATGGACACGACTACGACGGGTACGGATGACGGAGGCGACGACGGGACGTGTCCCCCGTCTCCCCCCTGCCCGGGCGTCCCCGCCAGACGAGATTGGATCCTTCCATGCTATGATTTCCAGAGCATCCAAGCTCTTCCAGCTCTGCCCCGAAGAAAAGGAGGGGTTCCTTTACCAACGGCGCATGGCTAAAAGGAAGACGGTCCTCGCCATACCTCTTCTTGATGATATCTGGGATGAGGGGCTCGACCTCATGAACCCTGCCACGGCTCCTGCGAAGAGGGACCGGTACGAGAAGTATCGGGTCCCCGACGCTGCCCCCTTGTGCCTTAGGGCGCAACCTACCCCGGACTCGGTCGTTTCGGCGGCAGTCAAGAAGAAAGCGGGGGGGGGGGGGCATCGGCCTCGACTTCAACCTCCCCTCCGGACGGCGAGGGTAGGAAGTTGGATGCGATAGGACGACGGGTCATCTCATCTGCAGCGACGACCATCAAGGCGGCCAACGCCCTGGCCATCGTAGCCCGCTACGACAGGGAGTTGTGGTTCAAGATCGCCCCTCTGTTGGACTTCCTTCCGGACCCCAAGAGGGCTGAGGCCCTGGAAATCTTACAGGAAGGTGAGATTGCCTCGGACCAAGCCATTACGGTGGCTACGGACATCGCTGACACTGGTTTCCGTCAGTTGGGCAACAGCGTTTGCCTGAGACGACGAGGATGGCTCAAGGCGACGGATTTCCGCCAGGATGTTCAGACCAAGGTTTTGGACATGCCTTTCGATGGGAACAACCTGGCAAGGCAGTTGATGAATCCCTTCAGGCGATCAAGACGGACACGGAGACGGCCCGTGCACTGGGTGTGCTCCAACAGCGACGGCCGTCCTTTCGGAGCTCCGGAGGCAGACAGGGTGCCTCCAAGGGAGCCGGCAGCAGCTCCTCTACGTACCGTCAAGCAGCAAGGTCTTCGTCGCAGGAGGCCTACAGGGGACGCAGCAAGTCAGGTGGATCCCGCCGTCGTTGCCAAGGTGGTCAAGGAGGCAAAGCGGCCTCCAAGCAAGATTGAACCGTCCGTCGGGTCGGGCCCCCGCCGAAGCACCCCGGTGGGAGGCCGGCTGACGAAGTTAGTCAGCGTGTGGGAGTCCATCTCCACCGACCGTAGGGTGCTGGACGCCCTGGCCCTGGGCACGCCCTCGAGTTCCAGAAGAGGTGCCCCCTCATTCCTCCCGTGGCCAGGAAGGAAAATCACGTCCCTCAACTGCTGTTGGAAGTAACGGCGATGCTCAGGCAAGGTGCCATCGAGCTCGTCCCGAAGAGGCTTCGGGGCTCTGGCGTTTACTCAAGATACTTCCTCGTGAAGAAGACAGGAGGATGGCGTCCCATCCTGGACCTGCGACGACTTAACAAACACATCAAGGCACAGAAGTTCCGGATGGTCACCCTCCAGCACGTGCTGGGACAGCTAGAGGAGGACGATTTCCTGTCGTCGTTGGACTTGGAGGATGCTTACTTCCACATCCCTATTCTAAAGAGACACCGAAAGTTCCTCAGGTTCGTGGTCCAAGGGCGGCACTACCAGTTCAAGGCCCTCCCGTTCGGATTAAAATCGGCGCCCAGGGTGTTCACCAAGTGCCTAGCACCGGTGGCGGCGTGGCTGCGCCTGCAGGGGATCCACGTCTACCCCTACCTGGACGACTGGCTCATACGGGCAAGGACAAGGGAGGTCGCCGTGGAACACACTGCGAAGACCGTCCAGCTGCTCACGGACCTAGGGGTCTCCATCAACTTTCCAAAATCCCACCTGGTCCCGTCGCAAGTCACCCTGTTTCTGGGAGCACAGCTCGACACAGTGGCGCGGCGGGCCTCACCGTCGGAGGAAAGGATAAGGACCATCCTAGGAGAGGTGCAACGTCTGCTGGCCACGGACGTGGCCAGAGTGAGGTCTATCAAGTCCCTCCTCGGAATGATGTCCTCCTGCATTTATCTGGTGCGCCACTGCAGACTTCGGATGCGGCCCTCGCAAGAATTCCCCGACGCCCACTGGATCCAGACGACGGGCAGCTTCGAGGACAGGATCCAGCTCGACGAAGCGTTCCGTCAGGCGATACGATGGTGGGGTGTCCGCTCTCATCTGACAGCGGGAACAGGTTTCCTAGCCCCGGCCCACCAGGTGACGGTGACGACGGATGCCTCCCTGGAAGGTTGGGGAGCGCACACCGGGGGTCTCCACGCGAGAGGCCTTTGGCTCCCAGAGGAGAAGACTCCACATCAACATCTTGGAGCTCCGTGCAGTATTCTGGGCCCTCAGGTCCTTCCTTCCGTCCCTCAAAGGCAAGGTGGTGAGGATCTTCACCGACAACACCACCACAATGTTTTACATTCGGAAGCAGGGCGGAACCAGATCCCCTGCCCTATCCAAGGAAGCCCAGGATCTGTGGCATTGGGCCGTCGCCCAAGGGATGTTTCTGGTACCCTTTCATCTGGCGGGGATAAAAAAACACCATTGCCGACTCACTCAGCAGAGAGCTGCGCTCGTGCCACGAGTGGGAACTGCGCCAGGATCAAGTGGACCGACTCTTCCGACGATGGGGCAAACCCCAGATCGATCTCTTCGCAACGGCAGCGAACTCCAAGTGCCGGAGGTTCGCCAGCAGGTTTCCCCAACCGAGGAGCATGGGCGATGCTTTCTCGTTCCCCTGGGACGGCCTGTTCCTTTATGCATTCCCGCCGTTGCCATTGCTACTCCAGCTCGTCAACCAGCTTAAGAGGTCCCGTTGCAGGATGATCCTCGTCGCACCGGCGTGGCCGAGGCAGATCTGGTTCCCGGACCTTCTGGACATGTCCGCGTCCACACCAGTCAAGCTGCCGACGGACGCGGATCTTTTCTCCAGAGAAGGAGGCGCCATTCTTTATCACGAACCAGAGTCGCTGAACTTGCAGGCCTGGCTCCTGCAGCACTAGAGTTTGGAGGATACGACATCCCGGCCGACTGCAGAGAGTTTCTTGCGAAGGCCAGGGCATCCTCAACTCTCAGGTGCTACGGACACAAATTGAAGAGGTTCTCTGTCTGGTGCCGTGCACAGAAGATTAACCCTCTGCGGATTACGGCCCCTCAAGAATTGTCGTACCTATTGTCTTTGGCCAAGGCTGGCCTATCTCACGCTTCCATCAAGGTACATCTGGCTGCCGTCTCACGTTACACCAGAACTACAGGACGGGCGTCCTTGTGGTCTCATCGACTGGTGAAGGAATTTATGAAAGGACTGTTCCGATCATTTCCTGCCGGTGAAGGCCCCTGCCCCGGTGTGGGAGCTCAACGTGGTGCTGACTAGGCTCATGGGGGCCCCATTCGAGCCTATGCATTCAGTGCCTTTGAAGTTTGTCGTGGAAGACAGCATTCCTCGTGGCCATCACCTCTGCACGACGAGGGGGAGAGATCCAGGCCCTGTCTTTCAAGCCTCCATACTTGATGTTTCACGACACGAGGGTGGTGCTGAGGACGCACCCCTCCTTCATGCCCAAGGTGCCGGCGGACTTCCACCTCAACGAGCCCTTGGTGTTGCCAGTTTTCTTCCTGTCGCCTTCGTCGCCGGCTGAGAGGACTCTGCGCTCGCTGGATGTAGCTACAGCGCTGAGGTTCGACATGGACCGCACAACGAGTTTTCGGAAGACATCACAGCTGTTTGTGAACTTTGGACCTGTGAATCAAGGGAAGGCTCTCTCGAAGACTTCCATTTCCAGTTGGCTCTCCGGCTGCATCATGCACTTAAACCGTTTGGCAAATCGACCGTTGCCAGGCCGTCCGAGGGCCCATTCGACCAGAGTGATCGCTGCTACCACGGCGTTCCTGTCTGGTGTGCCCCTGCTCGACATCTGCAGGGCTGCTACGTGGAGGTCGACGCACACCTTCACGAGATTCTACTGCGTCGACCGGGATTCCAGGGAGGACTCCAGAGTCGGCCAGGCAGTGCTGCGCAACCTGTTAGCCTAAGGTGAGCCTGATGTGGAGGTAAGAATTGCTTAATGTTGAGTTGTTGTATTGCTTGATATTGAGCCTTTTGCCACCTCCCGTGGTTGTGCATGTGTATACTGCTATGTATACTTATATTCATGAGCGTGTGAATCCATGCCAGACCCCATGCTGGAGAAGGAACAAGTTGCTTACCTGTAACTGTTCTCCAGCATGGGTCTGGCATGGATTCACATGCGAACCCTCCCGCCTACCCCTCTGCAGCTCTTCACTTGGTCATACTGCCACTTCACGTGCTACCAAATCTGAGGATGGCTGCCAGGGGCGGGGCTTAGGGAGAGGGCAGTCATTGGCTGGGGGCAGTATGACCCAGAGACCAGTGATTGGTTACTACTGAGAAAGACAGATCAGAAACAAAACTGATACTGATTTTTTCTATACCAAGGATTCCCGGCCTGACGACAGGGAATATTCATGAACATTTGAATCCATGCCAGACCCATCCTGGAGAACAACAGTTACAGATAAGTAACTTGTTCCATACACAGGCTCCAAAACTTTTCCGCAAACTTTTTACACCAACAGTTTTACTCAAAACACATCAATTCAGTGGCGATTCCCTCTCATTTACAGAATCGCGTAAAACAAAAATGCATTACCATCATTTAATATCACAATAATTCCATATTCAGCATACACAGAACATATAGGACAGATGCTTGACAGACTAGATAGACACCAGCTGGTCAACGTATACCGGCCTTCTAATTATTACCCCGTCATGGGATTTGAACTACCCCTTTATGACGTCTTTAAACGTCATCGTAGCCTAGCGTCCCCCTCTCTGTGGGCTCTGGGTTCAAGTTCCTCCTGACCACTCTTTAAAGCGCAGGAACAAGTGAATTTTACAGTTTTTCTCTCGGGTGCCCTGCCGGTATCCCTAGCAGTTTTTAATCTCGGGTGCACCCCCGGTATTCCGCTACATCTGTCTTCCTTTTATACTCGAGCCATTAACCTACTATATATATATTTCTGAGGCTTGTGGAATCTGCTTAGATCACATGCTGTGCATAGGCCGACATCTAGTGGAAGCTGCGGAGTATTACAGTTTGTTTTTCGAAACTCGAAAATGGGCGTCGACACAGAGCGTGCCAATAATACTATCCCTAGTGTGACGTCCACTGTATCCAAGATCCCTCACGCGTCTAGGAGCCTCAGATTGTTTTTTTCCGCCATACTGGTCGGAAGCATTTTGCGGAGTCCCCTGGCCTTAGCCATACTTTTGCTAAAATGTAAAATAATAATCTATTGACATCCTTCCCCACCCCAACGTCGAACTTCGACACTCGACGCCGGCTGGAGAAGAAATCGACCGTCGGCTGCTGCACGACGGATTTGGGCCTCGGAAGGCCGCTGGCCTCGGCCGTTGCAAGTAGGGAGAGTGGGGGGTGGTACATACTCTGCACTCTTGGTATATAGGTACACCTTATACATTTCCTACACTTAACAGCCCGCTGCCTCAAGGTGCGTATGGAGGGTACCCCTTTTCAATTCTGCCCCAAGTGCAATCGCAAATACCCTTGGGTCGACAGGCACGCCACGTGCAATCTCTGCTTGCCGAGGGACCACCCCGAAGCGAACTGCAGAGCGTGTAGTAGGTTTAAACCTAAGACACTTAAGGACCGTTCGACGAAGCGTTGGGCCCACCACACTAGGCAGGCGGCCATGGCAGAGGAGGGCACCTTCAGCGATGGCAGCGACGCCGTACTTTCGGACGGTGAGGGCATTACGGCGTCTAAAGACAGCCGAGCGCAGGTCCCCGACCTCGGAAGGTCGTCCGGCAGGGTGGCTATGGGGAAGACCCCCGGCGACACAAGCGCTTCACATACTACACACACTAAACACACTAAGTCCAACCGAGACTCGACGACGTCGAGTTCTCGGAAAGAGGCACAGACAGAACGGTCCGATTCGGTGTCCTCTGGGCGCTCTCGATCAAGATCGCCGCATGACTCCAGGCAATCATCCACTCTTGCCAAGAGTGCCTCGCTCCCTATGCTAACAGAAGTTCGATCGTCGGAAGACTAAGACGACTTCCACCCCCAGGCCGCGCTCCAGCAGTCAGAGCCCGCAGTTAAAGCCAGCCAGGCCCCATGCTCGAAGGACAGGGACACCTCTCCCGAACCTCGACGCCAGGCGTCGAAAAACTCCGGAACCACTAAGGGACAGGGAAAACATTTTTCTACGCACGGGGAGGGGGGAAAACAGCAGAAGAAACTACCTGTGCATTCTTCCACACCTGTGAAACACTCTACCCCCCCCTAAACAGACAGACAAGCCCAGGTCTGCTGATAGGTCCACAACCAGCAAAGCTACTCAAGATAAATCCCATAGACTTGCTGAGAGAGTCATTCCCAGTTCCAAAAAATGGTCCAGTGAAGACATAGATAGGGTCATGTCAAGAATGTCTTCTTTGGCTGATTTTTATGATAAAAATCCAGAACATTTCCTCTCGTATGATCCACAAGGGGCCACACCCTCAGGCTCTACTGATCCTATCCCCCTGAGTAAAAAGGCCCGGTTTGCAACTCCGATGAGGTCAGAACCCTTCGAGGTACAACCTTACGCAAGACCATACTCACGGTATCAAGGAGAGGCTTCCTTTTGTGAGGACCAAGAATTTGGTATGATAGAAGAGCAAACCGGGACGTGCTACTATGGGGATGATGAGGACCTGAAAGAGGAAGAGGATGACCCGGAAACATACAGACTAGATTTCCTGGTAGAGAACGAGGCCCCGGTTACCGACTCCCCGGACGCTAACCAACCCCTCCTAAATGATGTTCTCGCTCGCGCAGCAGAACATTTCCACATTGACACCCACGGTGTACAGGAGGAAAGGGACTTCGCAGAAGAGTTAGTGGGAGAAAGGCGGCCTGTTGCCCAGACCATCCCTATCCTTCAATCCATTCAGCGGAGAATAGATCTGTCCCTGGTGAACCCAAACCTCACCAGAGCAGTCAATCCCAGGGTTGAAAAACTTTTCAGGGTGGCACAGTCTGACACTCTCTATATAAGAGAACATCTGAAGCCAGACTCCCTAGTTGTCACCAACACTCGTAAGAGGGCTGGGACACCCTTGTCTTCGTCAGAAGCTCCTCCCGACAAGGAGAGCAAAAAACTATACGGTTTCGGCAGGAAGGTAGCCTCAACGTCCGCCTATCAAGCAAGGATTGCTAACTCCACCACCCTGTTGGCCAGCTACAACTGCCATCAGTGGGAAGAAGTCGCGGCACTCATAGCCTCTGCTCCTGAACCGTTAAAGGGCCAATTAGCTCGGATTTCCGCAGAGGGTAGAGCCGTGTCTGGTTGCATTTTGGAAGCAACCTTCGACGCCGCGGACAACGCAGGCAGATTGATAGCGGAGGGCACTGTTATCAAGAGACATGCGTGGTTACAGCAGTCTGGTTTTAAAGCAGAAACCCAGGCATCATTGTTGGACAAACCGGTGGAAACCGATCTGTTGTTTGGTAAGGCGGTCGAAGACGCACTGAAAAATGCCAAGGACGAATACGAGACACTCAAATCCCTTGGCCAGTTAACCAATAAACCCCCTAACCAGAGAGGGAATAGTAATTTTCGTCGCCCACGCGGCCAAAATTCCCAGAGAGGATCTAACTATTCCCAGGGGCAGGGTACACAGTGGAACAACAACCAACAGTCTACCCAGGGTTACGGCAGAGGTAATAGGAGAGGTTGTGGTAAAGGCAGAGGCAGCCCCAGCAAGGGAGGCGGCAGGCCCCACCAAAGCAGTGACGCTCAGTTCAGGGTCCCTTCTCACGCAACCCCAGTAGGGGGACGCATTTCAAACTTCACCCAGGCTTGGGAAGGGATCACATCAGACAGATGGGTGCTGTCAACAGTATCCACAGGATATTGTATAGAGCTACTGCAGCGTCCCCGGAACCATCCTCCACGACAAAGAGTACACTCCTTAGAACATCAGAAGATTCTCCTCGAGGAGATCGCCATTCTTCTACAAAAGGACGCGATAGAACTCGTCCCGGGACACCAGGTAAACAAGGGTATTTATTCAACTTACTTCCTTGTGCCAAAGAAAGACTTGACAATGCGCCCAGTATTGAACTTACGGCCTGCCAACAAGTATGTCAAGCCCCAAAAATTTCGTATGACCACGCTACAAGAGGTAATCCCCCTCCTAAAAAAGGGCGATTACATGGCAACCTTGGATATGAAAGATGCTTATTTTCATATTTCCATGTTCCCAGCGCACAGAAAGTACTTGCGCTTCAAGGTGGACAGTCGACACTACCAATTCAAGGTACTGCCCTTCGGGATAGCTTCAGCACCAAGGGTATTCACCAAGGTACTGTCGGTGGTGGCTGCACACCTACGCAGGGAGACAATCCCAGTGTACCCTTATCTGGACGACTGGCTCATAACGGGGGAAACCCCAGGAATTTGCAGGACAAACATTCAAAGGACTATCGACCTCCTCCACGAGTTAGGCTTCTCAATCAACGAGAAGAAGTCAAGCCTGGTGCCAAGCACCTCAAAACAATTCCTAGGAGCAATCCTGGATACCCTGGAGGGGTTGACCTTTCCTTCAGAAGAAAGAATTCGGAATATACTACTGCAAATTCCGCATTATCAGTCCGGTCAACAAATAACCGTACGCAAAGCAATGCGTTTACTGGGCATGATGGCGTCATGTATTTACCTGGTCCCCCACACGCGCCTGCACATGCGTCCCATGCAGGAATGGTTGGCGAAACAGTGGTCTCAGGCAAGTGGTCAGTGGGACGATCTAGTGGTCGTTTCGCCAACACTGGTACAAAGCCTTCACTGGTGGACAAGAGAGAATCTCGCACAGGGGAAACCCTTTTATGATCCCGAAGTACAGGCAGTAGTCACTACAGATGCATGTCTGACGGGGTGGGGAGCTCACCATCTCCACCACACAGCTCAGGGTCTCTGGTCTCACTCAGTGGCCAAGAACCACATCAACCTGCTAGAGCTTCTGGCAGTATTCAGAGCGCTTCAGGCGTTCGAGCCCCACCTACTAAACCTGTCAGTGCAAATCTGGACGGACAGCACTACAGCCATGTTCTACCTGAACAAGCAAGGAGGGACTCGCTCGCCAAATCTGTCCAAGCTTGCCCAGAAAATCTGGATATGGGCACTCAGACGGAACATCTTCCTGCCATCACAACATGTTCCAGGGGAGCTCAATTCCCTAGCGGATGCTCTGAGCAGAGACTCCCTCCCAGAGGAACACGAATGGGTTCTTCACAGAGAGGTCGTAGAAGATATGTTCTCTCAGTGGGGTTTCCCCACTATAGACTTATTCGCCACAAGCGAAAACAAACAATGCCCAGGATTTGCATCCAGGTTCCCCCAACCAGACTCCCAGGGGAACGCCCTGTGGATGAACTGGTCAGGGATGTTTGCGTACGCTTTTCCACCAACTCCTCATCAGGAAAGTGGTGAACAAGATGAACAGGGAATTGATGACGCTCGTCCTAGTTGCTCCCATGTGGGCAAGACAACCGTGGTTCCCACACCTACGCAGGATGGCAGTGTGCGAGCCCATCAAACTTCCAGCCTGGTACAACCTACTGTCCCAGCACCAAGGTCAAACAGTGCACCAGCAACCTAACTCAATGAACCTGGCAGCATGGCTCCTGAGGTCATAGAGTTTGGACACCTCAATTTGCCACAGAGGTGTATGGACATCCTAAAGTAATCTAGGAAACCAAACACAAGGCACTGTTACTTTGACAAGTGGAAGAGGTTCGTTATCTGGTGCCAGAGTAGACAAATCAACCCAGTTGATTGCACTCCTTCCACTATTGTTACATACATGCTCCACCTGGTAGATGCAGGATTGGTTTTTAACTCACTGAAAGTACACCTGGCAGCCCTGTCGGCTTACACCACTTCCCATAGCAAGGTTTTGTGGTGAAAAGTACCAGTAGTTAAAGTCTTCATGGAAGGAGTAAAGAGACTTCACCCTCCTATTTCAAACCCACCACCAGGGTGGGACCTTAATGTGGTGCTAGCCAAGCTCATGGGCCCCCCTTTCGAACCCATGCATAAGAGCAGTCTCAAACACCTGACTTATAAAACGGCCTTCTTAGTAGCTATTACTTCTATAAGAAGGGTCAGTGAAATTCAGGCTCTGTCAGTGCAGGATCCCTTCTTTACTATCCATAAAGACAAACTGGTTTTACGCACACACCCTAGGTTCTCACCTAAATTTATATCAAAATTCCATGTAAACCAGTCCATCGAGCTTCCGGCTTTCTTCCAGAACCCGCAAAGCTCGGCTGAGGTGAAACACACAGATGTGCGTAGGGCAGTCCTCTACTATGTAAATAAAACCAGACCGCTAAGAAAAACAGATCAACTGTTTGTCTCCGTAGCTACAGGCAGAGAGGGGGATCGCGTCTCTAAAGGTGCCATCTCGAAGTGGATTATTAACTGTATCCAGCTGTGTTACTCACTCTCTGAAAAAACTCTGCCTTTCACGCCAAGGGCCCACTCTACTAGAGGCATTGGGGCCACTCTGGCTTTCATTGCAAATGTACCCCTTGACACCATTTGCAAAGCAGCTACTTGGAGCTCTATTCACACTTTTACTCAGCATTACTGCATTGACACCCATTCCAAGGCAGATACACAAGTGGGACAAGCGGTTCTAAGACACTTATTTGCTCATGACCCTTCTCACATCCCACCTCCTTCTTCTGGTACTGCTCGCTAATCTATGCACAGCATGTGATCTAAGCAGATTCCACAAGCCTCAGAAGGGATACATTACTCACCGTAATCGTATTTCTGATGCTTGTATCTGCTTAGATTCACATGCGACCCACCCTTCCTCCCCTCTGAGAGAAGGCGCATGATTGCTTGTAGTCTTACCTTTCTGTCTATCTGCTTGGATTATCTGTACTCACGCTACTCCTCATGCTACCTCATGTCAGAAAAAATACAATCTGAGGCTCCTAGACGCGTGAGGGATCTTGGGTACAGTGGATGTCACACTAGGGATAGTATTACTGGCACGCCCTGTGTCGACGCCCATTTTCAAAAAACAAACTGTAATACTCCGCAGCTTCGACTAGATGTCGGCCTATGCACAGCATGTGAATCTAAGCAGATACAAGCATCAGAAATACGATTACGGTGAGTAATGTATCATATATATATATATATCGTCTTCTCTACCTCTAACTATTTTATCTTTCTCCGCCACGCTCCGTTACCTTTCCCCCACTTGCTCTAATGCCTATAAGTCATTTGCCAAGGTAACGAGTTTCATTGTTTCACTCACCGATTGTTTCTTTTCCTCTCCGGGATCACCGCCCCTTCCTCTTCCCGCTTTATGGTTTTCGTCCGATCCGCTTCCCGTGGGAATGAAAAGGGTTATGCTTGGAAAAGCGGTTTCCTTCAGACCCACTGCAGATTTTTGGGAGTAAATACACTATCACTGTCCACGGGAAGCTTCTCGGCCTTCTCAGCCGGAATAGCGAAAGGACTCTGTAACCGGAGGCCCAGAGTTACTTCGTGCCGTCGGTTTAAAGGTGTCTTATAACTATATTAATCAATTATCAAAAATCGATGGCTGAAGCCATCCTCACGCTACCAAGTGTTGACAAGGAGAGGTAATTACTGACGGGCCCTTTGGTCAGCACTCACCCTTGAAAACTTGTAATACAAGATAGCTGCACCATGCAAGGACAGAGTGCAGGATTCACATACTCCGGCAAAAATCAATAATCAGGACTCAGTAAATTGGCAAAGGGAAGTCTGTTTAATGATACATACATCAGCTTATGGAAATCGGAAGCATCGCGAACACCTGTCTCGCCCCGACTTCCTTGAACTTCAGTACAACAGCCTCTTTTATGGGTAAACTTCATCATCAATGACGTACACTTCTATAAAAAATCATCATGCAATATAATTGGTTGGGAAAGGTAACTTGTATAGGTGTTACATCTGTATATGAAAATAAGGCATACGGATTGGATAACTCTTATCGGATGGGCATCTATGTCCATCCCTCTACACCACACGCGATTTACGTCACTACAAGTACGACGACACATTGGTTACAATGTCTATACGACCCTAGATTACATGGTCCCTTGTGATTGGGCGAGTTACACCCCTAAACATAAATATCCACTTTAATTAGCAGCATGCAGAATAGACACCCTGCTGCCTGGTGTCCCAAGATTCACCCTGCCTCCCTTCCATCAATCGGTGGTTTAGGGCTATGTGTCAATTAGTTGGCTGGGTATGGCCTCGGATCTGTGGTCGCTTATCAGGAAAAGTTATGGCACCCTCTGGTTCTGGATGACATCAGGCGGTGGTACATCTTCGCGCCTGTCTGGTCACGTGTTGGTCCACCGTGAATCTGCTTCAGTTTCCAACCTTTTGTGCATTTAATTCTGTATGCGCTTGGCCACCTGCATGGGCCTCTCTTATCTTGACCTTCACGGGCGGGCTGGCATGCTCTGAAGTTGGAGCCTCGTGAGCTCATGCTCACCTCCCCTTCTCTGGTTGACCTTGATTTCCCCGGCATGAGCCATCCTTTAAGTTTTGATCCCGCTCTTTTCCTCCGTTTGGGCCTGGATATGAAACTTGGCCAGTCAGGCCTTGGCCGCCTGGGAGTACTTCTGCTTATACAAAATGGAGTCGCACGTGTACATTGTGCTACATTGAGGTAGACATATATAGTTGGTGCTTGCCGCCCTAACTTCTACTAAGCATTGCAAGCAGACTCGATTACTTAGCATCATGCGTTTCAAGCTTATTTACACACGTTCAATATGGCGGTTGCTTCCATCTTGTCTCTTGGCACCATTCTCATACTTTTTCAGTGTCTTTCCCCTTCGTCCATTACAATTAGCCTTGCAGTTGTCGGTACTGGCATGCATAGCTTTCAGTAGCCACTTCTGGTTGTTCTCGGGGCTGCCCAGGCCTATTTCCATTGGCCTTCTATTAAGGCCTTCGGGTTTCCTCGTGGACAGTCTGTAAATACTCGTCGTTTCGTACCAATGGCAGGTACGGTTGTCTGATTGGGTACCGTGCTGCCCAGGGTTGCCTGGTTATGGGCATTTCTACAGGTATTGATCTTCTAATGTACACAGGGCAGAGGCCCATTGCAGCTCTTTGTTGGTTCAGCTGCTCCTCGTACGTCACATACCTTGGCGAGTACCTTACTGGCAACTCGCAATGGGGGGCGGGGGTGCAGGTCGTATCTGGGATCTCCTCTACACTGGAAATGGTCTAAAATAACCCCCCCGCTCCCGGCGTTCCATGTCTCTTAAATCGACATTTGCAACCAGACCATAATCTGCATCCAATTTCTACTGTTGCTTTAATTCCCTCTGTAGTCACTACTCAGATTACTCTGTAGTGCTAAGATCACGAGGGCTCTAAAAACACCACAATAAGTGCTGTAATAAGGTGACGCCCCCTCATATCGCTCGTTGAACACCAACGTATTCTGAATCTTTCATGCGCAATACTCGTAACTTACCCTGCGTTAATATGTCTCGTGGTATAGAGTGCACGACATCTGTCCACATCACTGTGATAACCAGAAATGCTGTGGGCATACAAAGTGCGCCATCTTGGAAATGCCGGATATCCGGCATAAACTCACTGAATATTTTTATATGTTAAAAGTATTTGTACCGCGAACCGTCACCAACGGAGTTGGATCCCAGGCACTCTTACGGATCTGTAAATGATAAGGTGGGATGGGTTAGTAAGGTGAAGAGGGAGTAGGATAGTGAGAGGAGTGGTGTTCTGTTGGCAGCTTCAACTCGGTATACACCGGGTGCTGAGCTTTGGTGCGAGTATTGGATCAGTGTCAGTCCGCGTGTGGTGTTGGTGCAGCTTGTGTTGCGGTGTGGTGAGTGCGGCTTTGTTGTGCGAGAGATGGTTGTGTGAGTTTTTTGAGTGAGTTAAGTATGCAGAGAGTTTGAGCTTATATTGGTTTGTGGGTTATCCGACATTTAACATGCTAACATTTACAGTTCTGTACAAGTGTGGCACTCGCTAACCTTCACAATCCTATCTAGATGCGGCGCAGGCTAGTGTTCACAATTCTAAGTGTGGGCATGCTAACATTCACAATCCTATCTAGATGTGATGTGGCTAATGTTCATAATTCTAAGTGTGGCACACGCCAACATCCAAGTTTCAGCCAAGTGTGGCAGATGCCAACATTCACATCTAGACGCGGCTAATGGTCACAATTCTATCTAAGTGTGGGCATGCTAACATTCACAGTCCTATCTAGATGCGATGCAGGCTGATGTTCACAATTCTATCTAAGTGTATTGAGAATATTGGCTGTGTATACAGTATAAGAGTGTGCAGGGGACAGGACGATTCTACTTTAGGATCTTATTTTGTCTTTATGTATTTTCTCTCTTCCTCCCCCCTGCTGATTTCCTGTCTGATACAGCACTGGTCACCTGGCTACCCTCTGATTTCGGTCCCAGTTCCCTGCCCCCCAGTTGCACACCCGCACTGCCTCCTGGCAACCCTTGCACTCGGGTCTGTATCTGTAACCCTACAGTCCCCCTACCTGCACTTTTGGACACCTACTGTCTGCACTTACCCTTTCTCCTGCTGGCCGCACTTCTTGTTATTGTTTTGATCCCATGTACAGCACTGCCCCCTCCCCCTCCCCTGCACTTGCACAATCTCAATGTAACATGCCCTAGTAAGATCGTTGTCTCTGTCCTCCCTCTGTTCCCCCTTCCTTGCTTCGTCTAGCCTTAAAACACTTGTGTATAGGCGTGTTACAAATGCCATATCATCAAGATATTTGCAAAGATCTTACAATTTGACTTAATCAACTTAACTGGTCTATAGTTCTTGGGTAATTCACTATCTTTGTTGTTTTTGTCAAATGGTATTAGAAAGGCTTATGTAAAGGAGCCCATTGACTTGCCTGCCTTATCTTTTTTTATCTTAAGATACGGAGCCAATGCTTTACCAGCTTTAGAGGATGATTGATATATTTTGGACTTTAATTTCATGACTACACCACATGCCTGCTCAGTATATTTTTTATTAATAGAAAACAGAGGGTTAGGATTTGTTTAAGAAAAGCATCGCTAGCAGGAGTATTGTATTTTGTCTCAAGAGCTCTTATTAATTGTACATATTGTACAGGGCATCTAAACCTTTCCTGGCCTCTTTCTTTCTTTTAGCTACAAATGAGATACGTCCCTATAGAGCTGCTTTATAAGCCTCCCAATTGCTAGCCGTAGAGGTGTACTCATCCTTATTAATATGAAGGAAACAATTGTGAAATTCAAAAAAGGATTTTTGAAAGTTGACGTCTTGGAGGAGTAGTGCGTTGTTAAATCTCCATCTGCTAATGAGATCCTCAACGCATCCTAATTCAATATTAGTGATAACAGGAGAATGGTCTGATATTAGTTTGCATTCAGTAGTGGAGTCAATTATTACAAATGCTAAAGATTTGGTAACACATGTATAGTCAATACGTGATAGTGAAGCATGTGAAAGGTAAAGTACAGATAATTTGGATGCGAGAGCCTCCATGTGTCAACAACTCCTATTTCAGCTAAGCATTTGGTTAATTCGGTATGAGATTTACTACATCAGAATTGACATAGGGATATCTTATCTACAAAGGGTCAATAACATTATTGAAATCACCACATATCAAATTGGGAAGGTCTGACTGTAAAATAATTTGTTTTATTTCCCTCCGAAACTCAGTGTCAGGATTAGTGGCCCCAAATAAATTAATAGAGAAGATTTGGGAGTTAATTAATAGTTTAGCTAAAACCCATCTACCATTGGAATCGGTATCCTTATGTAGCACCTGATGATAATTGGTGCCTTTTTTGATTAGGATCGCAACTCCATTCCGTTTGCCATCGGCCTGGCTCGCTATCACTTCACCAGCCCAACATTTCCTTAGTTTCATGGATTCTTGTAATGATGGATGGGTTTCTTGCAGGCAAGCAGTAGTTAGTTTAAATCTATTATGAGCCAATACCCTCTGACCTTTAATTGGTTTGTTAGGACATTTAACATTCCATGTCATACATTTCAATGCCATAGTATAAAGAGGAGTAATAATAGTAACATTAACACAAGGTAAACCTAGAGGTTTTGTTCAGTGCATGGTTGTCTTCCACTTATCTAAAGATTTACACAGTCTAGACCAGGGGTCTCCAACCTTTACGTTGGCAAGAGCTACTTGTAGTTAACGGCCAATAGGCGGGAGCTCCTGGTGAGAGCTGCTGGGGTGGTGATGTCCATGAGTATGAGAACCTGTACCAAGATTATTTTGTTCCATTTATTTGCTCTTTATATACAACAAGGAATAAGGTGCATTTATCATATTAACAACTTCAAAAACATCTTTATTACATTCTTTTTGTATTAGTAGCTGTCTCCTACAAATTGTCAAAAAGGATCAGAATGTAGGAGACTAATCAGGACATACAATGTGAAGGCTGACACTGCTTGCTATACACTAGTGCTCAGTAATTTGGTCTGCAGCTTGAAACAGCACAGCACTCAGATGCTGTTGGATGGGATCAAAGTTTTGATGTCAAGCAGTTCATCTGAAAAGGGCATATTTGCAGAGCCAGCCAATCCTAGTGCAGCTATCCTACTTGCCACAGTGTTTGCACCTAACTGCACACCTGATATGGCAGACATAAATTCAGGACAGTTTTCAAAATCTTTACCAACAGGCTGTCACTGGAGTCGCTGCACCCTACACAATTGCAACATTTGCAAATGAACATTTGTTTTCATCAAATAATTAGCAACTTTGAAGGATGACTCTGTAACAGAATTTGCACTGCAGCATTTAGTTTATCAACTTTTTAGGATCGCAGACGGCTTTCCTTGGAAGCATTACTTTCCTAGTTTGTGTGTATTATTACATTTTCGTTTTATGCTGGAAGAAAAAAAATGGTTTCCCACTCTGGATGCAATAGGGCATCTTTTGACATTTTGTTGGATGGTACATGCGCATCTTTCTTCAGGATTTCAACAGGGGCTGTTTGTGGCTTTTTTGATGCTGCATGTGCACAGTAAATCTGGGGAGTATTTCAATCAATATATTATACTTAAATAAAATTCAGAATGTACCACATTTTGCTTTGTCAAAATAAAATCCTCTGCCAGTTTAGCATATCCCCAATTCATGCAATTTGCTCACATGCCAAGTCAGAGAATTTAGTCATGGAAAAGTAGGTTAACTATCCTTTAATGTTTTCATGTCAAAATAATTGGCAAGGTTGAAGAAATGTAAATGTGGAAACCATGTGATCAAGTTATGTGCAAAAAGTGTAAATCACAGGGCTAAAATAACATGTAGTTTTAGAGCGATGACTTGAAACCTGCACAAATCGTATAGCTACCCAACCAGCCACAATACATCATTAGATAAAATTCAAAGGGAGAATGGTTGTAGCGAGGGGCAACTAATTCATAATGAGCGACCTGACACCCATCTGCCCTTTATGAAGGAGGCAATAACACAGAACAGCTCACATGATCACCTCCTCTAGAAGAGCTCACATGATCACCTCCTCTAGAAGAGCTCACATGATCACCTCCTCTGCATGTGGGAATCGTGCAGGTAATTCTGGTCCATGACCAATGGGCCATGCCTGGATTGCACATGCAGCTCCCTCAGACATATGAGAATTTTCCATGTGTTAGAGAATTACTTGTAAATTGGATAGTGTGTTGCCCAATTGTTTAGGAAAAACACTGCTCCTAAATTGCACCATTGCAACCAAGTATTGAAAGGCTGAAAACCCCCTGCCAGAATTTGAACATATTCATGCAGGTTCCCCACAGATCTCTTTAGATCTCCCCATTTGTGTACATAGCCAAAGGGGATCAGCCCCATTAATTGTTCTACTATCCAATGGCTCTCCTCGGTGTTCTCTCCCCTTATTTACCATCCTGGTTTGTACAGTGTTCTGTTACTTAGTAGCTAGGTTTAAACTATATTAATCATATACATATCAAGGAATATACATACAAACCACTGCTCATTTTTACCACCCAATTACTTAATTTGTATTCTTGTTTCGTAATAAAAAGGCTGACACAGAAATCTCAAATCATGTTTTTTAAGTCCTGGCATGTGACTTTACATTCCTGTTTAGTTTTATAAATGTAGTGGCAAGCACAAGAATGCAGTGTGCAAGTAGTTTTCCACATTTACATAAGTGAGCGGTTGAATTCCCATATTGGGACATGCATAGAGGTGGGCTCCTCCATATCACAGCAAATTCCATCTTAACCTTTGATACAGTTGGGGTACTACTGCCTTTCAGTATGTTCAATAAAAAAGAATGCAAAGTTTCACCAAAAACATCAACACTTAATGCTAGATGTACCTTTTTTCTTGCAAGCTGGGGCACGGATTGTCTTTTTTCTACACACAAGAGCACACACATCCACACTCGCCAAAAACCTGTAATATGTTCAAATTCTGGCAGGGGGTTTTCAGCCTTTCAATACTTGGTTGCAATGGTAGCTTTATTTTCCCCATTCTGATTGAAAGCCTACAAATACTAGCATGCAAAGTAATGCTAACCGGAGTAAATCTAAAGAAACACAGTGAGACTAAAACCTTGTTTCACATGGCATGCACATTTTTGCACTCCTTCCGTTTTTAATCACCCATCATTTGCATTTCTTGGTGACAATGGCCAAAACGCATATTTCGGAATTGATTTTGTTATTGATATGTAACCCCTTGCTGTGACACTGCCCTGAGCCATTCGAGCCCCAATGCAGCCCCTCCTCTCACTGTGCACACAGCTTTTAACGGTTTGCTTTGCAAGAAGAGAAGATCAAGACGGCAGGGGAGGAGGCCCCGGGACTTCAGACACCAAAATAAACTCAGTGCTCATTTTGGTGTCTGATGCAAAGAGCTACTGTGACGCCCCAGGAGAGCTACCAGTAGCTCACAATCTACTGGTTGGAGACCCTGGGTCTAGACCAAAAGTTGGGATTAAAAATGTGTTGTAAAATGGTAAAAATAGATACAGAAAAGAAAAGTGAAAACAAAAAATAAAAAAAAATTGCAACATCGGACAGTAGGATGTGATCACATAGGAAATTGTAACTTGGTGATGATTAATACAATTCCACCCAATGAATTTGAAAGAGTAAAGGCAAGCAAAAATAAAAACCTCAAAAATCAGAGTTGCAATGCCAAACACCATAAAGTGGTGTATTAGCATCCCACAAAGGGAGGAACAGCTAATAAAAATTGGAGAAAACAAAACCACGCCAAAAGAACCTTAACATAACAGTTGCAGGGGCATACATGTTCCATGGAGTGCCTTCTAAAAAGAGTAATGATGCAGAGACCGGTGAAGAGGTAGGAGAGTCCTGTGAATGGTGCTTCCTGTATCCATTGCTCCCATCTTTTGCAAAGTATGTAGTTTTTTAAAACGGATGGTTCCTCAAATGAGGACGTCTTACCATTGATGGTGACCTTGAAGATGCATGGATGTGTCAAGCCATATCTAGTATTTAGCTGTTTGTGAAATGAAGATCCTGTGGCCATTCCAGTGAAGGTAATCCATCATTTTAGCATGTTGCGCAGGATCAGTTGGAGTTGGGTGTATTCAAAGAGCAAGAAGATCCTTGTTCCTGGCGAGTTTTTCTTAAATGATTCAGTTCTTTTAGGTCCAATCCTGAACGCCCTTTGAATATTAAAGGTAATGGGCGGTTGCAAGTTCAAGATATTTTGAAGATTTGTTTTTTTTTTTAAGAAGGAGAGCTACATCTTCCTGCTCCACTCCTTCTGGAAATCCAAAAACATGCAGGTTATTCCTACGATTCCTGTACTCCATATCTTCATTTTGTTTCTGGAGGGTAAGGATGGATTGTTCCATATGTGTAACTTTAGCAGTAAAGTCTTCAGCTATGGTGACTTTTTTTCCATTGCCTCAATTCTGCTCTCGAATCTCACCCATCATTCATCTAATTGTTAGAGCTAAGTGTTAGTGGTTTCCATAAAGGGTTTGAGAGCTCTGATTTCAAGCAAGATGGTTTCCATGTTTGATTCCAAAAGTGTTGGTGCAGGAGGAGGAGAATCACTTTTGGGTCTTTTCAAGGTGGTCATTGTGGCTTCTTTATTAGCAGAGCCTTTACTCTGACTTTTGTGTGAAGACATCTTGAAGTGGTTCAGAGCAGTAAAGGAATTTCAGAACTGCAGCAGAAATGTTAGATTATTTGTGCCCAGCACCGTTAATTCCAGCACACAGAGGCTATACTGTACAGAAGTAGCCCCCTAAAACCGCTATGATAATATATACAAATTTGATTGGATGTTTCATTTATCAAATTAAATGAGATCGGGCCATCATATTTCCTGAAAGTAGTCAGTAGGCAGGCAGTTATCCCTCCAGCTTCCTGGGGCTAATTTTGAGGAGATATTTCCAGGAAAGCTGGAAAAAGAATGCTTGTTTGGAAGTTAAAAGTACCTTGTATTCCGTTGAGGGAGGAAAGGCCATCAATCCTATGGCAGCCTGTTTTGTGGAGAAACTAGGTTCCCAATCAGAACGCATGGCCGTACGTCATCCTGCATCCGACGCTGCTGACAGGAAATGCTGCGTCTCCAGCTGCTGGGCTCGGGTGCTTTAGGACTTTGATGTCATCCCTCACAACATCGAGTCCGAGCATAGAAAACCCTCCCATGTGTCCGGATGGCCAGGGCTTTGATGGCATGGGAGGAAGATACCGAATATGATTTTAAGTCCCCCTGGACAAATAATATTAATACAGGAGTGGGAGCTCCGATCCCGTGTTGAAGTCCTTTTTATATGTACGTTCGGTGTGACAGAGCAATGCAGGCTTGAATGCCCAGGGCTAGGGCTTGGCGGTCATACTGACTGTAGGTACACATAAAAGCTGTTCTCACATGCAGGGCTGCCAATGAGACGCACCCACCAACATCACTCTGCCAGTGCAGCCCCCCCACCCCCCATATGAATGTAGCACTGGGATCTACACTGCATTGGCACGTCATCTCTTCTCATCTGTGCCTTTGCATTTCTCTCCCTCCCTTGGATTTTCCTGCAATTGAATATCGGTACTGGTACCCACACACCACTCTACTAGTACTGCTTCACCCCTCTGCAGTGATCTCCAGTGCCATGCGCCTACATCTTCAAACATCTCTGCTTTTCTCTCCCTCTACAGGATGGTCCAGCAGTTCGGTGTGGATTTTGAAAAGCGAATAGAAGGCTCTGGTGATCAGGTGGACACGCTAGAACTGTCCGGCGGTGCAAGAATCAATCGCATTTTCCACGAGCGGTTCCCCTTTGAACTTGTGAAGGTAAAGCTGCACCAGGTGTGCTCGTTTCTGCTGAATGCAGACTTGTTTGACAGATGGTGATGGTGGGCTGTGTGGCCTAGTGCATAGGATATATTCCAGCTTCTGCACTTAGCATGTTGCGATCCTGGGCAACTCA